>NC_081851.1:6805144-7105144 GCF_963259705.1 Myotis daubentonii
TGCTATTACAAAATATCTGGTGAATAATAAGTATCACTCACAGGTTAGCTATTATTATTTATCCATAGTTCTTCTTTTCTTGGTGTCACTATATGGCAGCACAAAGAATACATTTTAAACATGGTAAATGCATACAGCATTCCAGAAATGCAGTAATAATTCATTATTCGCCTACCACACCCAAGTAAGCACTGAACATTCTCATCTTCAATTAGGTACTCAAATTAGTACAAAGTATCTCATGTTTTTTATATGCATTTCTATTGGTATAAAGAAAGCAAAATATTAGTCATGCCTTTTGTAGCTAGTTTTCTATGTTTATGAACTGTCTTTTTATGCCTTTTGTCCATTTTTAGATGTTTAGTGTTTTCTACAACCTGTTGTTCGGTTTACCTTTTAATGCCTCTGTCGATGCTTTAACATCTGGAAGCGTTTATATTTGTGCAGCCCACCTGTCCTGCCTTTGCTTTGTGATTTTTCCATTGCTACCTTACCATTTAGAACATTCCTTTCCCCTCAGGGGTCAAATATGTACTTACCTGTATTTTCTTTATTTGGTATGCAGATGGGGTCAACTTCACTTATTTTTCCCAAGTAGCTACTCAGGACTTCTGTCTGGGATTCGCAGTCCCGTCGTCCCTTACAGCGGCCGCCGGGCTGGCAGCCTCCCCCGACACCCACACACAGCCAGCTCCCTGGCAGCCTCCCCCGACACCCACACACAGCCAGCTCGGCACTCTGCTCCCTGGCCTCCCTCCCCCCTCCCACCTCGCCTGTTTTTTTATTTATATACTGTTCACTAACTGACATATTATCATTTTATGTCTGCTCGCTTATTTGTTTGCTGAATTAATGAAGGCATTGAATTAATGAAGGCATTGAATTAATGAAGGCAGAATATAGCTTTGGGGAGTCTACCCATAGCTGAGCATCTGACCCATTGTTGCATCTGCCTGTGAAATGCTTCTTAACCCTGACACCTTGAAACGTGTGTTTTACGTGAGATCTAGCGCCCTCACTCTCACTCAGAGTGAGAAAAAAATATGCCTGGGCTCCACATGCATGTCCATTACTACCCTATGCTCCCGGCTTCCACCACTTACCATTCATGCGTGTGTGAGTGTGTGCATACACACATACACATATACTTATATCCGAATCTTCACATGTAATGTATAGAGTTACTATATACTGTAATGCATATTATGTTACAGTATTGTTTTCGAGGTTAAAGCATTCCCACCTTTTTTCTGAAAAGTGGAAACAGCTAAAGTAGGCGAGAGTTTCCGTTCATTAAGCGCTCATTTGTGTCCGCCCCGTGAAAACATGCAGGTGGTTCTCTTACCCACCCTCCCAGGGGCCGAATGCAGGAGGCGCTGCCCAAGGCACAGAGCGGTGCGCGGCTTACCCAAGGGCATCAGCTACAGACCCAGGTCCGCATCCGGATTCCCGCTTCCCACCCTTCCCTTCCATCTCCGTCGGGAGGAGACCTCCCGCAGGCTGCACCCCGGTTATCAGAAAGGTCAGGGCTGGCAGCCGCCGCAGAGGGACACGCTTCCCCTGATCCCGTCTTAAACGGAATTTTGTTTTCAGAAAACCTGCCCAGCAGGGACGGAGGGCGCTGGGGAGGGCACAGCGGCGGGCGCGGTCCTTACCTCCAGGAGTTGGAGGCGGCGGGGCAGCGTCCCCCTCCACCCGGGCAGGGGGCAGGGCTCAGGCGGCAGGTGGGAGCGCGGCTGCCCCAGCTCCAGAAGCAAGGGGCAGGGCAGAGGAGCCCCGGGTGTGGGGAAAGGGGAGAGGCAACTGGAGAGTCCAACGGAGAGAAGGGACAGAAAATTGGAAGAAAGAAAAGCCGCCGCTGAGTGGGCTGGCGGAGGCGCGGGGTGGGGGCGCTGGCGGGCGGCGGCGCTGCTCCGGGTCCGGCGCTGGCCGGTGCTGGCGGGGATCTCCGGGGCGGCGACAGGTGGCGGGTCCCTGGAGCTCTAGGTCGTGGGTGGAGCCGAGTGGCTGTGGGGCTGGGAGACGCCGAGGCAGCTGTTGCGCATCCTCCGGCCACAGGGCTGTGCGCACCTAGATGAGGGAGCCACCTGTGCCCAGCCCCGGGGTGCGGGCATCTGCACTGACGGCAGGGGCGGGGAGCGGCTGGGGCAGAGTCTGAGGTGATCCAAAGGTCAGAGGAGGTCCCTGTCCAGCACCCACGTTCCCTGCTTAGCCTGGCGGGGGGCGGGGGGTGGGGGGCTTGCAGTTGGGAAGCCAGGGAGAGGCCCGCGTGTGGAACTGAGGTGAAATTGCTTAGAGGTCAGGCTGAAGGAGAGCTGCATGGTGGCACTGAGGGGCATGTTTCAGACTGGTCTGCGGTTGAATCTCTCAAACAAAAATGAAGAATGAAACCCTGGCTTACAGGGAAAGGATTTAATGAGACTGATTTTCATTTTTTTTATATATATATATATACAATTACTAGAGGCCCGGTACACGAATTCGTGCACGGGTGGGGTCCCTCAGCCTGGCCCAGACCCCATAGGACCCAACTGGGGCTGTCGGGGGGTGAGGGACTGTGGGAAGTTAGCCGGCTGTGGGAGGTTGTCTGTGGGAGCGCACTGACCACCAGGGGGCAGCTCCTGCATTAAGCATCTGCCCCCTGGTGGTCAGTGCGCATCATAGTGCTTGGTCGACCGGTCGTAATGATCACTTAGGCTTTTATATATATATACTAGGGGCCCGGTGCACGAAATTCGTGCACTGGGTGTGTGTGGGGGGGGGGGGGGGGGGGGAGTGTCCCTCAGCCCAGTCTGCTCCCTCTCACATACTCGGAGCCCTCAGGCGTTGACCCCCATCACCCTCCAATCGCAGGATCGGCCCCTTGCCCAGGACTGACGCCTCAGACTGAAGCGTCAGGCCTGGGTAGGGGACCCTCATTTCCCCCCATCACTGGTTCTGCCCCCAGCCCAGGCCTGATGCCTCTGGCCCAGGTGTCAGGCCTGGGCAGGGGACCCCCAGACCCCTCCGATTGCTGGCTCTGCCCCTTGCCCAGGCCTGACGCCTCCGCCAGAGGTGTCAGGCTTGGACAGGGGACCCCCATCTCCCCCCGATCACTGGCTCTGGCCCCCGCCCAGGCCTGAGGCCTCTGGTCCAGGAATCATGCCTGGGCAGGGGACCCCCATCTCCCTCTGATCGCTTGCTCCACCCCCCACCCAAGCCTGACGCCTCTGACCCAGGCTTCAGGCCTGGGCAAGGGGACCATCATATCCCCCCAATCCCCGGCTCCGCCCCCCACCCGGGCCTGATGCCTCGGCCAGAGGAGTTGACCCTCATCACCCTCTGATCACCAATCACCGGATCGGCCCCTTGACCAGGCCTGAGGCCTCCGGCAGAGGTGTCAGGCCTGGGCAGGGGACCCCCAGCTCCCCGTGGTTGCAGGCTCCGCCCCTGCCCAGGCCTAACGCCTCTGGCCTAGGCATCCGGCCCGGGCAGCGGGGACCCGCAGCTGCAGCGGCCCCGCGATCGTGGGCTTCGCTTTAGACCCAGGCAAGGGACCCCAAGCTCCTGGGACTGCCAGCCTCGACCGTGCCCAGCTCCCATCGCTGGCTCCACCCCTACTTCCTGCTATCACTGGCCAGGGCGGAAAAGGCACCTGATTCTCTGATCATGCCCCCCAGCTCTTAGCTCCCCCCTGGGTTTCTGATCACTGTCAGTGGCAGGGGGCTTCTTCCTGCTTTCCCTTTCGCCTCCCTGCATTGTGCCTACATATGCAAATTAACCGCCATCTTGTTGGCAGTTAACTGCCAATCTTAGTTGGCAGTTAATTTGCATATAGCCCTGATTAGCCAATGAAAAGGGTATCGTCGTACGCCAATTACCATTTTTCTCTTTTATTAGATAGGATAGATTAGAGGCCTTGTATACAAAATTCATGTACTGGGGAGAGGGGTCCACTTAGCCCAACCTGCGCCCTCTCCCAGTCCAGGAGCCCTTGGGGTATGTCCGACTGATGGCTTAGGGGAGCGGGCCTAAGTCGTCAGTTGGACATTCTCAGTTGCCACGAGTTGGGAGAGGCTCCCACCATGGCAGCTATGCTAGCCAGCTGTGAGCCTGGCTTCTGGCTGAGCGGCATTCCCGGCTGTGGGAGCTCATTGACCACCAGGGGGCAGCTCCTGCATTGAACGGGATCGGGTCAAAACCGGCTGTCCGACATCCCCCAAAGGGTCCTGGATTGTGAGAGGGCACAGGCCAGGCCAAGGGACCCCCAGTGCATGATCGGGGCTGGGGAGAGACGCAGGAGGTTGGCCAGCCGGGAGGGCTCCAGGGCATGTCTGGCCCGACTCGCTCAGTACTAATCTGACAGACCCCAGTAGCAAGCTAACTTACTAGTCCAAGCGTCTGCCCCCCTGGTGGTCAGTGCACATCATAGCGAGCTGTTGAGCAGCCTTAGCATATCATTAACATATTACGCTTTGATTGGTTGAACGGATGACCGGACACTTAGCATATTAGGATAATATATAGGATAATAAGTCATCATATGATAAATATAACATATAGTGCCAATATAATATTATATATAATAAATATAATAAAAGGAAAATCATATGATTAACTTGATAAATACAATTTAAAGAGTCTGACAAAAGTCAACACCCTTTCTTGATTACCAATGCTCAGAAAACTGCAACCAGGAGGGAACATCTGTAAGAAACCTAGAGGCAGTTTTATAGTTAATAAGGAAACGCTTTGCTTTTGCTAAGATGAGGAACAATATAAAGACAGCTCTCAACTAGGACAATCGATTTGTATCAAATAAAATAATGAAAATAGGAGATCTAAAGAAGGAAGGAATAAAACTACTTTTTTTGACAGAGAGCATATTTTTATTAAATCACCCTTTGAAATCTACAAAAATCTACTGGAAATATTAAATGAGTTTAACAAGATCATGGGATACAATGTCAACACACAAAAATCAATTGTAATTCTACACAGTCCTAATGGAAATTTGGAAAATAAAATTTGTTAGAAATATGATTTGCAATAGCATAAAATCAAATACCAAAGTATTAATTATTTGAAAAATGTACAAGATATCTACTACAAAATCTACAAAACACTGTTAAATAAACAAAGGGATATACTATGTTTATGGATTGGAAGACTCATTGATTGATATCTATTCTCCACAAACTATAGAGTTTATAGTCTATATATTTTTAGACTCAATAAGTTATAGAGTTCATATATTTCATGCAATCCCAATCCAAGTTTCATTAGGGATTTTCAAATAATTTGAGAAGCTATTTCTAAAATTAATGTAAAAACACAAACAATCTAGAATAGTCAGAGCAATCTTGAGAAAAGAAAACAAAGTGACTGGAAGTTTTACAATAAAGCAATAGAAATCTTTCTGTGCGAGGATTCCTATTTCCATTTATATGCTCTTTTGCATGAGCATATAAATGGAAAATAATAGACTAGAATAATAAATCCACACATATGTAGTCCCTTGATTTTTTTACCAAAGCACTATTTCAATTCAATGGAGAAAGAAAAGTCTTTGACATATGTTGTTGGAACCACTGGATATTTCTCTAGAGGGAAAGAGAGAGAAAAGAACCTTGACCCTTATCTCATTCTATACACAAATATTAATTCACCAGGGATTATAGACCTAAACAGAAAAGTTGGAATCAGAAACATTTCATAGCCCTGGCCAGTGTTGTTCAGTGGATAGAGCCATGGCCTGCACACCGAAGGGTTTCAGGTTCAATTCCCAGTCAAGGGTGTGTACCTGGGTTGGGGGTTTATTCTCTTACATTGACATTTCCCTCTCTTTCTCTCCCTCTCCCTCCTTCCCTTCTTTTCAGAAGCAATGGAAGGAATAACCTCAGATGAGGATTAATCAAAAAAATATATATTTCATAAAAATACATTGGAGAGCCCTAACCGGTTTGGCTCAGTGGGTAGTGCGTCGGCCTGTGGACTGAAAGGTCCCAGGTTCGATTCCGGTCAAGGGCATGTATCTTAGTTGCAGGCACATCCCCAGTAGGGAGTGTACAGGAGGCAGCTGGTTGATGTTTCTCTCTCATCAATGTTTCTAACTCTCTATCCCTCCCCCTTCCTCTCTGTAAAAAATCAATCCAATATATTTTTTAAAAACATACATAGGAGAAAGGGAAAAAAATACATAGGAGAAGGAGAACCAAGATGGCGGCATAGGCAAATGCCTGTACTTGCTGCCTCCCACAACCACATCAAAATTACAACTAAAATACAGAGCAACCATCACCCAGAACCACTGGAAATCTGGCTGAGTGGAAGTACCACAACTAGAGAAGTAAAGAAGAAAGCACGCTGAGACGGGTAGGAGGGCAGAGGCACGGAACGGGCTGGTCCAGCACCTATGTGAGCCACTTCTTTAATCAGGAGGGAGACCACCTCTGCAGAGGCTTCCAGGAGGAGCAAGGGATCCCATCCCCACACCAGACGCCTATCCCAGGGTCCCAGGGCTGGGAAAAGAAGTCCCTATGGGCAGTAAGAACTACGGGCTGTAAAAACAAGTGCAGATTGGGGCTCAGTGACATAGAAGCTGCTGGAGACCCAGCTGCTCCTCTTAAAAGGCCTGTGCATAAACTGAACTTACAAGCTACCTCTTCCTCTGAGCTCCAGTGCCAGGTGAGGCTCTGGGGGACCCAGACACATTTGAGGATGAACTGGACTGTCTGGCATCAGGGCAGGAACTCGGGGGCGGCTTTCTTCCAAATGGTGGTGCTCACAGTGGTCATTGTTCCCATGCTAGGACCTCCCCAGTCACAGGGCTGACTGGCAACCATTTCTGTTTGCTCCATTCTGGTGATTCCCTGAGACCCCACTCCACCCAATTTACAACCCTACCCAAGCTGTGGGCAGCGGCTTTTGCATATGAATGGCCTGTCCTTGCTCAGGCTAACAACCTGTCAAACAAGCTGCAGCTGGGTCAGGGAGCCCAAAACTATCAATAAAAGGCCCAAGACCTGGCACCAGCACCAACCTTCCTTACTTCACAGCTGGGCCTTGTCTGGGCACTTCTAAGAGGAGGAATCTGCAGATTTCTCTGTAGCTCCTACTGGGTGGCCCCAGGCAGTGGCTGACTTTGCACCTCCCTGGAGACCCAAGAGCCAATGTACCCAGTGATCAGTGTCAGACCATACCAGATTACAACCCTACACATCCATAAGTGACACATTCAAGGGGAAGACTCAGTGAGCACCAAAGCCCCACTGAAGTGAGGCCTGCTCCATAGGGGTGTCTCCTGCATAGCAGCTCTTCCATTATAGATGCAGCTGGTCCTCACAGCCAATTGGCCTAGAGGTCAAATCCTCACAGTGAGGCTAATTCTCCCACTGATGACAATTAAGGCTCAACTACAACAAGACTGTGCTCATAGCCCACAAATGGGTACACCTAGAGCTCCCAGCTCAGGTGACTGGGGAGGCTGAGCCACTGGGCCCTATAGGACACCTACTACACAAGGCCACTCTATCAACTCAAGGAGACTTAGCAGCTCTACCCCAACATATAGAAACAAACACAGGGAATCAGCCAAAATGCAGAGACAAAGAAACATGTCACAAACGAAAGAAATGGAAGAAGCAAGCAAACTACTGGATATAGAGTTCAAAACCAAAGTTATAAGGTTACTCAAGAATCTTCTAGAAACCTCCAAGGGACTTAGTGAGACTTTCAAAGATCTTAGTAAAAATGCCAAAAAAAAAAATATTAAAAATGGAAAAGGACCAGTCAGAAATTAAGCATACACTGACTGAAATAAAGAATAATATACAGGGATACAACAGTAGAGTAGAGGATCTGAAGAATCAAATCAATGATTTGAAATATTAGGAAGCAAAAAACACCTGACCAGAAGAGCAAAAAGAAAAAAGAATCCAAAAATATGAAGATAGTGTAAGGAGCCTCTGGGACAACTTTGAGTGTACCAACATATGAATTATGGGGCTGCCAGAAGAAGAGAGAGAGAGCAAGATATTGAAAACATAATTGAAGAAATAATGCCAGAAAACTTCCCCTACTTGGTGAAAGAAATAGACTTACAACTTCAGGAAGCACAGAGAACCCCAAACAAGAGGAACCCAAAGAGGACCACAAGACACATCATAATTAAAATGCCAAGGGCTAAAGACAAAGGGAGAATCTTAAAAACAGTAAGAGAAAAGCAGTTAGTTACCTACAAGGGAGTGCCCATATGACTGTCAGCTGATTTTTCAACAGAAAGTATGCAGGCCAGAAGAGAGTGGCAAGAAATATTAAAAGTAATGATGAATAGCAAGAACCTACAACCAAGATTACTCTGCCCAGCAAAGCTATCATTTAGAATTGAAGGTCAGATAAAGAGCTTCCCAGACAAGGAAAAGCTAAAGGAGTTTGTCACCACCAAACCAGTATTACATGAAATGCTGAAGAATATTCTTTAAGAAGAGGAGGAAGAAGAAAAAGGTAAAGATAAAAAATATGAAAAACAAAGTGGCAACAAATACATATCTATCAACAATTGATGGGAGAAACCAAGATGGCGGCATAGGTAAACACCAGAGTTTGCTGCCTCACACAACAACTTCAAAAATACCACTAAAAGATGGAACAGACATCATCCAGAACCACAGGAAGGCTGGCTGAGTGGAAGTTCTACAACTAGAAGGAAAGAAAAAAGCTTACCAAGACTCAGAGGAGGAGCAGTGCGGAAGTAAAATACTAAGGTACAGAGGCGCACGCGGAGCGGGCTGGTGGCTGAGGACGCGGTTGTCTTTTGCAATCGGGAGGGAGTCTCAGGCTCTGAGCTCCAGTTCCGGGTGAGTCTTTGGGGACCCAGACTCATATGGGAGAAGCAGGACTCTCTGGCATCGGTCGGAACTCAAGGGCAGCTTTCTCTCAGAGGTGCTTGCAGTGATTACTGGGACATTGAGAAGCGGAGCCTCTGAGGGCAGGACTGAGAGCAACCATAACTGCTATCCCCACCCTGTTGATCCCGTGAGACCCACCCCGCCCAAGCCCTGCAGGGAGGCTTTTGCTGGGTAGCCTCAGGCAAAGGCTAGATTAGCACCTCCCTAGAGAACCAGGAGCGAGTGTGCACAGTGGTCAGAGTGGGACCATCCAGTTTGCACCTCCTGGGACCCTTTAAGGACACACTCAGGGGGCAGACTCAGTGAGCACCAAAACCCCATTGAAGCAAGTCTTGCCCCAGAGGGTTGTCTCCAGCACAGAAGTTCTCCCACTGCAGACACAGCTGATTCTCACAGCCAATTGTCCTGGAGGTCAATTCCTCCCAGTGATGCCTTTGGGAAACTGTTTATTGCCTTCACTATCTGATAAGCGTAGACAGAGAACCCCCCGAAGGCTGGGTGCCTTTGAAGCCCTAGCAAAGGTTGGAGCTAGGCGCCACCTCTGTTTGTCCAGACAGTGGTAGCTGAAACTACTCCCCCATTTATTATTATGTAAATCCTTGCTGATGGGCTAGTCTGCTTGTTACTAGGGGGTCACCTGCCTAAGGGCTATGCTATAGGTGCATCCCAGATCAATAAAAGCTTGGTGAGGCCTGAGCACAGAGGAAGTCCTTCGGGACTTGCCTGCCTGGTCCCCCAATATTGCAAAATTATCTCGTGTCTTTTTCTCTCATTTGTTGTGCGGCTCCTCTTTCAGATACCGAACCCTACTCCACGCAGAACGTGGAGGGAGTCTTACTTGACAGATACCTACAACAATCAAGGCTTAACTACAACAAGACTGTGCACAAAGACCACAAGGGGGTGCACCAAGAGTGTCCTCCTCAGGTAATTGGGGAGGCTGAACCACTGGGCCTTAGAGGACACTTAGCACAGAAAACCACTTTATCAACACAGGGAAGCATAAACAAATGCGGAGACAAAGAAACAGGACACAAATGACAGAAACGGAGGAAAGCAAACTGCTGGATACAGAGTTCAAAACCACACTATTAAGCTTTTTCAAGAACTTTTTAGAAGCCGCCGATAAATTTAGTAAGACCCTTGAAAAGACTGGTGAGACCACTGATAAATGTAGTGAGATCCTCAAGAAATCTAGTCAGACCCTCGAGGTTATGATAAAGGACCAACTGGAAATTAAGCATACACTGACTGAAATAAAGAATATTATACAGACTCCCAACAGCAGACCAGAGGATCGCAACAATCAAGTCAAAGATTTGAAATACGAAGAAGCAAAAAACACCCAACCAGGAAAGCAAAATGAAAAAAGAATCCAAAAATACGAAGATAGTGTAAGGAGCCTCTGGGACAGCTTCAAGCGTACCAACATCCGAATTATAGGGGTGCGAGAAGAAGAGAGAGAGCAAGATATTGAAAACCTATTTGAAGAAATAATGACAGAAAACTTCCCCTACCTGGTGAAAGAAATAGACTTACAAGTCCAGGAAGCGCAGAGAACCCCAAACAAAAGGAACCCAAAGAGGACCACACCAAGACACATCATAATTAAAATGCCAAGAGCAAAAGACAAAGAGAGAATCTTAAAAGCAGCAAGAGCAAGAAAGGCAGTTACCTACAAGGGAGTACCCATACGACTGTCAGCTGATTTCTCAACAGAAACTTTGCAGGCCAGAAGGGAGTGGCAAGAAATATTCAAAGTGATGAATACCAAGAACCTACAACCAAGATTACTTTATCCAGCAAAGCTATCATTCAGAACTGAAGATCAGATAAA
Organism: Myotis daubentonii; assembly: GCF_963259705.1. NCBI lineage: Eukaryota > Metazoa > Chordata > Mammalia > Chiroptera > Vespertilionidae > Myotis > Myotis daubentonii. Next base: position 6,815,870 of record NC_081851.1, read on the forward strand.
GAGCTTCACAGATAAGAAAAAGCTAAAGGAGTTCATCACCACCAAACCAGTATTATATGAAATGCTGAAAGGTATCCTTTAAGAAGAGGAAGAAGAAAAAGGTAAAGATACAAATTATGAACAACAAATACACATCTATCAACAAGTGAATCTAAAAATCAAGTGAATAAATAATCTGATGAACAGAATGAACTGGTGATTATAATAGAATCAGGGGCATAGAATGGGAATGGACTGACTATTCTTGGGGGGAAAAGGGGTGTGGGGGATGCAGGTAGAGACTGGACAAAAATCGTGCATCTATGGATGAGGACAGTGAGTGGGGAGTGAGGGCAGAGGGTAGGGTGGGAACTGGGTGGAGGGGAGTTATGGGAGGAAAAAAGAGGAACAAATGTAATAATCTGAACAATAAAGATTTAATTAAAAAAATAAAATTAAATTAAAAAAAACAATTGAATCTAAAAATCAAATAAATAAAAAATCTGATGAACAGAATAAACTGATGAATGGAATAGAATGAGGGGCATGGAAATGGGACAGACTGACAATTCTCAGAGGAAAGCAGGTGTGGAGAATGCAGGAAGAAATTAGACAAAGATCTTATATGCATGTATGTATTACCTATGGACAGACAATAGGGTGGCAAAGGCCTGGGGTGGGGTGGGAACCGGGTGGAGGGGAATCAAGGGGGGAAAATTGAGAGACCTCTGTAATAATCTGAACAATAAAGATTAATTTTAAAAAATAAATAAAAAATACATAAGAGACTATCTCTATGATCTTGGGATAGGTAAATGAAAAAAATTCTTTGCTGTGATACAGAAAGCAATAGCCATGACAGAAAAATGGATAAATTAGATGCCATCAACATTGAAAATGTCTGCTAATCAATGACACCATCAAAAAAATTAATAGGTAATTCTAGAAAAATTCTTATCTGAAAAGGAACTTGTATCCAGAATATAAAATAATTTCTACACATCCACAATATGAAGAGAAACTACACAATTTTAAAATGTGCAAAAGGGAGAAAAAATGGTGGCCGAATAGGCCGACCTGTCATGCACCTCCTCCCAGGGCCAGGCTGGAAATAAACCTAAAGTGGGGAACATTCACCCAGAATTACCAACAGAGGTCCAGCTGAGGAGGCATGTCCAGGAGGACAGAAAGCCCTGCAGATGTGCAGGAAGGGGGAGGTCCCGGGTGGAGCGGACCCAGCTCCCAGGGGCAGCAGGGGGCCGGGAGGGAGAGGAGGAAGCTCCTGGCTAGTAAAGGAGCTGTTCCCTCAGAAGGTCGAGGCCAGGGACCAGGCTGAGCTCGCAGCCCTGAGCGCCAGAGCCCACCTGTGGCCCACGGAGCACCTGCCCCGGAGAGAGGGCAGGGCTGCCCGCAGGGGAGTCTGGAGCTGGTAGACCAGAGCTGGTCAGAGACAAGGCCTCAGTTTCTGTTTTTTCAAATATATTTTTATTGATTTCAGAGAGGAAGGGGGAGGGAGAGATAGAAACATCAAACATGAGAGAGAACCATCGACCAGCTGCCTACTGCACACCCCACACTGGGGATCAAACGCACAACCCTGTCCTGGGTGATGCAGCCCTCCCCACCCTCAGGATCCCTGCTGGCATACCTGCATCTCAGCCTTTGCAGAGGAGACAGCCACGGAGGCCAAGCCTAGGGGTTTGAACAGTCTCAGAAAAGGTCTGTGACTGGGTTAGGGTGCGGCCATCCACCCCGCTCTCCCGGGAACCTGAGTGGTGCTTCCTCCCACAGGACAGCTGACAGAAACCCCAGGCTTCCAGCTGATCCCACTGGGCTGCATACGAGGACCTCCACCCAGCCGAGGGCAGAATAACATTCTGGACCACTGGCAAAGGAGGAGCTCTGGGGCAGGGAACACAGCCACCACTTCCCCAGAAATCTGAACAGCACCTCACCTCATGGGAGACCCGGAGGTCCAGACTCCGGATCCCACCTAACGCCCTTTCAGAAACAGACTTTTGAGTGATTAAGATTGACAGCTGGCTGGCAACTGAAGGCTGGCAGAAGCAGGGCCCGGGGAGCCTGGAGAAGCTTACTGCCCCAGCCCTGGGCCCTGGGCTGTTAACAAACCTGCCTTAGGGGGAAGCTTGGCCCCTCCTGCGTGCAGCCAAGTCCTGTGGAGACAGACACAAACTGTGGGTTGCTTGGAGCTTCTAGCAGGTGCTGAGAACCAAAAAAGGGCAGTTGCTGACAGGGGTTGGCACCTAAGTACCTCCTGGGAAGCCCAAATTGGCAGACAGGACAGTCAGCCTCAGTCACCAGAAGGGCAGGGTCCAAAGAGAGCTCCCAGGGGGCACTACACTTGGCTGAGATGAATACCACTTCATTTTTTCTTCTTGTTTTCTTTTCTTTTTTCTCTTCTTTTTCTTTTTTTCTTTATATATTTTTATCTATATGCTTTATTGATTTGTTATACTTTTGGTTTCTATTGATTCATTTATATATTCAATTTTTCTCTTCCCCTTTTCTACTCAATTATTTTTCTTTTCATCCTGCTTTCTCATCTTTTATCTTTTTCTTATTTTGGGTCTATGTACTTTCTCCTCTATTTCCCTTTAAAATTTTCTTCTTCTTCTTCTTCTTCTTCTTCTTCTTCTTCTTCTTCTTCTTCTTCTTCTTCTTCTTCTTCTTCTTCTTCTTCTTCTTCTTCTTTATTTTAAACCATTTTCCTTCCCCTATCCCCCTATCGTTTATTGTTATCTCATTTCGGCCCCTTCATACCTCATATTCCAGCCCTTTTTTTTCCTCCTCATATTTTTTCTTTCTTTTCTTCTACCAGTCTCACTCTCTTTTCTCTCTCCTAATTTTATAATGGTGCTTTTGTTGTTGTAGTAGGGTTCTTGTTAACGTTTTTGTTTTGTTTCTTTTCTTTCATGTTTTCTTGTGTTGTATTTTGTTCTGTTCTGTCAGTATCTGCACAACAACTGGCACAACATGGTCAGGGTGAGGCTCACAATCAGCCAGTCCGAGAGGAGATTTCATCCATAAATGGGACAACAACATTCAAGACCAATTAAAACAGGAAAACCCAAATGATTCAAACAAGGGGCTTTCCTGGAGTGCCAAGTTCAGGTGATCTAAGAGGCTGCATCACTGGGTCCCACAAAGCACCTACTACATAAGACCACCCACAAAGTCATGGAGGTATAGCAGTTTGATCTAATACATAGAAACAAATGCAAAGGGACAGAAAAAATGGGGAGACAAAGAAACAACTCCCAAATGAAAGAAAAGAAGGAATCACCAGAAAAGGAATTAAATGAAATGGAGGCAAACAATTTATCAGATAAAAAATTCAAAGTATAAATAAGCATAAATGAGCGGTAGAAACCATCAATAAGAATCAAACATAAATGAAGAATGACATAGCTGAAATAAAAAATATCCTGGAAGAAATCAAAATAGACTAGTAAAAGCAGAGGACTGAATCAGCAAATCAGAAGACAAGGTAGTAAAAAGCACCCATTAATTTTTTGGAAAAAAAATTAAAAAGCAGGAGAGTCTTGGGGAGCTTTAGGACAACACGAAACACAGCAACATTCCCATCATAGGGGAACCAGAAGGAGAAGAATCCAGGCAAGGAATAGGGAACCTGTTTGAAGAAATGATGGCAGAAAATTTCCCTAACCTGGTGTAGGAAAAAGTCACTACATAAGTTCAAGACACACAGAGTCCCAATCAAGATGAATCCCAAGGGATCAATACAGCAAGAGGATATAACTCTGGTAAACACCTAACACATCATAATTAAAATGGCAAACATTAAAGGTCAATAAAGAATCTTAAGGCTGCAAGAGAGAGACAGACAGAAAGTTACCTACAAGGGAGCTCCCATTAGTCTGTCAGCTGATTGCTCAAATAGGAATACTTCATGCCAGCCCTGGCCAGTTTGGCTCACTGGATAGAGCATCAGCCTGGGGACTGAAGAGTCCCAGGTTCGATTCCGGTCAAGGGCATGTACCTTGGTTGCAGGCACATTCCCAGTAGAGGGTGTGCAGGAGGCAGCTGATCAATGTTTCTCTCTCATCGATGTTTCTAACTCTCTATCCCTCTCCTTTCCTCTCAGTAAAAAATCAATAAAAAATATTAAAAAAAAAGAAAAGAAATACTTCATGCCAGGAGGGAGTGTCATGAAGTATACAAAGTAATGAAAAGCAAGGGACTGAATCCAAGATTACTCTATCCAATAAGATTATCATTCAAAATTGAAGGTAAAATAAAAGACCTTCCAAGACAAAAGAAGCTAAAGGACTTATTACCACAAAACCAGCATTGCAAGAAATCTTAAAGGGTCTGTTGTAAGAAGGAAAAAGAGAGAGAGTGAAGAACACAGGCAACAAATAAAAGAATAAAAATGGCAACAAACAAGTACCTATCAATAATAACCTTAAATGTTAATAGCTTAAATGATCCAATCAAAGGGCATAGGGTAGCTGAATTGATAATAAAATATGACCCACATATATGCTGTCTACAAGAGACCTACCTCAGAACAAAAGACTCACACAGAATGAAGTGAGATTTGGGAAAAAATTTTCCATTTAAATGGAAATGAAAAAGTAGCAGTACACATCTGACAAAATAAATTTCCAAATGAAGGCCATAACAAGAGACAATGAAGGCCACTTCACAATACTTAAGGGATCAATACAGCAAGAGGATATAACTCTGGTAAACATATATGCACCCAATACAGGAGCACCCAAATAGATAAAAACACTTCTGGAGGATTTTAAGGAAGAGATCGAAAACAACACAGTCATACATAGTAGGGAACATTAACACCCTACTGACATTACTGGATAAATCTCCTAGACAAAAAACCTAACAAGGAAACAGGGACTCTAAATGACACACTGGATCAGATTAATTGACATTTACAGAACATTTCACCCCAAAGCTACAGAATATACATTCTTCTCAAGTGCACATGGGACATTATCAAAGATAGACCACATATTAGTACAAATTAAATCTCTACAAGTTCAAGAAGATTGAAATCATATCAAGCATCTTCTCAGATCACACTGGCATGAAATTAGAAATCAATTATAGTAAAAATACTCAAAAAAATTCAAACACATGAAGGCTAAATAACATGTTTATGAACAATGAATGGGTTATTAAAGAGATCAAGGAAGAACTAGAAAACTTCCTGGAAACAAATGAAAATGAAAACACAACAACCCCAAATCTATGAGATGCAGTGAAAGCAGTCCTAAGAGGGAAGTTCAGGACTTCCCAAGTTCAGGCCTACCTCAAAAAACAAAACAAAACAAACAAACAAACAAAAAAAAGACAAGAAAAACTTCTGATAAACTATCTAAACCTACAACTTAAAGAATTAGAAAAAACAACAACAGGAAAAGCCCAGAGAAAGTAGAAGGAAGGAAATAATAAAGACCAGAGTGGAAGTAAATGACAGAGACAAAAAAAAAAAAAACATACAAAAGATTAAGGAAAGCAAGAGCTGGTTTGTTGAAAAGATAAACAAGGTTGATAAACCTTTAGCCAGATTCACCAAGGAACAAAGAGAGAGGACCCAAATAAATAATATTAGAAATGAAAGAAGTGAAGTAACAACTGACACCACAGAAATACAAAAGATCATAAAGAAACTACTATGAACAACTATATTCCAACAAGCTGGACAACCAAGATAAAATGGACAAATTCCTAAAAAAATACAATCTTCCAAAATTAAATTGGAGACGGAAGATGGCGGCGATATAGGCAGAGGCGTCCCAGGTCGTGTCCGGGAGCAAATGGAATGAGCAGCTGAAACTAGTAACACCCACACCGAATTGGCGAAATTGCTCAGCTGGTGAGACGGATTGCAGCCGGGAAGAGCAGAACTCCCCTGGTAAGGTAAAAAAACCAGGGATTTGGGCAGGAAAGTTTGCCAGACCTCTGAGCCCAGAGGGTTGGAGGGAGACCGAGTGGCAGACAGCCGCGTCCCTTGGGACAGGCACAGCCCCTGACGGGGGAAAGGAGAACCGCGGGATTCCTGGCGCCGCCAGGGAAATTGAAAGCTGGGTTCTGTGATCACGGAGGACTGAGCCTAAAGGGGACAGCCTGAAGAGCTGACCTGACCATGCAGTCCCGGTAAGAGAAGAAGCTTACAGAAACCAAGCCTTCCCCGTTTCCGTGGCCGGCGTTTGTTTGTTTGTTTTCACTGAATCCTGTTCATGGGACATTTCAGATACAGACACTCACCTGTGATGAAGAGAGGGAGAGTGTGCAGAGGAGTGGAATCTGGGGAGAGACTGGGGAAAGAGGGGGAGCCGGGAGAGGTGGCAGCGAATTGAGTGCTGAGACACCCCTGAGCCCAAGACTGGGGCAGCCATTCTCTCCAGAGAGTGAGACTCCTCCCCCCAGCCCCCAGGCAAGGAGCACAGCCACACCCAGATTCCACCCTGTACGAGATCAAGGATTAAAATAACCTTATCAGTCCCTGGGAGTTAACAGGGTCTGGCCTATAGAGGGATTTTCAATCCCAGCAACAACACAGCGCCAGTAACTAACTATTACGCAGTCAGCTCTGGGCAGTGAACTTCCACTGGACAGAGAGGCCCTATAGCCTGAGAGGCCAACCCCAGAACACTGCCACCCAGAGGCTGACCCACAAACTGACTCTTTGCTAAACACAAAATAAGGCAGTCTGGGAAATAAATGCGGCCTGCTTTACAATAAGGACTGTGGTTTACAACACAGAGGAACAGTATATCGCAGGGAAACTCAACACTCTCCTGAATACCTGGCAGGTCTAAGGCGAGCCACACTGAAAAATAGAAGAACCGAAGGACCTTCACTACTGCAATTTTTTTTTTCTTTTTTCACCTTTTAACTAAGAAACCATTTTTTTTCTTTTTTTTTTCTTTTCTTTTTTTTTTCTTCTTTTTCCATCAACTGATTTTACCCTTTTAATTACTACCTTCTTATTTTTAACCAGTATTATTACTGCTACCATTTTACCATTTTTTAAAGTGCCATTTTATTTTCTCTTTATTTTATTTTGGGATTAGTGTTCTCCATTCTATTTTCATCGTTATATTATTGGTTGTTTCTAGTTTGCATTCATCTCCAGGGAACTGTTGCTGGAATTTGTTGGGATTAATGGCTGTCCTATAGGAGTATTCTCCTCATATAAAAAGTCTCTTCCCCTCTTCCACTTCATTCTCTCTTTTCGCTCTATTTTTTTTTCTTTTCTTTTCTTTTCTCGCTTTTATTTTCCCCCCTCCTTTTTCCCAATTTTATTTTTGCACTCCTTTTTTTGGTCCCTACTTTTCTTTTCTTTTTTCTCTTTTCTCTTTTTCTCTTCCTTCTTCCTTATCCCCTAATTCTCTTAATTCAGGTGGTCACCTTTATTTGGGGTTATTAATATCGTGAATATATTTGTGTATAGTGCCTGGTACGTGGTGCCTTGTTGTGTTGTATTTTGTGCCTTTAAATCAACGCAGCAGATCCAAGCAACAGCAACCTCCTGAACACCACATCCTCTGCTGAGGAACAGCAGCTGTACGTGAAACCTCGCCCCACCAGCCAGAAGAGCCACCGCAGATGTGAACAGCACCCACCAGAGGAGCTGCTGCCAACTGAAGAGCAGCTGCTACCGCAACCGCCCGAAGAGCAACCACAGACCAAGGAGTCACTGCCACCAAGGGAGCAACCACTGAACGACTCAACGTCTAGATATGTCAGTGAGATCAAACATGGGTAGACAAAGAAACCCCCAAAGGAAAGAAGGAGGACTCTCCAGAAAAGCAGCTAAGTAATACAGAGGCATGCAACATGACAGAAAAAGAATTCAGAATAAGGGTCCTAGAGTGCATAAACCGGATGGAGGAAAAAATCGACAACCTCTGCAAGAAGCAAGAAGAAACAGATGAAAAAATCGACAACCTCTGCAAGAAGCAAGAAGAAGCAGATGAAAAAATCGATAACATATGGAAGAAGCTAGAAGAAACAGATGAAAAAATCAACAACTTAAGTAAGACCCAAGAAGAAATGAAGAATGATATAGCGGCAATGAAAAACTCCATTGAAAGTATCAACAGTAGACTAGGAGAAGCGGAGGACCGGATTAGTGAATTAGAAGACAAGGAAGCAAAACACACCCAAAATGTACTGCAATTGGAGAAAAAAATTAAAAGACAGGAGGAGAACCTAAGGGAGCTTTGGGACAACATGAAACGAAACAACATACGAATAATAGGAGTACCAGAACAACAGAAGGATGAACAAGGATTAGAAAACCTATTAGAAGAAATAATATCAGAAAACTTCCCTGAGGTGGGGAAGAAAAAAGTCACACAAGCCCAGAGAGTCCCAAACAAGGTGAACCCGAAAAGACCCACACCAAGACACATCATAATTACCATGGCGAATGTTCAGGACAAAGAGAGAATCTTACAGGCTGCAAGAGAGAGACGGAAAGTTACATACAAGGGATCTCCCATTAGATTGTCAAATGATTTCTCAACAGAAACACATCAGGCCAGAAAAGAATGGACTGAAATTTACAAAGTGATGCAAAGCAAAGGACTGAATCCAAGAATACTCTATCCAGCAAGGCTATCATTCAAACTTGAAGGGGAAATAAGAAGCTTCACAGACAAAAAAAGGCTAAGGGAGTTTATCACCACCAAGCCAGCAATGCAAGGAATGCTAAAGGGACTGGTATAAAAAGAAGAAATAAAAAGCTCAGAAAGAAAACAGCCACACACACACAAAAAAGAAATGGCTACAAACAAGTACCTTTCAATAATAACTTTAAACGTAAATGGACTAAATGCTCCAACCAAAAGACATCGAGTGGCTGAATGGATAAAAAAACATGACCCATACATCTGCTGTCTACAAGAAACCCACCTCATTAGAAGGGACTCACACAGACTGAAAGTGAAAGGATGGAAAAATATCTTTCAGGCAAATGGAAAGGAAAAGAAAGCTGGGGTAGCAATACTTATATCGGACAAAATAGACCTCAAAGTGAAGGCCATAACAAGAGATAAGGAAGGCCACTTCATAATACTAAAGGGTTCAATACAACAAGAAGATATAACCCTGGTAAACATATATGCACCCAATGCAGGAGCACCCAAATTCATAAAAAAAACTCCTGGAAGATATCAAAGGAGAGATCGACAACAATACAATCATAGTAGGAGACTTTAATACACCACTGACAGCACTGGATAAGCCCTCTAAACAAACAATCAGCAAAGATACAGCAATCCTAAATGACTCACTAGATCAGATGGACTTAATAGACATTATCAGAACACTTCACCCCAAAGCCAAGGAATATACATTCTACTCAAATGCTCATAAGACATATACAAAAATAGACCATATATTGGGTCACAAGCAAAGTATCCCCAAATTCAAGAAGATTGAAATCATAAAAAGCGTCTTCGCAGACCACGATGGCATAATATTAGAAATAAACTATAATAAAAACAACCCAAAATACTCAAACACCTGGAAACTGAATAGCATGCTATTAAATATTGATTGGGTTACCAATGAGATCAAAGAAGAAATTATAAACATCCTGGAAACTAATGACAATGAAAACACAACAATCCAAAACCTATGGGATGCATTGAAAGCAGTCCTGAGAGGGAAGTTTATAGCTCTACAGGCCTATCTCAAAAAACAAGAAAAAATGGTAGTAAATCATCTAACTCTACAACTCAAAGAATTAGAAAGACAGCAACAAGAAAACCCCAGAGTGAGCAGAAGGAAGGAGATAATAAAGCTTAGAGCAGAAATAAATGACATGGAGACCAAAAAAACAATACAGAAAATCAATGAAACCAAGAGCTGGTTCTTTGAAAGGATAAACAAGATTGACAAACCTCTAGCCAGACTCACCAAGAAGCAGAGAGAGGGGACCCAAATAAACAAAATCAGAAACGATAGAGGCGAAATAACAACAGACCCCACAGAAATACAAATGATTGTTAAAAAATACTATGGACAGCTCTACTCCACCAAACTAGACAACCTGGAGGAAATGGACAAATTCTTAGAAAAATACAACATTCCAAAACTCAATCAGGAAGAATCTAAAAATCTCAACAGGCCAATAACCATGGAAGAAATTGAAGCAGTCATCAAAAAGCTTCCATCAAACAAAAGCCCAGGACCAGACGGCTTCACAGGGGAGTTTTACCAAACATTCAAGGAAGAACTAAAACCTATCCTCCTCAGACTACTACAAAAAATTCAAGAGGAAGGAACACTTCCAAGCTCATTCTATGAAGCCAGCATCACCCTAATACCAAAACCTGGTAAAGACAACACAATGAAAGAGAATTACAGGCCAATATCCCTCATGAACATAGATGCCAAAATCCTCAACAAAATCTTAGCGAATCGGATCCAGCAGTACATCAGAAAGATCATACACCATGACCAAGTAGGATTTATCCCAGGGATGCAAGGATGGTACAATATCCACAAATCAATAAACGTGATACATCACATAAACAAATTGAAAGAAAAAAACCACATGGTCTTATCAATTGATGCAGAAAAAGCATTTGACAAAATTCAACAGCAGTTTTTGATAAAAACTCTCAGCAAGGTGGGAGTAGAAGGATCATACCTCAACATAATAAAAGCCATATATGACAGGCCCACAGCCAACATCATATTCAATGGACAAAAACTAACACCATTTCCCCTAAGAACAGGAACAAGACAGAGATGCCCCCTCTCACCACTCCTGTTCAACATAGTACTGGAAGTGTTAGCCATTGCAATTCGGCAAGAAGAAGAAATAAAAGGCATCCAAATTGGAAAAGAGGAAGTAAAACTGTCCTTATTTGCAGACGACATGATATTATACATACAAAACCCTAGAGAGTCCATCAAAAAGCTACTAGACTTAATACATGAATTTGGCAATGTAGCAGGATACAAAATTAACCCCAAGAAATCTGAGGCATTTCTATACACCAATAATGAACTTTCAGAAAGAGAGATTATTAAAACAATCCCATTTACCATTGCACCAAAAAAATTAAGGTACCTAGGAATAAACTTAACTAAAGAGGTAAAAGACCTCTACTCAGAAAACTACAGGACGTTGAAAAATGAGATAGAGGAAGACATAAACAGATGGAAGAACATACCGTGTTCATGGATTGGTAGAATCAACATCATTAAAATGTCCATACTACCCAAAGCAATCTATAAATTCAACGCACTTCCCATTAAAATACCAACAGCATACTTCAGAGATCTAGAACGAACTTTCCAAAAATTCATCTGGAATAAAAAAAGACCCCGAATAGCTGCAGCAATCCTGAAAAAGAACAAAGTAGGTGGGATCTCAATACCAGATATCTAGTTGTATTACAAAGCCACTGTTCTCAAAACTGCCTGGTATTGGCACAAGAATAGGCATATAGATCAATGGAATAGAATACAGAGCCCAGAAATCGGCCCGAACCAATATGCTCAATTAATATTTGACAAAGGAGGCAAGGACATACAATGGAGCCAAGATAGTCTCTTCAACAAATGGTGTTGGGAAAATTGGACAGATATATGCAAGAAAATGAAACTAGACCACCAACTTACACCATACACAAAAATAAACTCAAAATGGATAAAGGACTTAAATGTACGACAGGAAACCATAAAAATTCTAGAAGAATCCAAAGGCAACAAAATCTCAGACATATGCCGAAGCAATTTCTTCACTGATACAGCTCCTAGGGCACTTGAAACTAAAGAGAAAATGAACAAATGGGACTACATCAAAATAAAAAGCTTCTGCACAGCAAAAGAAACCATCAACAAAACAACGAGAAAACCCACTGTGTGGGAAAACATATTTGCCAATGTCATATCTGATAAGGGCTTAATCTCCAAAATTTATAGGGAATCATGCAACTTAACAAAAGGAAGATAAACAATCCAATCAAAAAATGGGCAAAGGACCTAAATAGACACCTTTCAAAGGAGGACATTCAGAAAGCCAGAGACATATGAAAACATGTTCAAAGTCACTAATCATCCGAGAGATGCAAATCAAAACAACAATGAGGTACCATCTCACACCTGTCAGAATGGCTATCATCAACAAATCAACAAACGACAAGTGCTGGAGAGGATGTGGAGAAAAAGGAACACTTGTGCACTGCTGGTGGGAATGCAGACTGGTGCAGCCACTATGGAAGACAGTATGGAGTTTCCTTAAAAAACTGAAAATGGAACTCCCATTTGACCCTGTGATCCCACTTCTAGGAATATATCCCAAGAAACCGGAAACACCAATCAGAAAGGATATATGCACCCCTATGTTCATAGCAGCACAATTCACCATAGCTAAGATCTGGAAACAGCCTAAGTGCCCATCAGTAGATGAATGGATTAGAAAACAGTGGTACATCTACACGATGGAATACTATGCTGCTGTAAAAAGGAAGGAACTCTTACCATTTGCAACGTCATGGATGGAACTGGAGAGCATTATGTTAAGTGAAATAAGCCAGTCAATAAAGGAAAAATACCACATGATCTCACTCATTCATGGATAATAGAGACCATTATAAACTTTTGAACAATAATAAATACAGAGGCAGAGCTGCCTCAAACAGATTGTCAAACTGCAGCGGGAAGGCCCGGGAGGGTTGGGGGTCAGGAGGTAGAGGGGTAAGAGATCAACTAAAGGACTTGTATGCATGCATATAAGCATAACCAATGGACATAAGACACTGGGGAATAGGGGAGGCTAGGGGACTGTCTAGGGCGGGGGGATAAAATGGACACATATGTAATACCCTTTGTAATACTTTAAGCAATAAAAAAATAAAAAATAAACATAAAAAAAAAGAAATACAAACTGGCAGTTACAAAACAGTCACGGGATGTAAAGTACAGCATAGGGAAGATAGTCAATAATATTATGGCTATGGGTGTGCCAAGTGGGCACTAGACTTATCAAAGGGATCACTTTGTAAGTGATATAATTGTGTACCTGAGACTAATGTAATGTGAACTGTAATTGAAAAATAAAAATAACATAAAGGCAAAAAAAAAATTAAATTGGACACAATCAAAAAACCTGAATTGGCCTATAACTATGTACTGATGAGATTGAAGCAGCAATCAAAACTCGCAGCAGGCCTACATGGCTCAGTAGTTGAGAGTTGACCTATGAACCAGGAGGTCACAGTTCAATTCCCAGTAAGGGCACATCCTGGGTTGCAGGCTCGATCCCCGGTACCCATGTAGGAGGCAGCCAATCAATGATTCTCTCTCATATTGATGTTTCTATCTCTCTCTCCCTCTCCCTTCCCCTCTGAAATCAATAAAAATATATTTTTCAAAAACTCACAGCAAACAAAAGCCCTGATCCAGACGGCTTCACAAGGGAATTTCACCAAACATTCAAATAAAAACTAACAACTATCCTTCTCAAATTATTCCAAAAAAAACAAACAAAAAAAAAAAAAAACAAGAGGCAGGGACACTCCCAAGCTCTTTCTATGAGGTCAGTATTACCCTAATTCAAAAACCAGATAAAAACACTACAAAGAAAGAGAATTACAGGCCAATATCCCTGATGAAAATAGATGCTAAAATCCAAGACAAAATATTAGCAAATCAGATCCAGCAATATATTACAAAGACCATACAAAATGAGAAAGTGGGATTTATTCTATGGATGCCAGGTTGGTACAATATTCACAAATCTATAAATGTGATAATCACATAAACAAATTGAAAGACAAACATCAAGTGATCATATCAATTGAAACAGTAAAAGCATTTGACAAAATCCAACACCCTTTTTTGATAAAAACTCTCAGCAAAGTGGGAAAAGAGAGATCATAATTCAACATAATAAAGGCCATATAGGACAAACCTATAGCCAACATCATACTCAATGGGCAAATGCTAAAACCATTGTCCCTAAGAACAGGAAGAAGACAGGAATCTCTGTTTCACCCCTCTTCTTCAACATAGTGCTAAAAGTCTTAGCCACAACAATCAGACAAGAAAAAAAGGCATTCAAATTGGAAAGAAGGAAGTGAAACTCTTATTATTCACAGATGACATGATATTGTACATAGAAAACCCTAAAGACCCCACCAAAAAACTACTAGATTCAATAAATGAACTCAGTAATGTTGCAGGATACAAAATTAACACCCAGAAATTGATGGCATTTTTATGCACCAATAATGAGCTCTGAGAAAGAGAAACTAAAATAAAAATAATCCCATTTACCATTGCAACAACAAAATTAAGATACTTAGGAAAAACTTAACCCAGGAGGTAAAACACCTGTACTCAGAAAACTACAGGATGTTGAAAAAAAAGATAGAGGAAGATATAAATAAATGGAAGAATAAACCGTATCATTGGATTGGTAAAATCAACATCATTAAAATGTCCATACTACCCAATGCAATCTACAGATTTGATGCAATCCCTGTTTCAATACCAATGGCATATTTCACAGACCTAGAAAAAACATTCCAAATATTTATATGGAACCCCAAAAGACCCTGAATAGCTGAAGCAATCTTGAGAAGGAAGAACAAAGTTGGAGGGATCATAATACCAGATATCAGGTTATACTACAAAGCCACTGTAATCAAAACAGACTGGTACTGGCACAAGAACAGACATATAGACAATGGAACAGAACAGAGAACCCAGAAATCGACCCAAGCCATTACACTCAATTAATATTTGACAAAGGAGGCAAGAGCATACAATGGAGTTCAGACAGTCTCTTCAATAAATGGTGTTGGAAAAATTGGATAGATACATGCAAAAAAATGACCACCAACTACATGATACACAAAAATAAACTCAAAATGAGTAAAAGATTTAAATGTAAGCCATGAAACTATAAAACTATAAAAATTTTGGAAGAAACTATAGGCAGCTAAATCTCAGACATCTCTTGTAGCCATATGTTTGACTATACTTCTCCTAGGACAAGGGAACCTAAAGAGAAATTAATGGGGTTATCTATACTAATAAAAGCCTAGGTAGCCCTTGCGCACAACATCATCACAAGATGGCTGCCACGAGATGGCCACCACAAGATGGCCATGCGCACAGTGAAGGCGGGGACCAGTGGCTACTCCATGCGATGAGGCTCGGGGTCCCGCAGCGCCACACGGCATGGAGGAGGCCGGTCCCGGTGTCTCTGCTGCCTTGTGCGGAGGAGGCAGGTCCCTGTGGAGGAGGCGGATTGTGGCAGGGGAGTGTAGTTGGGGGCAATCGGGCCAGCAGGAGAGGGCAGTTGGAGGCAATCAGGCCAGCAGAGGAGGGAAGTTGGGGGAGATCAGGACGGCAGGGGAGGGCAGTTGGGGTGATTGGGCTGACAGGGGAGTGGTTGGGAGAGATCAAGCTGGCAGGCAGGCAAGCGGTTAGGAGCCAGCGGTCCCGGATTGTGAGAGGGATGTCTGACTGCCCTGGATCAGGCCTAAACCAGCAGTCAGACATCCCCCGAAGGGTCCAAGATTGGAGAGGGTGCAGACCGGGCTGAGGGACATTCCCTCTGCCCCCCGTGCATGAATTTTGTGCACCGGGCCACTAGTATCAAAATAAAAAGCATCTGCACAGAAAGAAAAAAAAATCAATAAAATGAAGAGAGTCCATGGCACGGAAGAACATATTTGGCAATGATACATCTCATAAGGGGTTAATTTCCAAAATATATAAGGAATTTATACAACTTAACAAAAGGAAGACAAACAATCCAATTAAAAATTGGGCAAAGGACCTAAATTGACAGCTCTCTAAAGTGGACATACAGATGGCCAAATGACATGTCAAAAAATGTTCAGTCACTAGTCATCAGAGAGATGCAAATTAAAATGACAGTGAGGTATCACCTCACACCTGTCAGGATGGCTACCATCAACAAATGACAAGTGCTGGTGAGGATGTGGAGAAAAGGGAACCTAGTGCTCTGCTGGTGGGAATGCAGACTGGGGCAGCCACTTTGGAAAACATTATATTTTTCTCAAAATTTTAAAAATGGAACTGCCATTTGACCCAGTGATCCCACTTCTAGGAATATATCCTAAGAAATCTGAAGCACCAATCAGAAAGAATGTATGCATCCCTATGTTCATAGCAGCACAATTTACAATAGCTAAGATCTGGAAACAGCCTAAGTGCCCATCAGTAGATGAATGGATAAAGAAGCTGTGGTACAGCTACACCATGGAATACTATGCAGCTGTAAAAAGGAGGGATCTCTTACCCTTTGAGACAGTATGGATGGACCTGGAGAGGATTATGCTAAGCAAAATAAACCAGTCAGAGAAAGACAAGTACCACATGATCTCACTCATAATCTGAATCTAATGAACAAAATAAATTGTTGAACAAAATAGACCCAAAGACATAGAAACATGGAACAAACTGATGAATCTCAAAGGGAAGGGGGGGGGCGGGGTGATGGGAAGATTTTAACCTGGGATTTATCCTATATAATAAAAGGCTACTATGCAAATAGACCAAATGGCAGAACAACCAAACAACCCAACAACTGGTCACTATGACATGCGCTGGCCACCAGGGGGTGTGCACTGAATATGACAGGCATTGGCAGCCGTGGGGCAACAGTTGTTGTCATCGGGGCAAACCTCTGGTGGTTACTGAAAATTCTTTGCTCCTGCACACCGCGGTCCCGCCCGGTGCTTGCATCTGCTGCTGGCGCCTGGCACCAGCCCCGATCAATTGGTGCCATCAGTGGATGTGAGCCGTGGCTGCCAGCCATGATCACCCCTGAGGGCTTCTCCACCTCCCTCTGCTCCTGAGGGGTGATCAGGGCAGCAGCCACTGCTCACACCCACTAACAGCACCTGCCCGGCTCACACCCGCTGTGGCACTGCCCCTAATGGCTCCGTGTTCAGCAGATGCGAGCGGGGTCAGTGCTGTCAACGCATGGGAGCGGTGGCAGTGGGAGCGGGGCTGCTGGCAGACAGAGGACTGGGAGCTGTGGTGGGAGGGGCCAGGTGGGGTGTGGAGGGTGGGCTGAGACTTGCCCCTGTGCCCACTGCAGTCTCGTGGCCCACAGTTCCTTTCAAGGTACATGAATTCGTGCACTGGGCCCCTAGTATGTGTATATTCATGGCCCATGGACACTGACAATAGTGTAGTGAAGGCCTGGAAGGGGCGGTGCTGGGTGGAGGGGGTCAATGGGGAATAAGAGAGGGACATCAATACTTTGATAATAAAGATAAATTTAAAAAATAAATATCCACCTTCCCAAAATGACATATGAATGACCAACAGGAGCATGGAAAAGGCTCAGAGAACTGCAAATTAAACCACGAGATTCCTTAGCACCCACTATATAAGACAACGGAAGCCGGACAATGCCAGTCACTGGTGAGGAGTGGAGCCACAGAAGTCTCCAATGTAACTGCAGGGGATGGAAAACTTACAATTAGTTTGCAAAACAATTTGTCAGTTTTTTTAAATGTTAAATATATACCGATGATCTCTCCTAAGAATTGAACCAAAAAAATTTGTCCACAAGAATGTTCACAGTAGCCATATTCATAATAGCTATAAGGGGGAAAGGCCTGCATGTCCGTGAGCAGGGAAATGGTTAGGAAACTGCTGTGCAGCCGTACAGTGGAAACCGACTCAGTCACACGAAGGAACAAACTGCACACACATGCAAAGCATGGAGGAACGCGGGAGACATGACGGTCATTGTGTGGAAGTCAGGAGTCACAATGATGTCTGACTTTATTGATATGAATATCAAGATCTGACCAATCTAATCCATGGAGATAGGAATCAGAACAGTGCTTGTCTCCGAGGCAGGAGGGGAGTGTGCAAGGCAATGAAAACATTTCTCTCTTGCTTTGGGTGATGACTACACAGGTATGTGTAATTGTCAAACTCATATAGCTTAGGATCTACATTTCATTGTACGCAAATTTAACTGAATTAGAAATACTTCTGTTTTTTATTCATGTGAATTTTCAGCATCACCCTATGGGAGACACTCACAGGTGAGGCTGGATTCACGGGATGCACACGCCCTGGTGTGCGGGGCAGCACCTGCTCCTGGCAGTGCAGGTGAGGACAGGGCTGTGTGCTGGAATGAGGCTCTCTGACGTCTGTGTGTGCGCAGCTTGACCACGAGCGCTGAGCTGAGAAAGCCCTCGGGCTCTTCTCCACCCTCCCAGGCTTCTGTGGCAGGCACTGGGCCCGGAGCGCCCAGGTGGCCTGGGGATGGTGTGTAGGTCCAGGGAAAGGAATGACGGGGAGAAGAGCGCAGCTTCCCTGAGACCAGCCTGCCTGGCCTCTCTGAAGTGTTTCCCTCTCCCTCGCAAGTTCCCACAGTGGGTGCTAAACCCCATCAGATAAAACTACACACTGTGAAATCTTAGCTATATAAATGGTACGTTTAAGTATGAATTCATTTTTAAAAGCAAATACATAATTTTAGGATGATAGATCTATGGATTATTTTTATTTATTTTCTTCTTTTATACTTACTGTTCTATAATTTTTACAGTGAGAAAAGTATTTCTATAGACAACAGCAATATATGAAAGAAATTATATTTATTTATTTAATATATTTTTATTGATTTCAGAGAAGAAGGGAGTGGGCGAGAGGGATAGAAACATCAATGAGAGAGAATCATTGATTGGTTGCTTCCTGCACGGCCCCTACTGGGGATCGAGCCCACAACCCAGGCATGTGCCCTTGACTGGAATCCAACCCGGGACCCTTCAGTCCACAGGCAGACGTTCTATCCACTGAGACAAATCAGCCAGGGCTATGAAAGAAATTTTAGAACTGAAAATAATTTGATTATAATAGCAATTGGGTAAGATACTACAATACATTGGGCAATGATAAAACTAAGCTCTGATCAAATAAAATATAATAAATTCTGGCACATGGGATCAAGATTTACTACCAGCATTCTGCACAAGGGGATCTGAGTGTTCTTCCAGCTTATATAAAAATTTAACTCTAAAACTGAGTTTGATGTTCAAATGCAGGAAATTGACGAGGATGAAGGAGAGGGCAAACAAAGAGAGATGAAGAGGAAGAGCACAGTGAAAAGAACCCAGGCCTGGGTGGAGAAAGACCAGCAAAGGAAGGAGCGAGGGCCGCAGGGAGGGGCGGAGTGTGTGTGTGTGTGTGTGTGTGGGGGGGGGGGGGGGTGGTGGTGATAACATTTGGAAGCATTTTGTAACCACCCAGAATCAGGGGAAGGGGGTCCGGGTTCTAGACAAAAGCTGGGGCTGAGCACCATTGCCCTTCCCCCTGGGCCCCCACACCCCACCCCCAGCCCTCTCCCCGACCCCCTCTCCCTCACCCCCCACCCTCAGCCCCTACCTCTCTCCCCTTCCACCCCCACCCTCTCCCCCCATACCCCCACTCCCACCCTCACCCCTACCCCCACTCCCACCCCCACCCCTGCCTCCACTCCCACCCCCTAGGGCCGGCCCTAGGCGGTCCCAGGCGCAACTCCGGCACATGGGCACATCCGGGCGGCCATTCAGGGAGCCAAGAGGGCGGTCTTGCAGGGAGGCTTGCTGGGCACAGGCATGTGGTACCGCACGCGCTTCCAGAACTTGGAATTCAGGGACCGCTTGTTGGCCACGTGGTCCTCCCGCCACTTGATGGTGCCCTGGACTTGCACCAGGTGCTGCAGGGACCGGGGGAGCCCCGCGAGCTGCAGGCCGCCGGGAGCCGGCACCTCGATGAGGATGGCCTTGGCGTCGCCCTGCACCAGGGCGCTGTGCAGCGCCACCTCCTGCTCGTAGGCCAGCTCCTCGCTGTGCTCTGCCCCTGGCGCCAGGACGAAAATGTGCCGCCGGCTCTTTCGGATGTTGGTCTCCACCGCCGTGGCCACATCTAGGAATGAAAGACACGGAGGAGGTGGCCTGAGCTGCGTGTTAAGTCTAATGCTTTCGTCCATGTTCTGAACCTCAAACATTGTTATCTGGTGTGAGATTCTGACACCATCAGTTCCCCTATTCGGAAAAGGCTTGGATCCAGAGCCCCCGGGAGTCTGCCCCTTCCACTGAGCCTCCATCCCCCTCCCCCAGGTAGATCAGCCCTCAGGCAGAATCCAGGCTCATTAGCTGCGCAGTGTCTTTCTAGAGCAGCCGTTCTCAACCCCTTTGGGGGTCGCCTCAGACCATCGGAAAACACATATAATTCCATATTGTTTCTGTGATTAATCACTGTGCTTTAATTATGTTCAATTTGTAACAATGAAAATACATCCTGCCTATCAGATATTTACATCACGATTCATAACAGTAGCAAAATTACAGTGATGAAGTAGCAACGAAAATAATTGTATGGTTGGGGTCACCACAACTTGAGGAACTGTATTAAAGGGGCGCGGCATCAGGAAGGTGGAGAACCACTGCTCTAGAGTGTCCGTTTACATGTTTTAGAAGAGATTAGAACTTTAAGTCTCATTAAGGAGTGCACACTCAGGTCCTGGCCTGGCTCAGTGGCTTGGAGTGTCATCCCTGCACCAAGAGGCTGCGGTGAGGTTTCCCATCAGGGCACATGCCTAGGCTGCTGGTGCTCCACCCAGTCGGGGCATATAGGGGAGGCAACTGATCAGTCGGTCAATGTTTCCCTCTCTCTCTCTCTCTCTCAAAAAAAAAAAAAAAAAATCAGTGGAAACATCCTCTGGTGAGGATTAAAAGAAAAAGAGTGCAAACTCGGGAACCCTTGTTCCTCTGAAGGACTAAGTCTCCAGGGAGTCCTGGATCCCCTGCAACCCCGTGACCCCTGTTTGAGAGCTGGATGTGATCCAGACTAGAAAAACCTTTAGGAAGACAGAGCCCCTTGGCAAGTCAATGTTTATGAAGCATCAGCTCCAAAGAGATTTCAACTAACATCGGGGTGGACTTAGATAAACATTAAAACCCAGTTCTCACTGCAGAGTGATGCATGGTTAAGAAAACCCAGCGCGTGGCAGAACAGCCCCACATGTTCCCGAGAGTGGCTGAGAGACTGCCAATGTGCTGAGTGTGAGATAAGGAAGGAAATGTTAAACAGGGCCGGACAGAGACCTTGGGCCAGTCAGGATCCTAACAGAAAACAGGGCACACTCAGAAGGACAGATGAAAGAGAGTTTATGTGGGCAGAGCCAGGGAAATCAATGAGAGGCGGGGCAGACCCCCCACCCTGGCAATATCAGGGAGCAAATGCACTCTGCAGTGTGCAAGGAAGGAAGCAGCTATGAAGCCAAGGAGTGGAAAGGCCTGAGGAAGGCCGGCGACAGGAGCCCTGCTCCAGCAGAGAGAAGGGCAGCTAGCCTGGCAACATCACCCAGGGGCAGCTCCCTTTGGCCAAAACCAACGTGGAGCCGAGGGCGAGGGAGTGGTGGGCCTGTAATGATCAGCCACTCAGGGCTGCTGAACGGGGTTGCAGGAGCAAATGGAAGGTCTCTAGCAGGGAAGAAATACACTACATCGGTCAGTCATTGACATTTTCTAAGGAGAGGGTCAAGTTTGGTGTTATTTTGTTGGATTTCATTTTGCTTTGGCTGCAGTAAGGATGGAGGACACGCTTGAAGGGGAAGTAGAAAACTTTTCCAAATGAAAAACAGTGAGCACCAGTGAGCTGGCATTTACACTCGACTGGGAAGAGTTGTAACTAGAAATGAGGTTGATGAGCCTGGGAAAGAAGAGATGAAGAGCTTGCGGCCAGATGTGCACATGGTGTGACATCACTGCCAGCTGCAGTCCCTGCAACTTCTTGGGCGGATGTGCAATATGAAGAGACCGTTTGTGCTCCCTGCCTCCGTGGACAGCCAGTGGGAGAGCTGGAGGAAGAAGAGCGCCCCAAGAGAAGACTTAGCTTTCCGTTTCCTCAGGTGTGCATCGTACACGTCTCCCAAGCCCTGCCTAGGCGGTTAACATCACTCAAGCATGCCAGGGTCACCAGATTCACCTGCTGTGTGTGTCCTTTAATCTGTAAGTATGTGAGCTCCTCTTTTCAGTAGAAATGCCAGATTAAACTCACCGTCTACCAAACATCAATTTGATTGGACTCCTGCTCACTGTGTTCCTGCCTCATCGCTCTCAAATACTTCCTGGCCCCTGAGGAATTCAGGAAGGGCAAGGAGGGCTCATGTGATGCAAATACAGAGAAAGATAAGAGCAACTACTGAGTTGCTGGGACTGTGACGCCGCTTACAAAAGTGCATGAAATCAACTAGGAATATCAAGAAACAAAAGACACAGTCTTAGTTGTTCTTGTGAGAAGATAAATTTGCAAATGTTTCACCATCATAAGGAAAATCATAAATATTTTAGGTAATGACTCTGGATAGTAGAACAAAATTTCATGGTTTTAGAGTCCCCCTTCACATTTTCTAGAGAGAAGTAAGAGATGTTGAGTGATCTTAGTGATGGACATGGGAAGTAGGAGAGTGCCCTGCCAAGTCCACGTGCTAGGGGTGCCTTCCCCTGTCCTCACCTCCCTGGTGCAGACCTCTCGATCAGGGCGACCGAGGGGCAGGAGGAGCGAGGATAAGCATCGCCTTCCTCTGGAGAAATAGTGAAAGTCACCATTGTTGGGCCTAGAATGATGACACTAAGTCTTTATCCATCACAACGACGAGACCACCCTCCCTGAAGCTTGTGAGGAAGTGTATTTTGTCCTTGATGTATGCTGGTAGTGTTACCTTCTCCAGGTAGCAGGTCTCGCCCATAAATGCATAAGCTGTAGCCACATTTATTTTCAAGAACGTCGGGCAGAACCTGGTGAACAAAGTACTCCACAGAACAGGCCCCCTCCAGACTGTCCCTGTGGGTCCGTGGGTAGATAACGTAAGCGTCGTAGATCTTCCCATCTGAAAGGGAGAGCAGAAAGTACAACTTTAGGATTGGATTCTAGTATTCGCCATCAAGTTTCATGGTTACTGATGAATGTATCCAACACCCCGAAATATTGTAGATTCCAGATGACAATAGTATGCTGCCACAAATGTCATCAGAAAATCAATCTTAATTCCAAAACCTCCTCCTTTTTACTGTCCCAGATGGAATGAGAGAGAAGGGGCAAGAGGCTGACAGTTTAGTTCAAACCATATTGTCACATTTCATCAATACTCTATCAACAGGTATGTATAGTCATGGATAAGGTACGCTGTGCTGTAAGATCTCGATCTTGTCTTTTGTTTGCCTGATGCTTCCCCTGGGGAGGTAACATTGCTAAAGGCTGATAGTGGCAAGGGAGTAAAATGTTTCAGGGAACTGAGTTTCCAAAAGATCCAACAAGTAGCCCGAGTGGAGTGGACCCTGTGGACCAGCTGAAGCCCATCTGCCTCCGGGCGAGGTATTCACAGGCAGGGGCAGAGGCAGAGCTGTCTTCTTCCATGTGCGCGCCCCAGGCCTTGGTCAGACGGTGCAGCAGGGCCCCTGCACGCTGCTGGGCTTGTCTGACCTCTGCACGTCTGGGAACAGGAACAATTTAGTTAAGTTTAAATTCCAAAATGTGTAAACCTTTCTGGGACTTGGGCAGAGTCTGTTACTGGGGCTTTAGTAGGAAAAGCAATCTATTGGGGAGGAAGTTCGAATTGTTAAGTTGCATCTTAGAATCACAAGGAGCGACAGGCAGGGTGAAGAATGGCTTCTGAGTGGACCCAGAAAGGTTTGCGGAGCACATGCTGGTAAGCAAAAGGAAGCTGGGTTTTGTAGCGTAGCCATGAAGAGAGAAGGAGGCAAGTAACGAAGAGCTATTATGGTACCTTTTCTTTTGAAGAACTCGAAACTTGCACTCACCGTTCCTGGCTTTGTAAGGCCTCGCTACGTCCCTCCAGAGAAGAATAACCTCAATCCAGAACACCTTCAGCATTATCATCATGATGTTAATTAGCATTAACAATATGCCGAATCCAGCAAGCATGTAGTAGGTGCTTTGACGATCAACTATTCAAAAGATGTGGGAGGACAAAAATTATTACTGTGAAAATGAGTATACGAGGCATAGAGACACGTAAACTTAACTCAGGTAGGAAATAAAAGCATATGTCAGAGGTTTTTAGAAGGAGTGCTCACTCCATGCTGGGCTGGGAATGAAGACTTCCTGCAGGAGGCGGTCCCTGAAAAGGCAAACTGAGATTGCTGCAGAAAGAACTGTGTGACTCCTGGCAAGAGACAGCGCTGTGAGCACAAGGGCGGGGGTGGGAGCATGTTTTCTGAGGAACCGAGTAATTCAATTTGGGGAATGAAGATATGTTAAGAATCAAGGCTACTGCCAAGGCATTTCTCCTTTATTCTGAAGGTCATGGGAGCCAACGAAGAGGGTTGTGTGAGTGTTAACAATGAACGTGACTTTCAAGCAGGATTAATTTGATGGCAGTGGAAGGCTTGTTTCTGTGGAAAGAAACTTGGAGTAGAGTGGGTGGCAAGTTTCTGCAGCTTGGAGTAAGAGGTGAGGAGTGCAATAATGAGAAAGGAGTGGACGAGCCCAGTGTTGGGGCACTAAGGAGAACGCGTCAACAGGTCCTGGAGATTTCTGAATCTGGAGTTGGCAGCTGGAGGAGTGGGGAAGAAGCAAGAGCCACTTAAGCCTTAGAGCTCTCTGGGAGAGCAGTCAAAGCTCCGGGCTCTAGGTCCCACACAGACCCCTCCCTCTCTTACGGTGAGCATTATTTAGCCATCTCTGAACTGTAGCCTGCGCTCATTGCCCCACAAAATACATTTGTGTGGTGGTCCCCATCTTCAAGGACTTGTGACACGTATGTGCAAACTGAACATAAGAGCTGTGACCATTAACGGTCTTGGTGGCTGTTTCAGGTTTACTTCCCCCTTTGGAACTGCTAACTGCCATGTTTTGCAAGTAACCCCACTTAGTGATGCGCATGAGAAGAATCTCAAATGAGAGTTGGTTATATAGTTCTCCTTTGATTTTCACCTTAAACCTCAAAGCATGGGCTCCCAGGTTTGACATGGAAAAGCACGGGCCCATATTCAAAATTCCCTCCACTTGCCCACCACTTCCTGCGCGCCCAGCACCACGAGACCAAGAATGGCCAAGACAGACTGAGGGAGACAAGCACCGTGGACGTCACTCAGATGTGGGCTCTAATGAACAAAATGAACTATCAAGCAAAATAGAGACAGACTCGTGGAGAGCAGGTGACAGCTGCTGGGATGGGGCGGGACAGAGTGTGTGGAGGGGAGAGATTGAGCAAAAGGGAAAAAAGAAGGGAAATTTCATGGACATGGACAACAGTGTGGTAATTGCCGGGGGAGGGGGCTGAGGAGGGGGAGGAGGGTGAAGGGGATAAATGGCGGTGGACGGAGACTTGACTGGGGTGGTGAACACACTGCACAGTGTACAGATGTGCTGGGGAATGATGCACCTTCAACCTGCATGGTTTTGTGAACCATTGTCATCGCCCCCAAAACACACCAGAAGTATATCAGGATGCATCCTAGTGAGAGCCCTTCCGCACCACCAACGGAAGAGGTGACACTTTGAACTCTGTTAGAAGTAAGCAGGGCACCCACTCCTTACTCTGCAAGTCGGCAAACAGGCGGACTGGCGCTTACCCTGCCTCTCCTGCAGGCACTGGACCAGTTAGGGTCAGCAAGCAGCCGGGGGAACGAGGGGAAATTCCATTTCACAGCGTCCCAGCTAATGAGTGTGAAGGTGAGCGGAGTTACACACTGACCATTTCCGCAACTCCCGCTAAAATGACGGCTTCGCCGGCAGGAAAGCTGGACCACGGTGGGAGGAGGGAGGAAGGAGGACGGAGTACAGGACTGACCAGCAGGCTGAGGTCACCGCCAGGGCAGCCAGACCTGCGCCTCGTGCCTTCGTGTGATATGAAAGCCACAGCACCGTGTGTGAAGTATCTGGTTAAAACACTTCCATCTGAGCCTGACTTTAAAGGCTGGGCATGTCAGCCTTAGAAAGAAATGAAATCCTGGCTCAGGTGGCAGGAATGATGCTGAGTGAAATAAACCACATATAAAAGGGCAAATATTGTACGAGTCCACTTACATGAGGCACCTAAAATAGGCAAAAATAAATAAATAAATAAATAAATAAATAAATAAATAAATAAATAAATAAGAGAATGGCCAGGACGCTGGCAGAGAGCTCACTGTGCCGCCGGGGGTGTGAGCGAGTGCTCCCTCGCACAGGTGCCCGCCACAGGCCTCCAGCTCCCTCTCCTCCAGCTCCTGCCCTGGGCGCGGCTGCCACTTCCAAGGAAGGAGAGAAGTTAACCAGGACATCAGAGCAAGTGGCTCTGTGCCTTCCCAGGTGTCAGGGTCTCATCTACCCGTTAATGTTAATAAAGTGCAACATGTTAATTAGACCGGACGTCCTTCCAGACGAAGCTGGGGCTGTGAGGGACACTGGGGTGGGTCCCAGGTGCCAGAGGGAAGCCGGTTCCGGCAGCGGGGATGGGGGTGGGGGGCGAAGGCCTGCTCTTGCAGGAATGTCCTGCATCAGGCCTCTAGTCAGTGCGTAAAGGCCTGTTTTTATGAGACGACTGAGCACTGACTACTCCCTGAAAGTGCCTACAAAAGGAGCGCTGCCTGCGTGTGGTCGTGGCCCTGGAACCCCAGAACTGGGCAAGCTATTGGCCTCCCTGCGCCCCAGTTTCCGCATCTTTACAATTAGAGGGTAGTAGCAGCCCTTCTTATGGATATTGACTTTTAACTAAGGGGAAATCAAATGGAAAATAATTAGGTCCTGGTACAGAGGAAACAATAAACATGTGTAATAATATTATTGTTATGAGTATTGCATATTTATCAAATAATATTTAATAATATGGGGATATAGGCCTTTTAAGTTTTTGTTTTTAAAATTAAAGATAATGCTGTAATTTCTTTTATTCTATGATTAGAAATAAAGAAATTTGTCATGACAGTACAACAGTAGCAACCATTTTTGTTTAATTTACACAGTTGTTGAGACAGAACATAACCACATTGATTTGAAGAAAAACAGGTGAAAGGTACCAAATACAGGTAACTAGAAGGAACAAAACACCAGGTACAGGGAACATGAAAGCAGTCCCAGCCCCAGGTGCCAGAGAACGTTCCTAAAATGGCAACATAAGCAATGCACAGGAATAAGGTTTTCTCACTGGAACGAACAGAAATTAAATGCTTCACCATTTCGTTCACTTTGCCAGCTTCACTAACAAAATGTGTGCTGTCTATGGCAAAAATACATTATAAAAGGGCCGATGCTTATGACATGATATATGTTCACAGACAGCTGTCTTCTTTCACACACAGTGCGCAGGGAGGCCCAAGGAAGCGGCCCTGAGGCAGAGAACCCAGAGGCGGAATGGGGCGGGAGCCAGGGAGGGGGGGGGAGAAGAGGGCAGGGGAGGGAGGTAGCAGAAGGAAGTGAAGTGGGGGAGAGGCTGCCAGACACCTTGGGAGGCGCCCCTGCAGGGTCATGTGCCCCAGAGGAGAAGCGCCTTGGCTGGGGGCCCGCGCGGTCCTGCGGGCCGGCTCGCTGAGAAAAGGCTCTCAGCTCACAGTGGATACCGCGGGCTCGCGACCAGTGCCTCCGAAACACTCCTTACTTGGCTTTTTCCTCCTGAGTCTCAGCGAGCGCCTTCTCACGCCGTGGAGGTTCAGGGCCTTGCAGTCGTACCGCAGCAACAGATCCTCCTCTCTCACCTCCTCTATCCTCAGGACGGCGCTCCGGCAGGTCAGCGCGCTGCTGGAACTGAGAAGGCCACTGTTACCTCCGAGGCTATTTTGCAGTCGCCATTGTGTGGGAGGCCAAGGGGGTGTTTCAACTTCAATATGAAAATACCTTTGATTTTGCTCTTGCTCCTGCCAAATTCTTGCTTCACTAAAGTTCCTAACTTTGGTCCCGTTCACCTGCCACGCGACGACGGTCAAGATCTGCGAGCCTTTCCCAAAGCAAGCG
The DNA here is from genome assembly GCF_963259705.1 of Myotis daubentonii. Taxonomy (NCBI): domain Eukaryota; kingdom Metazoa; phylum Chordata; class Mammalia; order Chiroptera; family Vespertilionidae; genus Myotis; species Myotis daubentonii. The sequence goes on from NC_081851.1 coordinate 6,843,827, forward strand.
GCACAAGTGATGTTCACTGCTCTCCCTGCAGGAGAAGAAAGCCACCAGTGATATTAAATGCTGCAAACAGTGTTTATTTCATGTGGAAGAAATGGCCGGTGCCTATGCCCACCCTGCCGTCCGCGCCACGCCCTCCCCGGTGTCTTTACGTCCCTCACAAGTAGGCTTCGAGCTCAGCCCCTCCACTCGCACCCGGAGAGGAAACCAGAGGGACAATGCCCCCAGCTTCGGTCCCACGCTGTCGTGCGTATTTCCCTTCACTGTGAGCTGGCTTTTCTTCGTAACTGCTCTCCGCACACATTTCTCTTCCGTTTGAGTTCTCCTCATCTCGCTCCAGGCGCGTAAAACTGCTTTCCCTGACCTGGCTGCCATCCCAGTATTTCATCGCCCAAGAGCCCTCTCCTTCCCATCCTTCAATGGAGACTCCCTCCCTTGGACCTGAGGCCTCCCTTAGACCTGAGGGCCTCCCCTGGAGGGCCTGAGGACATGCCCCCAGCCCTCCCTCCCCAGCTCCTGCCTCTAGAATTAGGTGTCTGAAGAGAGAAAAGGAGCTCAGGTCTCTACACGGGGGACAAGGGGGTAAACAAACAATGAGAACACCGGTGTTCGCTAGAGGTTGCGGCGACGTGGGACACAGGGAGAAGTCCCTGAAGGGAGAGGCTGCCTGCTGCACAGTCACCGGTGGCCCTGGGCTCCCTGGCAGCTGTGCTCCTGCTGAAGTGAGGGGGGTGGGGGTGGGAGGGAAATGGGTCTTTGCAGAGGCTTGCATTTGAGCTTCGTGTTGAGAGGGGAGAAGTGAAACAATGGGCAGAAGCAGGCACCGAGGTGGAAATGCCATGGCCGTGTCACAGCCAGGGGTGGTCGGGGCGATGGGACTGGCGTGGGAAAATGGCTGCAGATGAGCCAGCATGTGGGTGAGGACCAGTCGGGCGGGACGTTTACATGCAAAACCTTTGCATCCTCTCTCCCACCTCTGGGGGGACCGGGAAAGGCGGAGATGGAGAGCCTGGTTCCGGCCTATCACTGAGTTTCAGACCCTTGGGCACGTCATTGGTCCCCTTTACAAGCGTAAGGGGGACAGTTTCCGCCCGGACAGGAGTGACAGGGGCACAGGAGTTACAAAGTTGACTCCAGAGTAGGTGCCATGAATGGCTGTGACCACATGTCCCCTCTCCTAGCCAGTGCCCGGGGCAGGGCTGCCACCGACACCTCATGTAACCCTCAGGACGCGGGGCGCGCCGGCCCACCTGGGGGTCTCAGGCCAGCGGGCGGGGGGGGGGGGGGGGCGTTCCAGGCTACAGTTACCGAGTTTTTGAGTTTTCTTACCGACTTCCACGTCCCGGGTCTCGTTTTGTAGAGGTGCTATTATTTCTGGAAACAATGAAAAGCCTTCGTCATCTTGAATCAAAGACCAGAAGAGAACACAACGTTAGAACAGCTTTTGGATGGTCATCAATATAAACATGTATTTCAAATTTCTATCCTATTTCATAGCAATGCTTCTCAAATTTTCTGACGACAATGGCAGCAAATACACACAGACGCAAAGAAATAAAACTTTAAAATAAAATAGCATTTTCCCTTACTACTGATTATGCTCTTTGATATTTTCTATTCTCTTTTATCTCATTACACAAATACTAGTCCAACCCATTAATTAATTGTACAACCTAACAATTGTCAGAAAAGCACACTTCAGGGAAGGGGAAATCAGAACACCCATGAGAATGATCAACACAGGAGCCCCGCTTCTGCTGCCTCCTCCTCCTCACCCCCCCCCGACCCCCCATGGCCCAGCCTCTTGGGAAGTGCCGGGCCTGTGGCCTGGCACCCAGGGACCGAGTGCGGGCTGGTGCCCGGGTGACTGTGTGCCCCAGACTGGGCCCCACCACTGAGGGCCCATGGTTAGGAGCCTGTGGTTCCGCTGTGAGTGGTGATGGCTACTGGAGTGTGGTCCACGGCCCCTTTCCCTGTGGGAGCGGAGAGCCCACCACAGCCTTTCTCCACGTGGTTCTGCCCCAGGAAATCACACACAGGCCTGCTTCTTCCACACCCACGGCCAAGCCAGGCTAAGGGACCATCTGTGTCCACATGGCACTCTTGATTGCGATATCTTTTCCCTGAGTGGGCTTTTGTGGAGTTTAAAATAAATTGGAAAAAATTTATAATTAAGTGACCTACTTGAGGCCTTTGATGATGTTGAAAGTATTGCAAAGCAGGGCTGAAAGCCACTTGACAACACTCAGGTGTCTTTATAAAGGTTCTCACTCAACTTCTAGTCCAGTGAGTTACATCAGAGATTAAGTGGACCTTTTCTATTTACAGAACCTTTGACGATAAATTGGGGAAGAAATGTTAATCTTGCTCTTCAAATAGTTGTACTGCCAGTCAAAAACATTAAGTTAGCATTCGATCACATTATCTTTGAAAATTAAGTAAAAAAGGAAAGAAAAGGTGATTTTGGGCTAGTAACACCGTCTCCCTCTGGAATGTCTAAGTCTTGATAGTGGTGACGGCAGAGCTGCCGACTGAGGTGCTGACTGACGCAGGAGGAGGCCAGGGCGGCGCAGCAACTCCAACAGCAGGGCCACTCCTCCCGCCCGATCTGTTGGCAAATGCTCCATTGTGCTAAGCTCTGTACTTACGCTGAAAGGCGAACGATCTGGTTGCTGTCACACTGTAACTGACTCCATTTTCATTGTGCATAAATTTGCATGTATAATCACCCGTGTCCTCATTAGTTGCATTGTCAATCAGCAAATAAGCCTCTTGTATGTAGTACCTTGATCCTTGAAGAACTTTACAATTCTGAAATACAAAATGCCATTCCACTCTCAATAATCCGTAACGTCCATCTTTTTTGTGTAACTTTCATTTATTTCCCCAAATTTCCTTTACCTTAAACCACTCAACAGGTGCTGTCCAATTGTAGCGCTTAATGGTAGGACAATATATTTTGGAATTTTTTTCTGAACCAAAGGTTTTCGAATATATCAGGCCATTTGGAATTTTGCAGCCTGGTTGTTTCTTATATATGGTGACATTCACATGTCCAGTCTTAACGAAGGTAGAACTATCAAAATAAGTCCAACAATTTTAAAAAGTTACTTAGCATTATGAAATGATTATACCCAAATCTGGTTTATATTATTTTATGTAGATTACAGATGAGGAAATTGAGGGACAGAGAAGTAACCTGTAAGCATCCAGCTGACTAGTGATGGAGATGAATCTAAAATTGAAACTTGTCTGCCCTCAGAACCTAGGCACCTAACTATATCCGTCCTGCCTTTCAGTGAAGTTCATCTGATATTTTGTCTGGACCAAATACAGGCACGCAATCAACACATGTAGCAGCCTGTCTGCAGAGTGAATAATCTGCAGGCACATGATCTCACATCCCTCGCCAATCGCCTCTCAGGTGCCAGGCATGGTGATGACCCTCCCGCGCCCCCCTCAGGCCCACGGTGCCCACTGCCTCGCTTACTGTTTGCTGTGCTGATTTACTCCCTCTTCCAGCCAAAACTGAGCAGCTGGTCTCAATTTCTTGGTCACTAGAAAAACTAGGTTTTTTTCTAACTGAAAAGACTGGGCTAAAAATTAATCCCTGCAGTTTTACATCCAAGTAGTTAGTTCATAACCACTTACACCCCAACCCGAGCATGTTCCTAGAAGTACTCTGTTACTCAAATCACTTTGCAAAGTCAACCATACCAGAAAAGTCTATAAAGAGAAGGAAAGTGAGGGCAGCTCAGGCTATCACCTCTTAAAGAAAAGAGAACAAGCCTAATGATCATGGTGACTGGTCCTACCTTCTGACAATGCAAGTGTAAACTCCAGAATCCTCAACTTTGGCTGGGAGAAGCTTAAGATATTCCCCTGCAGCAAACACACGATTTCCTTTCTGGGTGGTGACGCTTCGGTTGGTGTTTGAGTAATACCACTCCACAGGGTATTCATAGCTTCCTTCTCTAGGACATCTCACAAGTAAAGCCTCATTTTCCATACCCCTGAATGATCTGCCTGCAAATTAAAAATATGAAATGATTGTGAAATGATCGTATAAAGATCACAATTCTTATACTCTAGGATAGTCCCCTCTAGGATTAAATTGAGAAATGAGCCACTCACTTTAAGTATCACTTTGCGACACTTAAACTGAGAGAGAATAAGTAAGTGATTAAGATCTTGTATGAAATGCCCTAAGGCAGCGGTTCTCAGCCTTCTGGCCCTTTAGATACAGGTCCTCATGTGGTGACCCAGCCGTAAAATTATTGTCGTTGCTACTTCATAACTGTCATGTTGCTACTGTTATGAATCGTCATGTAAATATCTGATATGCAGGATGGTCTTAGGCGATCCCTGTGAAAGGGTCGTTCGACTGCCAAAGGGATCGCGACCCACAGGTTGAGAACCGCTGCTCTAATAGGTACCAGAGATTGGAGGGTCAGTGTGGAGCCACGTCCACTGTACACAGGCTGTCACCCCAGGCGCGTGCAGTGCCCGCCTCGTGCAGGGCCCTGGTAAGCTGTGACATAGCTGAACATGTAAAACCAAAACGATGAGATATCTATCTACGAGGAACTCATCTTCACGGATTTGTAATGAAGAATGACTGTAGAGCATAAATAAATTCCAGGCTACAATTCAACTGGAATGACTGTAAGCAAGCAGCTTAAAACAAGGCAAATGTTCTCGAAATTACTTAATTTAAAACATTTTAAATTACAGTTGCAAAGCAATACATACTGATTGAAGCTGCTGTGAAATGTATAAGAACTGTTAGGATCGCCAAGACCCGAAGTCTCATTCTTGGTTTATCAGCTAGAGCAGCGTTGCCAACTGACTGTTGAAATTATTCAAGTTGAATCCCTGACATATGACGGTAAAGATCTCCAAGGAGGTCGACGGTGCTACTAGGATTTATCACTGGAAAGAGTCGTCAGTCTCTCCACTGAAAGAAAATCATACAAAATCACTTGTAAAATATTTGCACCCATGACTTTCACTCGCTTCATTACAGCCAGGAGGAAGGTCCACACCAGGGGGACTTGTGCAGAGGCGTGGGGAGCAGCGGCTTCAGGAGAGCGTCGCTGTGCTGGGCTGGGACCGGGACCGGCACCCGGGAACAACCTCGCAATGGCAGCACTATTTCACTGTCTATTGGCAATGGACTGGAAGAAGCTCAATTAAAAGAAAAGAAAATGAATTTGTATTTTTGAAGAAATTAAAAACATAAAATTTGACAGACCCTGGAAAGCACAATATTACCGATGTTAACATAAAATTACAACCATCCATACCGGCTGGCAGCTGCGTGCACAGCCTGGCCACACTCAGGCACATGCAGACAGTCCTCCGAGCGCCACTCAGGTGTGGGAGCGTGAGGGGTGACGCGTGACTCCAATAGTTGCCCTGGACACTGCACCGACCCTCAGAGGGCCGCCCCTGCCCTGCTCGTCCCCAGGACACACCGAGGCTTTCTGAAGGCACTGGAAAGTCTGTGGAAAGCAATTACACACTCTCCTTCTTTCCTTCAGCCGAAGAATCACTTAACTATATCTTTTTTCTTTAAAAGTCAGGGGAGGGATGGAACCAATATAGAATTTGACAAATATAAGAATAAACACAACTTTTAAGAAAGCACACTTCCTCTACACTTGGGTTGCTGATACTTTTTATTAAATGAGTAGACAAGCTTTGAGCACAGGCTTTAGGTAGGTAATTGATGCTCACCCCACCGGAGGACAGCTCAGGATCGCGGCTCCGCTGCTCCGGGGTCCTCACGTGCCAGTGCGCTCTTGTTCCAAGGGAGCCCTGAGACATCCTCAAGCCAGCACCACTCCACCCACCACTCCGCCCACCACTCCACCCACCCTCAACCTTGATTTTGGGCCAAAATGTTGCCTAAGGACAACATTCCTTCAGAGAGGAAATACTCAAAATGCCTCCCTCTGTTTTAGCATCAGGTTCTCAAACTAGAAAGTGCTTGCCATTTACCACCCTGACCTTATTACCTTTTTGGTTCCGAATTAACTTGAATGCTGGGGCCTTGCAACCGCCCTCCCAGAATCCTGGACGCTTCCTCTGGCTCAGCCAGTGGGGGCAGATGAGAGTTTCAAAAGCAACCCCAGGGTCAAGCCTTGAAGCAGGCAGGCCTTGGAGAGAGCCTGCAAATGTTTTGTTTATGGTTCAGAATGTGATGCAATCTCATCCAAAAACAGCTTCCAGATCCTTAGAGTTAAGTCCCTGCTGGTGTCTCAGTTCTGATGGAAAAAAGAAAGGTTTTCTAAGGAGCTCAGGGAACTAGAGGGAGGCGGTAAGTAAGAAGGCCGCCCTAACGGCAAGGCAGGAAGACATAATTCTTGGGCTCCCTGAAACCAATTTTAGCTCTGCATAGCTGGGATGACTCTATTTGAGTAAATGCAGCTTAATTCTGAAAGTCGTCGCTTCCCAGAAGGATTCAGGGCCTAATTCCGGACCAGCACAGCATTATTAAGAACGATACTCGCTGAGCTTTTCCTAGAACTCTCTCGATGTCAGGTAAGTTCTAAGTGTCTCAAATGTACTGACTGCATTCCCATGAGGCGGGTGCTATTATTAATATTGCAATTTACAGACAAGGACGCTCTGGCACAGAGAGACTAAGCAACTGTCCAAGTCACAGACCTCGAAGAGGGAGAGCCAGAGCTGGAACTCACGCAGGCTGGCTCCAAAGGCGAGGTGCCTACTTACAAGTCCTAATGCCACCAGGTAGGGAAGGGTAGGAGAGGACCGCTGCCCAGGGGGGTCCAAGCGGTTCCGGAGTGGACCACCGCCTTTCCTCACCGCCAAGCCCCGCCCAACCTGCACGCAGCTGATTAGATTATTATTCGTGTGCTCGGACAGAAGACAGTCTTGTCACTACTGGAAGACCGAAGATGAGATGTTTGGCATACATTTGGGGAATTAGGTCCACTCCTTGTTAATCTCAAGTTAGTTTTCAAAGTTCTTGATCCTGGGGAGGGGCACTAACAGGAAGAGAGCCGCGCTGTCTGGCAATGACTCACCTCACTAGCTACAGAGGAGAAGCTTTCTCACAGACCCTGGGGCACTGGAGGAGGATGACGAGGCTGTAAAAAGATAAGATGCCTGATGGGTCCCTGACTCAGAAAAGAAATGTATCTGAGAACAGGCCAAGGGCAGAGCAGCTTTCATTCGGTGGCTGCCCGGGACCCTGGCCGCTCTGGGGGTTTACCTCAGGACGCTGACCATCCTGGGCCCAGGCACGGCTGAGCTTTTGTAACATCGGACATTAGCCACCTTGTTATCGGCCTCTGAGCTCCCGAAGGCCGACTGGGGACCCTCCCTCCCCATCCCCCTTACACTGGCAGCAGCTGCAGGTAGCTGTCCCCCTGGTGTGTGTGTATAACCAGCCGCTGGCGAGGGGGTCAGAGCAGAATTTCCAGGGTGACCTGCTGCTCCCATGCTGCCGGCAGGACGGGAAGAAAGGCTCAGCGAGGACTCAGCCCTGCCTCCTGGGGGTTGGCTCCAGCAGGGCAGGCGCCTCGGTCCCTGGTGTCCGGTTTCTTTCTTATTATAAAAAGATCATATGAGTTTTGGCCCTGAGGACACAGAACAGGAGCAGGCGAGCTTGGGACAAGGTCTGGGGAACCATGAACTCTACATAATGTTTTGCTACATAAAATAATACAATCCTAGCCCTAACCGGTTTGGCTCAGTGGATAGAGCAGGGGTAGGCAAACTTTTTGACTCGAGGGCCACAATGGGTTCTTAAACTGGACCGGAGGGCCGGAACAAAAGCATGGATGGAGTGTCTGTGTGAACTAATATAAATTCAAAGTAAACATCATTACATAAAACGGTACGGTCTTTTTTTTTTTTTTTAGTTTTATTCATTTCAAACGGGCCGGATCTGGCCCGCGGGCCGTAGTTTGCCCACGGCTGGGATAGAGCGTCAGCCTGTGAACTGAAGTTGTCCCAGGTTCAATTCCAGTCAAGGGCATGTACCTTGGTTGCGGGCACATCCCCAGTAGTGGGTGTGCAGGAGGCAGCTGATCGATGTTTCTCTCTCATCGATGTTTCTAACTCTCTATCCTTCTCCCTTCCTCTCTGTAAAAAATCAATTATTTTATCCTAAAACATCTGTTAAGAATGTTATTCAGGCATTTATTCATTAAACTAGGCCACATTTACATTCTTTCTTAATTTTAAATTAAGCTTCTTAGTTTAAAATGAGGTTTCAGTTAGAATTTTAATATAATAACCATGAAATTTTACAGAAACATTTAATAAAGCCTATTATTATAAAATAATTCAGTCATCATTCAACAGGTAAGTCCTGTCATTCAAAGTACACTACTTTGTGGTACTTACATTGAAAGGGCGAGGGCTACGCCTTCCATCTTGCCCCAGGGCGAGGGCTACGCCCTCCATCTTACCCCGGATCCTCCATTTTTGGGCAGCAGCCTTAGCCATGTGCTCGGCAAGGAGCTTCTTCCCAGAAGCCCAAGCCTCTGCTAGCCACACCTAGGATTTCTTTAAACTAACCAATGATAATCAAGGGAAGTGCGCACCATAGATATGACCACATCCTGTGTAACAAGACACTGACTTGCGCCCGGCCAATCGGCAGGGCCCACAGTCCTCTCTCCTCCCCTTACTCCAACCCCCTATAAAACCCCTCTCCACACAGAGCTAGCTCTCTCTGCCGCTTGCCACTGCGTCGGTGAGTGTGGTTGGGGAGCCGAGCTAGCTCAAATAAAGACTCTTTGCTTTTGCATCGGACTCAGCTGGCTCCCTGGTGGGCTTTTGGGAATCCTGAAATCTGGGCATAACAACATCAACATCATTAAAATTTTACAGATGAAAAGGAAAACCCAAGGATGAGAACTTGAACAAGTTCACCCAGTTGTGGCTGGGGCTGAAACCAGGCTTGTTGAACCTCAAAGCCAAATTTTTGTTTTGTTTTCTAATATCCACTAAAAAAGAGCGAGTTTGGAGCAGTAAGTCTTTCCTTCTTATATTAAACAAAATAAACTCACCCGCTTTCCCTTAGGCCCCTTATATACCACTACAGGCCCAGTGCACAAAATTCTTGCATGGGGGGGGGGGTCCCCTCAGCCCAGCCTGCACCCTTTCCAATCTGTGACCCCTCTTGGGATGTCTGACTGCCGGTTTAGGCCCGATCCCTAGGCCCGATCCTTCTCACAATCCTGGACCATTGGCTCCTAACTTCTCACCTGCCTGCCTGCATGATTGCCCCTAACTGGCCCCCCTTCTAGCCTGATTGCCCCTAACTGCTACCCTTGCTGACCTGGTTGCCCCTAACCTTCCCCACCCTGCCAGCATGGTCATCTCTTACTGCCCCCCTCTGCCAGCCTGGTTGCCCCTAACTGCCCCTCCTGCCAGCCTGGTCGCCCCTCACAGCCTGCTGCTCAGTCATTTGGTCATCCCTCACTAATCCCCCTGCTGGCCTTGTCACCCCACTCAGCTTGTTTGGTTGTCCATTGGGTTTTTTTGGATGTGATGGCCCCTAGCTCTTTATATACATAGATGATACCATTCAATACAAAAGCATAGTTGTTTATTTTTTTATTTCTTAGTTAATCCTCACCTGAGGATATTTTTCCATTGATTTTTAGGGAGAATAAAAGAGAGAGGGAGAGAGAGAAAGAAACATTGATGTGAAAGGAACACATCAATTGGTTGCTTCCTGTACACACCCAACCAGGACCTGGGCAGGAGAGGAGCCTGCAACCCAGGTACGTGTCCTTGACCGGAATTGAACCCAGGACCCTTTGGTCCATAGGCTGATGCTCTATCCACTGAGCCAAACCGGCTAGAGTTAAAGTATAGTAGTTTATAGTAACTTAACAAGACAAAATGTGAAAGGCAAGAGCTATTAATAAATAAAAAAATGGATTTGAGCAGCCTTGAATTCCTGCCAAGTTAATGAGAACTCTCCAACATCTGCTCGTTTCTGACACATACATTCCCTCTTTTTAGGATTTTCCAACACTCTTCAGGTGTTAATATTTTAGGTTAATATTTCTTAGGTTAATATTTCCAATACTAACCTAACCTAATTTGGTCATAATTTTTTCTGATTTGGAGGTTACGGTTTTGAAATATCACATGTCCTTATTTATGATATTTTCACTAAAAAACTAAAAGACAAAACAAGCAAACAAAAAACTTGTATTGCCAGAGTAACAGCTGGCTGCTTACATTTGGAATGTGGCACTGACGTTTTTCATAACATGGAAGAGGTCCTGGGAGGCTTCTATATTTATCTTGGCTAGTTTTGTAGCTAAATAAAAGCAAAGTCCTACATGCCACAGTTGGCCATCTGCGCCTTGTCTTACTATAAACCATGTCAAAAAAAAGGACATTTTTGTCACTTTAAATACACAAACTTAAGGGAGTCAGGTTCTCACACAACAATTCTCATTAGAATAAGGGGACCTGTTTCTTCATTTCATCAGAGAGCATCTTAGATGCCACTTTCCGCCTTTTTCCTGATGAAAGGTGGGCTGGGCCTGCGGTGATGCCGGGCAGACCCTGTGTGTGGCGGCAGGGGCCAGGCCTGTGCCTCTGGAGAAGGCTCTGGGCCCAGCTCCATCCCTGAGAGACCTCGGGCCAAGGACATTTTTTTTTTATTCTTCTTTGCTACCCTCCAAATTCTAGGAGTACTCAGCACCCAGGTCCTTCCCTCCATCTGCCTTTGGGCCTCGCCCAATTCTTCCTTTCAAAAACTAGGAGAAGCCATATATATTCTATGGGGCGTGGCTACAGTGTTTGGCCAGGTTCAAGCCTCGGACTGATGAAAGGACAGGGTCCTCTCATGGCCACGTGCAAGTCCCAGCTGGAGGGCAGGGGCCCCCCAGCACAATTATAGCCAACGGCTGTGGTTGTGAGCTTGAACCTATGGTCCGAACACGTGGCCCCACGTGCCTTGTGATAGAGTTCCGGTGCAAGTAGTTGAGTGAGGTTGGAACTTACAAGAATGCTGTAAACAACGTGATCACGCCCCTACTTTGCCTCGTGGCATCTGCTATAAAATAAAGACATGGCTTGTGGGTGTCGTCGTTGTCTCCTCATCAGCATCCCACCGAGACTCAGCTTTCATTCTCTTGTCTGTCTTTTCTCAATCCTTTCACCTCCCCCCCCACCCCCCCCCCCCCCCCCCCCCGCCACTCAGGATCACCCTTGGCTGTGCTGGTGCAGCCCAAGTGGCGCCCGAGCAGGCCCAGGTGGCGTCCGAACAGGCCTGAGTTCACGGGGAATTTAAAAGTGGCCAGGTGAAAGGAGGCTCCAAGGCGCGCACATAAGGTAAGCTTAAAAGGCAAAAGTGAGATAAGGCCAAAAAAACAAAAATAAGGTAGGGAGCCGAAGTGTGGTAGATTAGCTCAGTGTAAAACATGGGAAAATGCTTAACTGAAGCATTTTTAAAGTAGGAATTTGTAAATTTCTAAGGTAAAAATAAGTGGAAGCAACTTAGGGATTGCTATATAGCTGAAGGCCCAGAGAAAATTCCTGCTTCTATCTTCAGTTTGTGGTCCATGATTCGGGACTACCTAGAGCCCCTTCCCAAAAAGGGATGGATGAATGTGGCAGGAGATGTATGACAAATAGTAGAAAGTGACCAGAGGCTTCTGACTCCATTTATACATTCGGCAGCTCCATTACCTCCTCCAGTCCCTGGGGCTACCGTTCCTGTGGGGGAAAGCCCTCTGGACAATGTGCTTCCTCCCCAAAACAAACGAGAATTGGAGGAGGAGGCAGAGAGGGAACAACGCAGGCGGGACTGGGATGATGGGGGTGTAAGACAAGCCTTCGGGAAGCTTACTGCTACTCATAAGCCCCTCCAGTCGCCTTCTAAACAAGCAAGAACAAGAGTGGGATCTCTGTGTCTATTCCAGTGGTCTCTGTATGAGGCTAGGTAGGCTGGGGAAGATACTTCACGATTTACTAGCCAATTGTACTCTTAAAACGCAATTACTAAAACAAAAAGGGGGAGAAGAGGTTGTGTGTGTCTTTCCAGAAGGAGCAGTGCAGCCAATTTGGGGGCCAGAACGGTACGTGCGACACCACCATGGACCCAGAGAAGCTCCTTGTCCCTCCGTTCAAGAGTTGCCCCGATGACAGCAAAGAGGAAGCAAAAGAAAACAGAGGCTACACTAGGGGCCGAGGTGCCAACATGGGGTCAGCGGAAGCAGCTGACCACTGAGGCCCAGCAAACGGCAGAAAAGCAAGGAGTGGAAGCTACTCCTCCAGCCATGTTTAGCATAGAGAAATAGAGAAACTGTAGAAAATAAGCAGTAGAAATTAGTGGTAGACGTTAGAAAAAATAAGTGGTAGGAAATAAGCTGTAGAAATAAGGAAATAAGTAAAAATAAGCGGTAGAAATAAGTAGTAGGAATAGAGAAATAAGTAGAAATAAGTGGTAGGAAATAAGCTGTAGAAATAGAAAAATAAGTAGAAATAAGCAGTACAGAAATAAGCAGTAGAAATAGAAAATAAGCAGTAAGAAGCAAGCGATAGGAAGCAAAAAAATAAGAAGTAAACAGGACGATATAAAATAAGGTAGAAATCTCCTAGGTTTCGTTTAAGCTACTGTAAAGCAGAAGATGGCTTCGGTTGATGATGTTTAAGGAAGTAATTTTTATTTTAGACCTAGATTGTAAGCTCTTACAGCAGTTGCATTGTTTCTGGGCTTTGGTTATCTTTGCATGTGCGACCTGATAGCTCCCTGGGACTTTGGGTCTGTGTGAGACGCCAGACTCAGAGTGGGAAGTCTCGGGCTCTGCAGGACCGAGGGTTGCTCATTTCCATGCAGCCATGGATAAAGAAAGAGGCTAAGAAGGGACCAGCCTTCCACCGGCGTGGACGGGGCTGATTTGACTGGGACTGGTGTGGACTCAGTGTCAGAGTCAACCGTCCAAACAGCCTGATCCAGGGGACTAGTTTTGCATCAACACATCTTTGCATCAGCGGCATCTTACTACGCTAGTGACCGAGGTATCAGCATGGAGTCAGCTGAAGAAGATGGCGACTGAGGCCAAGCAAATGTTAGAAAAGGAAATGGAGGCTATGCTAGCGTTGGTGAACTGTCAGTTTTCTGTAAAATCTTGCGGAGCTAAATCTAAGGACTTTGAGTAAGATGTCCTGAAAATGTTGACATGTTTGTAACTTGGTTTTGCGTTGGTATTGCTTTGTTATTAGCCAGAGTTTTGTTCTCTTGTTAACATTGCTGTTTATGGTTTTGTTAATAGCCAGGGGTTTGTTTCGATGTTTTGATTATGCTGAATAATTTATTTAGAGTTTTTTGGATAATGTAAATGGGCGTGTTTAAAAACAAAAGTAAAGGGGGAGATGTGGGGCGCGGCTACAGTGTTTGGCCAGGTTCAAGCCTCAGACTGATGAGAGGGCAGAGTCTTCTCGTGGCCACGTGCAAGTCCCAGCTGGAGGGCAGGGCCCTCCCAGCACAATCATAGCCAACGGCTGCGGTTGTGAGCTTGAACCTGTGGTCCGAACACGTGGCCCCACGTGCCTTGTGATAGAGTTCCGGTGCATGTAGCTGAGTGGGGATGAAACTCACGAGAATGCTGTAAACAACGTGATCACGCCCCTACTTTGCCTCGTGGCATCTGCTATAAAATAAAGACACGGCTTGTGGGTGTCGTCATTGTCTCCTCATCAGCATCCCACCGAGACCCAGCTTTCATTCTCTTGTCTGTCTTTTCTCAATCCTTTCACCCCCCAACTCAGGATCACCCTTGGCTGTACTGGCGCGGCCCAATATTCAAGGACAAGCTGGAGTTGACAGACTTACTGTCTACAGAACTAAACTCCTCTTGCTTCAGCCCTCCCCGCCCGGCCCCTAAAGAGGGCAGGTTCTCCCACAGTCCTCATCTCAGTGATGCAGCTCCATCCTCCCAGCTGCTTAAGACTAAACTCTCTGTACAGTCAACGCTCCTCTTGCTCACATATCTGACGTGCCATCGGTCAGGAAATCCTATGGTTCCACCCTCGAAATACATCCTACCTGCAACTACCTCTCTCCGCCTCCATTGCCACCTTTCTTGTCTGAGCCACCCTCCTCTCTCTCCTGGATTCTAACAGCATCTCCCTGCTTCTGCTTGTACTTCTCTTCAGACTCTTGCTAACACAGAGGGTCCAGAGACTCTGAAAATGCAAGTCGAACCACACGGCCTCCCTAGCCTTTTCGCCTCTCCCAAAGGAGGTGCCCACACTCTTCAGCAGCCAAGGGCCCTTGGGGTCTGAGACCTCCCTGGCTCCTCCTCCCCAGTCCTGAGTCCTCCTTGCCAACCCTTAAATGTGCCGGCCCCTCCCTCCTCTGCCCTTGCTCTTTCTTCTGTCTGGACCACGCATTCCAGTTACCCACTCGGCGCCCCTCTCACCTCCTCAGAGCTCGTGCCCCATTGTGTCCTCCCCACCAGCTTCGATCGCCCTGGTTACACAATTTTCTTCTTTTTTTTTGGTCTGAATTTTTTTACTGAGGTGAAAAATTTACATCACATAGAATTAACCATTTTAAAGGGATAATTCAGTGGCATTAGTACATTCACGATGCTATGCAACTCTCACCTCTGCCTGGTTCCAAAACACTTTCATTGCCCCAAATAAAACCCACAGCCATTAGCAACCACTTCCCCCATTTCTCCCTTCCCCTACCCCTAGCAACCACCAATCCACTTTGTATTTCTATGGATTTACCTATTTTGAAAGTCCCATATAAATGGAATCACACCGTAAGTACCTTTTGTATCTGATTTCCTTCATTTAGCAAAGTGTTTTCTAGGTTCATTCATGTTGAAACATGTGTCAGTGCTTCATTCCTTTCAATGGCTGCATAATACTCCACGGTACGTATGTACCACAATTCGTTTGCCCATCCATCTGTTAATAGGCATTTGGGATGCTTTTACTTTTAACTATTGTGAATAGGGCAGCTATGGGCATTGGTGCCCAAGTATTTGTTTGAGTATCTATTCAATCAGTTATAAATGCAATGTCCCTCCCACATTCCCTATCTCTTTGCCTGCTCTGCTTTCTCTAGAGCACCCCTCACCTTCTAACAGTCTACTTCTGCACGTGTTTGTTGGTGATGTTCTGTCTCCCACTAAATATGAGCTCCAAGAGGAAAGATACTTTGGTAGTTTTGTCCAGGGATGTAACTTATGTGCCTGAAGCAGTACCTATACAAAGTAGGTGCTCAAAAATGTTTGTTGAATAAATCAGTACAATGATTAGGTGATGGAATTTTGGGTCTGAAAAGAAAGTTTTTGTATATGGATCTGAACAGATGCAATGTATTTTCTACCACACTTTCACATCTCTCCCTTAAAACTCTGTCTTTTCTGTTCTACCTCACAGTAAGGTGAGGCTTAAGTCACCCTTGAGGCCAAGAAGAGAGTGAGCATCAGCAGGTGGAAGGAGCTCTGTGGACAGAGGACGGACGTGAGGAGAAATGGAGGTGCTGGACACATGAACACCAACCAGCAGTCTTAAGTGTTGCCACATGTGAAATGACTAAATGATAACGAAGGTCCCTTTGATACTAAGTTTTTATGACCCAGATAATCTCTCCCATACAAATTCCACAACAGCATTTGTCATCCTTCATTTAGTTCCTGCACATCTTCATTTGTCTTGGTCAGTGAAGACTTAATTTTCCCAGCATTAGGGTTATCATCTATAATTTCTATGAGAATTATAAAAGTTACATGGAAAATCAAGGTACTTAGAATAGCCAAAATATTGTCAAAAAATAAGAACAAAATTGGAGAACTTACACAACACGCCTTTAAGTCTTAATATAAAGTTATAATAATAAAACCAGGGTTGTATTGACATAAAGATCAATATATAAATCAAAGTATCAAAAAAGAGTTTAGAAATAGACTCCAACATAGGCAATAAATTGATTTTTTATAGTAGTGCCATCAAAAGTCTATGGGGAAGACATAATGTTTTTAAAAATGATGATAGAAAAACTGGCTATCTATCTATCTATCTATATATATATATATATATATATATATATATATATATATATATATATATAGAGAGAGAGAGAGAGAGAGAGAGAGAGGAAAGTACAGAGTAAATAATCTTCATAACTTGAAGTAGGAAAATAGTTCATAGAATGGGTACAAAAATCACTAATCATGAAAGAAAAAGAAATTACTTGGACTTCATCAAAATCAAGAACTTCTGTTTCTCAAAAGACATACTTAAAATTTGAATAGGCCAAGCCACAGACACAGACAAGATACTTCCTGTTTATACATCTGATGAAAGACATGTATCTGTAATTTATAAATAACTCTTACACGTTAATATAAGAAAGACAAAATAGTCCAAGTAAAAAATGAGAAAAAGACTTGTACTGAGATTTCACAAAAGAAAGTATATCAATACCCAACAAGCACATGAAAAACATGCTCAAATTTATTAGTCATTATAGAAATGCAAATAATTAAAACTACAATAAAATCCTACTTTATGGCTGAAATTATAAAGACTAACAACACCAAGTGTTGACCAGGGTGTGACACTAGACCTCCCATACATTGCTATGACTTTGGAAAATAGGTGGCAGTTTCTGATATTCACCATGTGATCCAGGAATTCTCCTAAGGATCGATTCAAAAGAAATAAAAACATTTGCCACAAAAGACTCATACACCAGTGTTCATAGAAGGTTGATGACCATTAGCATGTTAAGTGGGGAAACTATTTTATATTCATACTATGGAATGCTAACCAGCAATAAAAAAGAACAAACGACTGATTCATGCAATGAGGGTGACTTTCAGCAACAGCATGCGGAGGGAGGCGGACGGGTGTAAAAGAGCGCACGCTATAGTCTCCCGTTCTTCGTATAACACCCTAAAATGCACAGCTGAGTGGCCACTTGGGGCACGTGATGAGGAGGTCGATTGACTGTAGAGGAGCAGAAGTTAAATTTATGGGATGATATTTTAATTGAGAAGATGATTTCATATCTGTCAAACCATACTGAATTTTACACTTAAAATTAGTTCATTTTATTGTATGTACATTTATATCTCCGTAAATTGATTTAAAAAAACAAACAGTTAAAGAACATCTACTCTGTGACTTAACAATTCCACTTCTAGGATTTATCCAAGATAATTAAAAGCACTTGTCCACAAAACGCTTATAAAAGAATGTTCATTAATAACATATTCATAGTTCTAAAAACAGAAAACAATCCAAATATCTATCAACAGTAGAATGAAGAAAAGGCATCAAAAACCGCTCAACAATAACAAGAAAGGAATTACTGATATCATAATGAATCTCAAAAATATCACATGCTGTAAGCTTGAGTTTGTTGCAAATTAAAAATTAATAAAGCCCTACCCCAGTGATGGCGAACCTATGACACGTGTGTCAGAGGTGACACGCGAACTCATTTTTTTGGGTTGATTTTTCGTTGTTAAATGGCATTTAAATATATAAAATAAATAACAAAAATATAAATCTTTGTTTTACTATGGTTGCAAATATCAAAAAATTTCTATATGTGACACGGCACCAGAGTTAAGTTAGGGTTTTTCAAAATGCTGACACGCCGAGCTCAAAAGGTTCACCATCACTGCCCTACCCCATTCTCAAAAAAATTATGCCTAGCAAAAGAAACCACACACAGAAGAGTAGATACAGAATATTACACTTACAGGAAGTACAATAACAGGATAATCCACTTCGCATCCGGGAAACAGCACGTGTGTGCTTGGGATTATGGGAATTTGACTGGGAAGTGGTACAGAAGAACTTTCTTGGAAGAAGAAATATTTTCTATGTTGATTGGGATGGTGATTAAATGAGTGAGCATAATTATCAAATTCAACAGTTAATATCTGTGTTTTTAATTTAAAAAGTTTTCATTTATTGATTTTTTTAGAGAGAGAGAGGAAGAGAAGAAGGAGAAACATTAATTTTTTGTTCCACTTATTCATGCACTCATTGGCTCATTCTTGTACATGTCTTGGCTGGGATTGAACCCGCAACCTTAGCATAACAGGAAGACACTAACCAACTGAGCTACTCAGCCAGGGTTGTCCTTTTAATTTAATGTTAGATATTTCTCAATAAAAAGTAAAATAAAATACTCATATTCTTCCACATAACATAATAGGAAGAGCACTGTACTGAAGTCAAGAAACCCAAATTCATTTATAAAATACCATAAGAAACCTCCACTGGAGGTTTTGTCAATGCTTTATCCTCATATAATAGTCTGTAGAAGTAATCATCAATATTTTTGGTAAAGTATTCTAAGAACAACTCGTCCTGAACAAATTCTGCAGTCTGTCTTTTCAAAAAAAATTTTTAGATAATTTTCCCCTCTGAATTTATTTCAATTTTTCCATCTGAGACTAAGCGCAATCAGCCAGCCTTGTTTTCAGTGTCTTGTGAGAGAAAATATGACACCTGAAATATTTGACAGAAGCAATACAACAGCCCCTGCGAGCAAGCTGGGCCTACTCCTGCAGTTTCCAGATGTGCGGAGGTCGAAGGAAGGGCAGTGGAGGGTACTGGGAGCTCCTGAGATAGGGGCTATTGCCTCATCAGTAAGTAAAAATATTTCCGTGTTTTCACAACTAATATCATCTCAATTCTGTATTGATGATTCTGGCCTTGTAAGAGCAAAATGCTGAACCCAGATAACCCATGAGGACTTCTTTCTGAGGTGTCCATCACTCTTTTAGATACCGGGGACATGACAAGGTACCCATCAGAAAAACAAAGACAAAAAAACACCTGCCAATGTGCAATTTATATCCTAATGAAGAAGAAGAACAATAAATATATAAATCAGTAAAATCTATAATAATAAAAGCATAAAATGCTAATTAGACTGGACAGCTGAACGACCTTCCAGGCATCATTCCAGATATCCTTCCAGACTAAGCCTGGCAGTGAGGGCAAGGCAGAGATGGTTAGGCGTGATCAGGCAGGCAGGTGAGCTGTTAGGAGCCAGAGGTCCTGGATTGTGAGAGGGATGTCCAACTGCCAATTTAGGCCTGATCCCTATGGGATCACTAAACCAGCAGTTGTACATCCCCCAACGGGTCCCGGATTGTGAGAGGATGCAGGTAGGGCTGAGGGACACGCACACCCCTATGCACGAATTTCATGCACCAGGCCTCTAATATATTTATAAAATATTTGGATGGTGATATGTTTAGAAAAGAAAGCAGAGGAGAGAAATAAGGAGAGTTAGAGAGGTGCAGTTTTAGGGAGGGTGACCTGGGAAAGCTGATGAGAAAGGTAGCATTTAATGACCAGCTAAAACACAGCCCCGGCAGCAGGAGGAGGCATGAGGAGGTCAGAAAGCAGAAGCGTACCTGGGTGTTGAGGGGCAGCAGGGAGCCACGTGGCTTCAGTGGAGTGAGATATGGTGGAGAACGAAGGCAGGTCAGAGACTTCTGGTGACCAGATCGTGCATGGCCTCATGAGTCATCTTGAGCACTTTGGTTTTCACTCAGTGAGATATAAACCACTAGAGGGTTTCAAACCAAGGATGACATGGCCAGACGTGGATTTAACCAAGAGCACTCTGGGTGTTGGAAATACTTTAAGGAGGACAAGGGATGAAGGAGAAAAACAAGTTAGGATGCTATGGGGAGAGAGATGGTGACTTGGACCAGGGTGTGGAAATGTAGGTGGTGAGACAAGGATGGATTTTGGATATAATTTGAGGTATTGCTGATAGGATTTCTTGATGGATAAGATATAGAGTATGAGAGAAAGAGAGAAATCAATGATGACTCCAAGGTTTTGGCACAAATAACTGGACTAATGGGTTGCTGTTTACTGAGATGGGGAGAGTAGATGTGGAACAGGTTTTGGAGTAAGAACCTTTTGAACACATCCAGCTTGATGTATCTATTAGACATGCACCTGGAGATGCCTAGATAGTCAGTGGGATATTTGCTTCTGAAGTCCGGGAGGCATATCAGGGTTGGACATACATTTGGGATCTTAGTGTACAGATGAAAGTAAACCTCTAGAACTAGATGAAATCTGCAAGAGTGAAGGTTGATATTCTTAAGGGTACAAAAGAGCAACTTCTTGTTTTCCCTATAAAACTTCCCTAAAGACAAATTTGTATTTGTCTACGTAAAACCTTGAAGAAGTGTTGAGAACTTAGAATCCTTTCTCTGTTTATTTCTTTTCTTGTTTTGTCTGTTTCTTTGATTGTTTTGCAAATAACCTTATAGAATCTGAGTCCACATTGGGAACACTGTATTTCTTGTTCCTTTGAATTTTGATTTTTTAATAACTGGTTAAGAATGTAATGGTATGTGTTGTTGTCAGTGTCACCAATTGTTGCCATGAACTGCTAAAGCCAATGTTGGTCCTCAGTCTTGACCTTACCTGAGCTCTGAGCAGCCTCTGTTGAGCAATTTCTCGTCCATCTTTCTCCAAGCCCTGCTGGCTGTTCTTCACATCTCCTCTTCCCCCCACCACTGCGTAGTTCAGTTCTTGAAGTTCTTTTCTTGTCTATCTACACTCACTCGCCAGGTGATGGCACCCACTTTCCTGGTTTTGATCATCACCTATTGCTGATTACACTGTCCAGACTTTCCTTTTTACTTCAGACTCAGATATTCCCCTGCCTACTGCCTCGGCCACTTGTCTGTACCTTAGATTCTCAAAATTCCTGTTCTTCCCACCACAGCCTGCTCTTCCAACCACCCTTACCATGATGACAACTCCATCTTTACAGCTGCACAGATCAAAACTCGTGAAAGTTTTCTTACACCTCTTTCCCTCCAATCCATCTCATCCAATCCATCAGCAAGTCCCATTTAATCTACTTTTCAAATATCAGAACTCAACCATGTGGCCACTTACCGCGGCCCTCACCACTGAGCCAGGCCATCACATCTCTTCCCTGGATTATTGCAAAGGTCTGTACATATGCCTCTGGTTCTTCTCTTGCCCTCTAAAATCTATTTTCAAAGCAGAACCCAGTAAGATCCTTTTAATCACTCCTATTTTCAAACCTCCCTTTCACTCAGTGACAGCCAAATTCTATGTGATGGACAAACAGGCCCTCGTGTTTGGCCACCCCTCACACCTCTTATTTAGGCTCTTCTACACCCTCCACCCTCATTCAACTCCCTATACAATTTTTCCTCCCTCTTCCCTGAGCACCCCAAGCTTTCCCCCTCAGAGCGTTTGTACCAGCTGTAGGCTCCCTCTGGGTTCTCTTTCTACATCTGTGTGGCATATGTCTGGCTCACTCCATCACCTCCTGCTTAATGCAGTCTCCACTCCTCCTCAACTGAGATTACACTCTCAAATCCCATTACCCTGCAAGATGTTTTCCAGGGCTCTTATTTTATAGCCTTCTAACATACTAAATACTTGGCTCATGCAGCACATATATATTTTCTGCCTTATTCACTTATGATTCCCTGGGGAGGTCCTCAGTAAATACCTTTTGAATGAACAAATGAATGAATGCTCTATTGCTGTGTAGCATGAGGATTAATTTTCTCTCCAAATACGTTTTTACTTAATCAAATTCTTTTGTTTATAAGGAAGTTAGAGTTAAGGATACTTTAATTATAAAGGTGAAAATAGAAATAGGAGGTGGGTGAGTAAGCTCTGGATTTGACTCAGAGACCAGAGGCACAGACCATCACCAACAGACTGAAAAAGGGGTAACTGAGAGCAGCAAGCGTACACTGAAGAACAGAGAACAATGAAAAGCCCAAAGGAGACATGTTTGAGTTAAACCTCCACTTTGCTCTAATACTGCAAACCCACGCTTATGCTTGGTCACCATGACTTAAGAATGTCTTAATTTTATGAAGCTTAATACAGATCGCATTTTAAAAGGTTAATCACTTTGCATGAAGGCTAATTTACCAGAAAATTACTCCACCAAGTAACTTCTCTAATGTCTTTTGAAAGTTGGTGTTTATGTCAGCAGTGATCTAACAGAAACTTGTTGGAGGGAAAAATGCTTAAATTTCCAGGAAACTGCTCAAAAACATCAAAATGAAGATAAAGCAGTTTCACACATTCCAACCCAGAATCTTTCAGAGTTCTGCTCATGAAAAGTAAAGAGATGAGTGAATTCACAACTGAAGTCCCTGTTTCTACCGCTCTGTTCACCATTCCTACAGAGTAGCGAAACCCAGGAAATGCATCCCTCCCCAGTGTGGGAGTCAAGAGACTCTATGATTGTATTTAAAGTTAGGATTACTGCTCAGACAATGAACTGAAGACACTCTGACTCTAGTGTAGAGTAAGCCAAGCGTCCAGCAGACAGTGGCTGATATTTTCTGACCAACTAAGGACCAGGGTGAAGAAGACCTTGGAAAGTACTGATTGGTCCTGGGGGTGGGCAGAGAGCCTGAGAAGCCGGGAGAGCGTGCGGGACTCGGATGCACCAGCATCAGCCTGCACCTTTCTTCAGGGACAAGCCGCCATCCTGGGAGCCTTGGTTGTGTCCAGTGGGGCCAAGAGGGTGGAGGCTCCATTGCCCAGTCACTGGTCCCTCAGTCCCTTCATCACTTTTACTCGAAGGCTTCTGAGATTCCCAGCTGAGAGTGAGCTCAGACGGCACTTAACATCTACTTAAATCATGTTTAAGGAAGTTGTCAAAAGATGCAAGTGGTTTCAGATAGGGCCTGTGGCTGTTGGAGTTATCACATTATCCATCCACCTTGGGAAGGAGTTATAAGCTCTTATCAAAATCTCTATGACGTTCTAGTGGACACCAGCTCCATGTTGTGTTTTTCCCTCAGAGCACCGTCTCTTTTTACCCATAGCTCAGCCACATATGGCTTCAGAGCTGATTCTACCAACTCAGCCCAACCATTCCCGGTTCATATTCAGCCTCGGCTGCCATGAGCCCAAGCTCCCCTCAGCGTTCGCATGAAGTAGGAGTTGAATGCACAGGATTCGAGTTCTCCAGGTCTGACTTTCACCCTATGCCACAGAATTATCATAAGAACTATAGTATATGGTGCATGGAAAGCTCTTGGCTCAGGGTCTGGCACATAGCAGTCTCTCAGGGAATAGTTACTGCTGTTGTTATTGTTGTTATTACACGTGTGTTACAGACAATTTTGTCCCAGACCAACTGGAGCCTCCCACCCCTTCCCCAGGTCCTCTGCATCACCCCATTTTTCCATTCTCCCCTGTGTTTGAGCTCAAAAAAATTCTAAAAGGAAACATAGGGGTAAACTTCATGGGCTTAGTCTTGGCGATGATTTCATGGATATGACACCAAGAGCATAGAAGAATAGTTATAAAGCAAAAAAGAAAAATAGACAGTTGAACTACATCAAACTAACAAGATTCTGCACAGCAAAGGAAACAACAGAATAAAAAGGGAATCTATGGAATGGAAGAAAATACATCGAGCCACATATCTGATAAGGAATTGATTTCCAAAATATATAAGTATTTCATACAACTCAATAGCAAAAAATAATAATAATAACCCAATTTTTAAAATGGACCAAAGACTTTATACATAAATATTTCTCTGAAGAAGATATACAAATGGGCAACAGGTATATGAAGAAATGCTCATCACCATTAATCATCAGAGAAATGCAAACCAAAACCACAATGAGATCCTGCCTCCCGCCTCTCAGGATGTCTATGATCAAAGAAACGAAAGATAACAAACATCGGCAAGGATGTGGAGAAAAGGGCAACCTTGTGCACTGCTGCTGGAATGAAAATGGTGCAATGACTACGGAAGAGTGTGAAAGTTTCTGAAAAAGTTAAAAGTAGAAAAACCATATGATTCACCATTCCAACTTCTGGGTATTTGTCCAAAAGAATTGAAATCAGCATCTCAAAGAGACATTAACATTTCCCCTTCACGGAAGCATTATTCACAATAGCTAAGATGTGCGAACAGCATAGATGTCTACAGAGAGATGGATGGCTAAGGTGTGTAAATACATAGAGGGGAATACTATCCAGCCCGAACTTGGTAACATTCTGCTATGTGAACTACGCCAGCAGAGGGACAAGCACCGAATGAGTCCCCTTAGATGAGTCATCTAAACTAGTCAAGCTCACAGAGCGAGTGGAGTGGTGCTTTCCAGGGGTGTGGAAGAGGGGAATGAAGGGTATTCAGCACACACAGTTCCGGTTAAGTAAAATGAATACCTTCTGGAGACTTGCTGTATAGTATGTGTCTACAGTTAATAATACTGGACTGTACATTTAAAAAGGTGTTAAAGTAGAGCTCATGTGAAGGCTTTTACCACAATAAAATAAAAGTGTTGTTAGAGGCCTCTGTTAGAGCCAGGCAGCCGCTGAGTCTTTTCCTTCCTCTTTCTGGGAAGTGGCTTGGTTGCTCTGGGAGTTTTGTTGCAGACCCAAGGGACCTCTCCCTGCACCAGCCCGGCCCCTGCTCCCTGCGCACGCGCACACCTGCACTCCCAGTCTCGGCATCACAGCTGCCGGGAGATGCCTGCGTTGTGCTCCACTCCCTGTGGTTTGGATATCAGGGCCACCCAAACTCTGGAGGGCCTCTGTTCTGCACTTGTCTGTCTGTCACTGACTGAAAACTGAGAAGGATGGAGGGTGGTGAGAGACATATAGACCAGACCAGCTGGCGCCTCCCACCTTTACCCTCGCAATCATAAAACAAACACTGTGAGGAAGGAGATGGAGTTTCCCTACTGGTACGCAGGCATCTGAAAGCCAGACCCAGGGTTTGCTGGAGCTGTTGGTCCACACCTCCCAACACCGAGCACCCGCTCAGGAAGGCCTGTGGGACCACGCTCTTCCTGGGAACAACCTGCTCAGGAACAGAGCACCTGATGTCCTGCCGAGGTGCTCTCAAGTTCAAACTAGCAGCCATGCAGCCTCCCTGCAGGGCACAGAGAAGGGACCCAGAGCAGGAGAGGAGGGCGGGGACAGTGCCTATTAGGAAGTGCTGCTGCCAGCAAGGGATGCACTTACAGCCATGTGATCTCAAGAAACCACCCTTTGAGCTTGGGATTAGTATAAAATGCTGGCTGTATAGTAAGCAGTGAACACATTGAAGAGGGCAGATGAGTTGCCTGCAGTTATGCACCAAATAAGTGTAAGGGCAGGGATTCATTGCATCTCTGCCTGGGTCCAGAGCTCCCTGTCTCCAATGCTCTACATAGAGCAGCAGGAATCGCATAACACTGTCCATATTGAGGTTTGGGGGGGTGAGATCCCTAGATAGTCAAGGCCGGTGGGAGCACGAAGGCCTTGTTATCAACACACCGGAATGGCCATAGGCCGCGCTGGGCATGTGCCTCAATGGGATGTTCAGGACTCTGAGCCTGAGAATCCTAATCAGGCCAAGATACAGTGAGTGGGTGCAAGGACGTGCGGTACGCTGTGCCCCTCTGTGGCCAATATGACTGATGTCACTGCTGGCACGAAGCCTTCTTTGTCTAAATAATGTAAAAGTAGGTACTGACCAGCTAGTTGGCTGGAGTCGGCTGAGGGTGGAGTGAGAAGTCTCCTGGAGAGAACAGCTGGGATGGAGGGAGAAGTCTTCTGGAGAGAACAGCTGGGATGGAGGGAGAAGAAGTCTGCTGGAGAGAGCAGCTGGAATGGAGTGAGAAGAAGTCTGCTGGAGAGAGCAGCTGGGACGGAGTGAGAAGAAGTCTGCTGGAGAGAGCAGCTGGGACGGAGGGAGAAGAAGTCTGCTGGAGAGAGCAGCTGGGATGGAGGGAGAAGAAGTCTGCTGGAGAGAGCAGCTGGGATGGAGGGAGAAGAAGTCTGCTGGAGAGAGCAGCTGGGATGGAGGGAGAAGAAGTCTGCTGGAGAGAGCAGCTGGAATGGAGTGAGAAGAAGTCTGCTGGAGAGAGCAGCTGGGATGGAGGGAGAAGAAGTCTGCTGGAGAGAGCAGCTGGGATGGAGGGAGAAGAAGTCTGCTGGAGAGAGCAGCTGGGATGGAGGGAGAAGAAGTCTGCTGGAGAGAGCAGCTGGGATGGAGGGAGAAGAAGTCTGCTGGAGAGAGCAGCTGGGATGGAGGGAGAAGAAGTCTGCTGGAGAGAGCAGCTGGGATGGAGGGAGAAGAAGTCTGCTGGAGAGAGCAGCTGGGATGGAGGAAGAAGTCTGCTGGAGAGAGCAGCTGGGATGGAGGGAGAAGAAGTCTGCTGGAGAGAGCAGCTGGGATGGAGGGAGAAGTCTTCTGGAGAGAACAGCTGGGATGGAGGGAGAAGAAGTCTGCTGGAGAGAGCAGCTGGGATGGAGGAAGAAGTCTGCTGGAGAGAGCAGCTGGGATGGAGGGAGAAGTCTGCTGGATAGAACAGCTGGAATGGAGTGAGAAGAAGTCTGCTGGAGAGAGCAGCTGGGATGGAGGGAGAAGTCTGCTGGATAGAACAGCTGGAATGGAGTGAGAAGAAGTCTGCTGGAGAGAGCAGCTGGCATGGAGGGAGAAGAAGTCTGCTGGAGAGAGCAGCTGGGATGGAATGAGAAGAAGTCTGCTGGAGAGAGCAGCTGGCATGGAATGAGAAGAAGTCTGCTGGACAGAGCAGCTGGGATGGAGGGAGAAGAAGTCTGCTGGAGAGAGCAGCTGGGATGGAGGGAGAAGTCTGCTGGAGAGAGCAGCTGGGATGGAGGGAGAAGAAGTCTGCTGGAGAGAGCAGGCGGAATGGAGAGTTGGAGAAGCTGCTGAGCCAGAGCTCAGGTGCGGCTACGACGTGAGGCGGTGACTCTAGGAGGCAGCGTGCGGCTGCTCAGCTGAAGCTGTGGGTACAGGGACAGATGCTGCTTCATGGGGAAGAGGTGTGCTCATTAGCCGGTGTCCGCTGCCTGCCTGCCTTCATGGACTTGGCTGTGGGGACTGTTCTGTCTGATCTGTCTGATAGCGATATGGCCACTGGCTTCTGCAATAAAGACTCGTTCTTACACACCCACAGTCTCTCCATCTCCTCCTCCATCTCCCCAGACCCTCTGCCAGTTCTGCCCAGACTAGTGTCAGTCAGACTGCAGAGTGCTGCGGTGCCCTTGCTGCTGGCTCTTAGGGCAATCATACACGAATATTTTGGCCTCCAGAGCAAGTGAGGGAAGTGCTGCAGCTGGAGGTAAGCATGGCCCCGTTTCCCTGCTTCTGGAGGAAACAGAAGGAACTAATGGGTGACAGTGGGGAAGGTGTGGGCGCCAGCTCTGCCATTACTGCCTCTACACACTCTGTTGAGCTGCCTTCAGAGAGAAAAGAATGGAGCCATCAACCGAGCAGGCACCAGTGGAAATGTGAGCTCAGCCACTGGTTCACCCGTTGCCCCCCATTCGGCAACCAGCGCCGCAGAATGACCAGTCCTCAGCAGCCGCCCCTCCTCGCCTCACTCTCATCGCCGCCCTGTGCTCCCTTCTCTCCTCTGGTTCTCATGCCTCTTCCTCCAAACACAGGTCTCTCTCTGCCCAGCAGCCCCATATGCCCTCAGTTCTTTTCTGTTCTCCACCAGCTGAGTAAATTCCGCTTCTGCATTTTAGTGGATTCCAGAAAAAATGATTCTGGCACATGAGCACTCTGTATACATACTGCAAGGCCCTTCCCCACCTTCCACTGACGTTTTCCGACCTGAGGCCAAAGCTCCTGGCTATGCAGACCAGGCTGCCAGCGACCCTGTCAGTCTCTAGCTTGGCTTTCCCACTGGAAATCCTGTTTTTTCACAAACAGAAGATCAATAGCAATTATTACTTTTAACCTAAATTTTTGTTTTAAAATCCCACTCCCTTTGAGATAAAAGTATTTTTGAAAAACACCCCAAAGGCACTTACCACCCTGGAGGGGTACTTGAGCTCCTCCTTCCTGACGGCCCCCAGTCTCCAGTGTGCTACGCTGAGAGCAAGAGCCAGCCTTTAAATCCTCCCATTTTCCTTATCAGTGAGGACACAGGAACCACGTTACTGATAAGATGAACCCGACAAACGGCGACTTCAGTTCCCACCACATTCTCTATTTGAAAGATCTTTGATGAACCTACACTCCCAATTTTAATATTATCTCCATAGAAGATCATATTACATCTCCACGGCACTCTGCCTCCCTGTGGGTGACTTTCTCAGCAGGCCTTCCTGCCTTCACCCTTGGCAGGTGGCTCGGGGCCACCCACGAGGGACTGGCAGCTGTAACTTCCTGGCCGCTGCAGCTCTAGGGGCAGGCACGCCTGTGCAGCAACTTCCACTGTGGATGCAGCCATGTCAGTGCTGTGAAAACTCAACACTTCCTGGGTGTGGGGTGTGGGCCAGCTCCGTGTACAGGGATTGCCCACGCTCTCCTGTGCACTCCTCAGGGACCAGACAGGTGGCTGATCCGCTCCCCAAGTTCACAGCCAGGAAAGGTAAAGCACACCCCAGGCCTCCGCAGCTGGACTCTTTCCACACGCCACCACACGCCACCACACGCCACCACACACCACCACACGCCACCACACACCACCACATGCCACCACACGCCACCACACGCCACCACACGCCACCACACGCCACCACACGCCACCACACGCCACCACACGCCACCACATGCCACCACACGCCACCACACGCCACCACACGCCACCACACACCACCACACGCCACCACACGCCACCACACGCCACCACACGCCACCACATGCCACCACACACCACCACACGCCACCACACGCCACCACACGCCACCACACGCCACCACACGCCACCACACACCACCACACGCCACCACACGCCACCACACGCCACCACACGCCGCCACATGCCTGTCTCACGGTTTATCATACACATTTGTGGACATGCTGCAATCATTAGAACTCTGGGTAAGTCAGCTTGAATCATCCATGTGGTTTTTGTCTAAATGTTGTTGACTTTGAATAACCAGCATGTGCCATCAGCCAATAAATTAATGCCGTGGCAAGGGCTGAGCTTGCATGAAGCCTGGTTTCCTCATAGTCGTGTGGTTTTGGGCAGACGTCCGAACCTCCAAATAGTGCAAATGGTATTGTTATCAATGTTAAATGAAGAATCTATCCCAGCGGTCAACCATATTAATGAATACTGGTGGCTCTCTGACCATTCACATATTCAACCTATTCGGCCCACCACAATGGAACTTAGAAAATAAACTTCAATAGTTATTTTTCTTCATTTTTTCATCAAGACCAAGACAGCCAAATCACCTCCTCTTCTTACCTATGGTGCCCAAACTCAAAAGACAAAAGTCTTCAATAGAATCCACCACCCCCACAGTCTTCATGCAAAGGACACGGTCACCTGCTGTCATCCACCACTTCTCCTGCTGTCAGAGATCTGGGGAACACACCTCCCCACAGCCGACGGTGCCCACCGCTGTGTCCACAGTGTGCCCGGCACCGGGCAGATGTAAGACGAGTATCACCTCATTCCTGGCCTCAAGCAACTTAAACTTTATGAATAAATGGGGGTGGGGGGTAACACTTTAAAAATCTGAAAATTTTTAGTTTAAATTAGATATTTGCAAAAATATTAATATTTTAAAAATTAGGGTACATTATTGAAAGACTGTAAAGTAGTCTTTATTCAGGAGGGAATTTTAAACGTCTTTCTCACATGGCCGCGCAGGTTCTCCCCTAACTCCAGATCTCTCACTACCTTTCATCATCGCGTGAGAGTTAAGACAGCAGTTCTTAAAAATGTGGGCCAGCTCTGCTGTGGGATTTACCTTTCAAAGAGTCTCTCAGCATTGCCATTTATGTACTTGATAGTCATCAAGATGATGAGTGACATCGTCAATGTTTCTGTAAACAGTTCAAGACATTTGGTGAAGCATGGAGAGGCCAACATCTGCCCAGGTCTCAGGGTGAGCAGTAAAGAGGGTCCCATTGGGAGGAAGATGGGGGCCTCAGCAGCAGGGCAGCTGCAGGAAGTCTCCTTTAAGAATCTCCCCATTGGCAAGGGCTCTGCAAGTGTAACTCAGCCTCCTGCTGACCACCCGCAGGCAGGAGAGCCTGGGTGAGCCTGGAGGGCCACGTGCTAGTCATTTAGAGGATCTCTCCCTGCAGGTTATCCCTGAAGACCTATCCTGGTGCCCTCCAGCCACACCCACTACAGATGAGTGTATCCTCGGAGCCGACTTTCCTGAACAAAAGTGCCCCAGAACCGACAAAAGGCAACTCTCTTCTATGGAAGCAGAACATCTGTGACATCCCGTGACATGGAAGGCAAGATGGAAATTGGCCACATTTGTTCATCTGAAAAGGAACAGCTTAGTGCTGCTGGAAGAGAAGAAATGTGGGTGGGGTGTGCAGGGTGTGTGTACGGGGGATGGTGTGTGGGGTGTGTGTACGGGGGGACAATGCGTGGGGTGTGTGTACGGGGGGACGGTGTGTGGGGTGTATGTACGGGGGGACAGTGTGTAAGGTGTGTGTGGGGAGGGACGGTGTGTGGGGTGTGTGTGGGGGGGTGATGGTGTGTGGGGTGTATGTACAGGGGCCAGTGTGTGAGGTGTGTGTACAGGGGGGTGGTGTGTGGGGTGTGTGTGGGGGGGTGATGGTGTGTGGGGTGTGTATACGGGGGACGGTGTGTGAGGTGTATGTACAGCGGGGCGGTGTGTGGGGGGTGTGTGTGGGGGTGATGGTGTGTGGGGTGTATGTGTGTGGGGGTGATGGTGTGTGGGGTGTATGTATAGGGGACAGTGTGTGGGGTGTGTGTGGGTGATGGTGTGTGGGGTGTGTGTGTGTGGGGGTGATGGTGTGTGGGGTGTATGTACAGGGGACAGTGTGTGGGGTGTGTGTGGGTGATGGTGTGTGGGGTGTGTGTGTGGGGGGGTGATGGTGTGTGGGGTGTGTGTACAGGGGGGCGGTGTGTGGGGTGTGTGTGGGGGGGTGATGGTGTGTGGGGTGTATGTACAGGGGACAGTGTATAGGGTGTGTGTGGGTGATGGTGTGTAGGGTGTGTGTGGGTGATGGTGTGTGGGGTGTGTATACAGGGGACGGTGTGTAGGGTGTGTGTGGGTGATGGTGTGTGGGGTGTGTGTATGCTTGTATGTGTGTATGTGCTTCTGTTTCCATGTGGTTTTGTCCACAGGAAGAGGACACTTAGCTCTGCATTCAAACAAAAGTAAGCTTTGATAATGTCAAAATCTCACTGAATTTCCCAAACCAAGAGGTTAGCTAGTTTTCACTGCACTTTGGAGAACCAAGAATAATTGGTTCAGAACCACTACCATCCCACATCCATGACAACCCTGCATCTTCCTGTGATATTTATTAATTCCTGGGCTCAGTGTCTCAAGGTTTTCTCTGTCTCAGCTTCTGTGCCCAGGAGTCACTGTTTCACTCAGCATAAGGCCAGAACTCAGCACTTCTCCAGTTTGCGCAAGAAATCCCGTTACAGCACACAGTTCTGGAACGTGGCATACTTAGCTAAGGATTTGTACATCACATGGAAGCTCTTGTGGCCTCCTACCATCAACAGAGCTTTCTCCTCCTCTTCTCTCCCCTACTGATCACTGCCTTCCCCTCCCAGGGGACTCAGGAGCCTCCCACCTCGCCCTGTTCCAGGCAGGCACACCCCAAACCCACCAAGGTGCTAGGCATCTAGAAAGGCTGCACCCCTTTTAGAAAGAAGCTGAGGATGCAGATTGAAAATTCTTTTTTTGCTGTCACATCTGCCCTTTGGTCCCCTTCGCCTCCCCATGAGCACTCTCTTCTCCCTTCTAGAGCCCTCCCAACCCTTACCTGCTCGCTGCAACCACTGAATAGGTTGACTCTTAAGTCTTGCTGCTTTACTCTCTCAAGGAGTAGAGAGTTTCTTGGGGGGAGGAAGGGAAACCAACACCTTAAAAGCCTTATAAGTACAAATGTTTAATGGCTTATGAATGAGTCTCAGCACCTATAAAATAAACTGTGTGATAAGTGTTTTAACTCTTCAAATTTTAAATAAATTCGATACATAATCAGGAACTCCACTTCCTCATATGACTAGCCTTGTATGTCTCTACTTCACCCTTCACCCTGCACCCCTGTTCTCTTCATCAGAGGGAGTTGATTTGGGAGCTGAGGAGTAGGAGTTATATTGAAGCCATATGGTGAACGGAAGAAAAAAAATAAGCTTTATCTGAAAAATTCAATTTTATATTCTTTCTCTCTTTCCCTCTCATCTCTCTCTCTCTCTCTCTCTCTCTCTCTCTCTCTCTCTCTCTCTCTCTCTCCCTTCTTCTCCAAAAGGTAATAATGGAAGATATTTAATCAATGATTTCTATAAAACATATTTAGATTTTTCCACATTCTAACAAGGTTCAACGAGTAACAAAACTTGTGTAATTTTTAAATATATTTTTATTGATTTCACAGAGGAGGGGAAAGGGAGAGGGAGATATAAGCATCAATCGTGAGAGAGAATCATTGATTGGCTGCCTTCTGCATGCCCCACACTGGGTATTGAGCCTGTAACCCAGGCATGTGTCCTGACCAGGAATGGAACCATGGCCTCCAGGTTCATAGGTCAATGCTCAACTACTGAGCACACCAGCTGAGCAAAACTTGAGTAATTTAAACAAAAGAATGAGTACTGCAAATTGTAAGGCCCCAATAAAACCACCTCTAGTCATTGTGGCCACCAGCCTTCATGAGGGTTGATCTCTGCTTCCCGTCGATCACGTCCTTGTGCAGTGCCCTCCCAAATTCTTACAGGTAGGTCTACATGACCAAAAAATATGGAATAAGCCACTTCCAAGACTGGATTACAAAACGCAAGTGGCTGCCACATAGGCCTCTCTGTCATTCTGAGAGAAGCCACGTGTGAGCAGCCCTGTGAAGTGCTCCACAGGAAGCTCCTGCCAACAGCTACCTGAGCCAGCGTGGAGGCAAGTCCTCCAGTTCCCTCTGGCCAACAGCTTGACCACAGCCTTTTGGAAGACCCTGAAGTAAAACTACCAGCAAAGGCACTCAGATTCTGGACCCACAGAAAATGTGTGAGATGATAAATACTTTTTCTTATTGTTTAAGCTAAACTGTAGTTTGTTATCTAGCAATTAGTAACTATGAGTTGACAATAGTATGTCTACAACTATTTTCCTTGTGGTTCTAGCAACAAAAAGGTAGAGATCAGTGGTCCTTGCTAGTGTGAAACAACTTGATCTCCACGGGTGCTTTGCACTGTATTTCCCTTAAAAAGTCCTCATAAACTCAGCTTCTGCTCTTCCTGAACAGGCCTTCTGCTATCTGTGTTGTCAGGAAGCTGCTTCTGCTGTATCTCTTGGATTTCTATTATCAGAGGAAACTTCCTATCTTAGAGATTGTTCCAACATTCTTGAAAGCACTTCTTCCCTGGTCTGATCAGATAAAGTATCTTCTCTGCTACATGATCATTCTAGATATTCAACAGACCTTTGCCCTGTATCAGAAGGACACAAATTAGTTTGATTATATAAAACAAAAAATCCACCATGCTGCCTCTAAATCTAGGGTCTGACTCACATCAACACTGGTTAGCAATGGCCTCTGAGTGGCTTCATGGGACAGCTCTCTATGAACAGTGAGATGACCATGTGTGGCTACCAGGAGCACAGCAAGCAGGCAGCAGAAGTTGCCACAGGAAAGGCAAGGATTAGCTACAGAAGTGGGTGGGAGCTGAGCCTAGATCAAGTGCAGGGGTCTTAGTCTGTAGACAGTCTTGGCCTTGACCAGAAATGTTCTTATTGTGATTTGATGCCTTCCTCTTATCATGGTCTTTGTTCCCTGGAATCTCATCAAATTCTGTGGCTTCTAGCACAGTGAGAGTGTAAGAGGAAACTCAAATCCGTAGGTGATGTTCCCAGCATTTCCGCATGTGTTGGCATTCATTCTCTTGTGTCTCAATCACATCCCTCACCTTCTAACACTGTAAAATCTTAGAGGAAAGGCTGATCTGTAGGTTGTGTTCTCATTCTTTCATCCTATTTAAATAAATGTCAACCTTTTCCTTTATGGTCCCGGATCTTCTGAAACCTAGCAATCTAGATGGTAACCTAGCATCTGGGGCTGGTAAGAATTTAAACATGACCTTCACATGCTGAAATTCTCTAGTCATATAAATATTTATGACAGATTACCTTCTGTGATAAAGTCCAGATATTTTGAAGAGTTGAAGAAAGTTTAGACTTTGGGTTGAAAGATGATGGCGGAAAGGAAAAAAGGTGATTTAATGGAGACCACACTTGAATTTTTAGGAAGTCACATTAGTCATCCTCTTGAAATTGTTTTTCTTCAAGATCCTGTCTAATTCTCCTGAAATCAACTTTCCTAATTGATGACACATGTTTAAAAGAAAACAATTTATTTGCTGACATATGTACTTGTGTAATAAGTAGCACATAATATCTAACAGGTGCTGCCCTTGGGTTTGAAGTACAAAGCATTGAAATATTGAGGCACCAAAGTCATTTTAATAAAATAGCAAAACTAGGAGCTCCAGTGGCGCAATCGGTTAGTGCGGTACTTATAAAATAGCAAAACTAACGTTTTATTGAGTGTATTAGACACTGGTTCCACCACCACCATCAACATCGAGGTTTTTAAGGTAGGGACTGTCACTACCTCCACTTCCTGGAAAAGGAAACTGGGCTCCAGAGAAGTGACTAACATGCTGTCACCCTCCCCATCACTGGGTAGCTGGGATTTGAACTAGGAGCCATGAAAGTGAAGCCTGCCTATTTCCCAATATCTGCACTGCTTCTCAGCTTCCCAGAAATACTTGAGACCAGCCAAGGAAATGTGAAAAATAGTAAGAGGCTAAGAAAATGGATGATTTTCTCTTCCAAGTATTCTCTCTTGGACCTACTGTTATCCAGTAAGGCTTCAGTAATTATAATTAAAATAATATGGAACAGCCACTGGAGACACATTGATTAATGGTACAGAATAGAACATCCAGAAACAGATGTAAACATTTGTAAGAATTTATCATAAAATGATCTTTAAAGCCTTAGCAAACCTGAGGGAAAGAATGGGTTTTAAATACATGGCATTAAAACAATTTAAGTTTACATAAGCATTATAAAAGTTTTAATATAAGCATTATAAAATATATTAAAGCAGTTGAAAAATAAAGGTCAATTGATGAAAAATTAAACTCCAAGTGCATTTGAGTTTTAAAAGTAAAAAAATAAAGCTGCAAACAAATCGAATAAAACATTTATTTGGTTATGAGTTGGGATTAATATTGGCTTTCTAAGCATAGCTATATAGGTAGAAATGATGATGGAAAAAATCAAAGCAATTTAATTACATCTGAATGTACTATAAACATCAAGGAAAATCCCTGGGGAAATATTTAATACTAGAAGCCCCAATGAAAGAAGATTCATGCAAGAATGGGCCTTCCTTCCCCACCTTCACTCCAGCCTGGAGCCACCTTTCTGCCTTAGCTCTGGCCCAGAGATGCCTTTCCACCTTCCCATGCTGCCTAGAGGCACAGAGGGGCTGGGGCGGTGTGGAATGCCTGCGTCATCGCCATGGCGATGATGCAAGTGTCCCGTCCTGCCCCTCAGCCACTCGGCTCCTGTGTGAGTGTGCACTGCCTACAGGCCCCCCATCTTTGTCAGGCTAATTTGCATACTCACTCCTGATTGGCTGTGGGGTGTCACAAAGGTACAGTCAATTAACATATTTGTCTATTATTAGTGTAGATAGAAAATATATTTATATATTTTATATACATTGTTTATATACATACACACATATATACTTTCTACACAAATATATTTTATAAATCAATAACAGAAAATGTAACTTAATTTTTAAAATAGGCAAAGGAGCCCAGCTGGCATGGCTCAGTGGTTGAGCATTGACCTATGAACCAGGAGGTCATGGTTCAATTCTTCGTCAGGGCACATGCCTGGGTTACAGTGAGAGGCATGCAGGAGGCAGCTGATCAATGATTCTCTCTCATCATTGATGTTTCTACCTCTCTCTTCCTCTCTGAAATCAATTAAAATAAAAAATAAATAAATACATAAATAAATAAATACATAAATAAATAAATAAATAAATAAATAAATAAATAAATAAAATAGGCAAAAGGTATAACCAGGCAATTTAAAGGACGGTATATAAATTTTCAGTAAGCTTATTAAAATGTTATGCATCAAACATAATCAAGAAATACAAATTAGAATCAATAAAAGTACCATTTTTATTTACCAATTAATGTAAAAAGCATTATAAAATTATAATACCAAATATTGGCAAAAAGTGTAGAAATATAATAGATATACAAGCTGATACAACATTTTTAGAGAATAACTTTAAAATTTGAATTAAAATAACTTTTAGCTTGGTAATTCCTCTTCTGTTAATATATTTAAGGAAATTATTGATATTCAAAACTATTCAGTTTCTCATAGACAATGTTATGGGTAATAGTGAGAGAAAAAGCTAAATACATATTCAACAGTTCACTAAATAATCCATGGTACTTCAAACTAATAAAATACTCCATCATCATAAAAATGATGTAGAGTAATAATATTTGAAGAAATAGGAAGTGTTTGTGACATGTTTTAAGTGTTTAAAGAGCAGGTTTTGTGATTTCCACTTCCAGGCAAGCTGAAGTAACAGGGACAAGATTTACCTCTTTCCTAAAACAACTGAAAACTAGAAAAAATATATGAAATCAATAACTCTCAAGACACTGACATCAGGCCATGAGCAATGATGAACTCTTAAAGAAGGGCAGCAGATGAGATAAGCCCACAAGTGCCCAGCTGGCTGCCTGGAGGGTTTCTAGGCTGTGGCCCTGGGAGGGGAAGACACGAACAGTCAGAGCTGGCAGTCGGGATGCCCCAGTGACCACAACTCAGAGAGCAGAGGGGCAGCAAGAGCTCTGCCCAGACACCTTCAGGGCCCCTTAGGCCCTCACCTGGGTACGGACCAGCTCCTACTTATGAGGCCATTATCTGAAGCCAAGGAGAGGAATGCCCGAAAAGGTTCAATTAGCAATCATCACAGCTGACAGCAGGAACAGTGTCTACTCCGACCATCTGGAATGGAAATGACTAACTGCGGGGCTGGTTACACAACAGATCATTCAGAAGCGAGACCCAAAAGGACCCAGCTGCTGCCATGCAACTTCCCCCTGATCCGGATAGAGCGGAGGCACAGCCACAGGAATGCAAAATCACCCCACGCCCAGCAAGCTAATGCCAACACTGTCTGGCACACAGGTGAAAATGATCAGCCACGCAAAGGAGCTGGAAAATACTACCCCTAAAAAAAGAAAAGCCAACAAATTAAAACTGACCCAAAATTGACATAGATGATAGAATTAATAGGGGGATAACCCATTAAAACAGCTATTTTATTTGGATTCCATGGGTTCAAAAAGCTACATGAATGTGTTAAGCAGAGACATGATAGATATAAAAAACAACCAAAGAGAACTCATACAGATAAAAAGTAAAATATTTCCAGTGAAATAAAAATGCATTGTATGGGAATAGCAACTCTACACAATGAGACACAGAAAGAAAATTCACGAGAAAAAAACAGAGCATCTGTGAGTTGTGGGGAATTTCCAAGTCATCTAATGGAAGTGGTAATTGAATCTCCAAAGAAAGGTCATTTGAAGGAATAATAACAGCAAATGTGGTGAAATTGATGAATATTATAAAACTCACAGGTCCCAGAAGCTCAGCAAAACTCCAGTATTACAACATGATGAAAATGATCCCAAGGTGCATCATAGTTAAATTGCTCAAAATCAGTGACAAAGAGAAACTCTTCCAAGTCATTGGGGGAGAATCATGTTGCTACAAGCAATAAAGGCAAAGGTTACATCAGATTTCTTACCAGAAACAATGCAAGCAAAAGGACAGTGGGAGGAAATCTTTAAAGTATTGAAAGAAGAAGTCACTTTAGAATTATTTTATAAAAAAGTGTTCAAAAATGAATGTGAAATACCTTTTCAGACATAAAACAGCTGAAAAATTCATCAACAACAGACAAGTAGTCTGAGACAGTTTAAATGTAAGTCTTTCAAACAGAAAGAAATATCAGATAGAAATCAGAATGTCCATGAAAAAGTGCAAAGAACCAGAAATATTAACTGTGTGGATAAGTAAAGAGATTTCTGTTTCCTACTATTTAATCACTTAAAAGATAATTGATTGTTTAAAGGAATATAATGCAATGCCAGTTCATAATATGAGCAGAAGAACATATATGACAACAAAGCACAGGCCAGAAGGAGGCCTGAAGGTACACTGCTGTGAAGCGCTTACCATGTAAGGGAACTGGCGGAGGTCTCTGAAGTGAGACTGTGCTACTTAAATGTCCACTGTGAACACAAGTGGACTCAACACTTCTTCTTGCAAGATGACCTCATTCAGACAGAGTCCCCTGATTCTAAAGACTCGAGAAAAAGAAACGATGGCATAGCGTGCACTGCAGTGATGGCATGTGAGGTCTTTTATTTCTCTTTGTGGGAAATCCTTCCTTCCTTAATCCTCTGGAAGCATTTTACAAACTGTTTCCCAGGTTCCTAGTGTCTTTTAAACCTGAGCACCAGTGGTTAGCCGCCTCCATTGCTGGCTATCCAAGCCCACTTTGGCCATGACCAGAGACAACCAGGGATCCAAGTTATTCAATCAATGCTAAGATGACCCTGAGAAAATATGCAAATAAGACAACTGGTTGTCATGGGCCTTCTGTTTATTTACTGAGAGACATATACTATGCATGTTCTGTATTCCAGCCATACGTGATGTATTGAGAGGATAACATGGGATAACAGACAACTCCTATATTCCTGGAGCCATGATAACCATGATAAAATGCATGACAAAGCATCAAAGAAAATATATAGCTACCACCACGTAAGTTTTTTATATCAATAACACCTTGGGAATAACAGTATCTCTCCAAATATGAGACATTCTGGAATTAAAGATGTTATTGTTTCTCAATCTAAATCTACACTAATAAAAGAGAAACATGCAAATTGGTGTCACTCTGCTACGTCCACCAGCCAATCAGGATGAGCATGCAAATTAACCCAACAAAGATGGCAGTTAAATTGCATATGCAGGCGCGGAGCAAAGACTGAAGGCTCAGCCTGAGCAAAGACTGAAGACGACTGAAGACTGAAGAAGACTGAAGAGGCTTGGCTTCTCCGTTGCAACTAGAGTGAAGGCCTGGGTCTCAGGTGCCAGAGGAAAACTGGTGCCGGCAGCCAGGGGAAGGAAGGCCTATTGCATGAATCTCTTTGTGCAATGGGCCTCTAGTAAATAAATAAATCCTTAAAAGAAAAATGAAACCTGGAAGAAAAGAAAGGTTCATTGTATGCGTCTGTCTTTAGTGTCCTTAATACAGTAAAAGACCTCAGTAAAAAAAATTATTTAAAAAAATTAATAAACCTGACAATATTTTTAAAAATGCAAGTGACCCATAAGTACATATGAATGTTTTGAGATACCATATCAAAATGCATGTTTAAAAATTACTGTTTTTTAATTTACCAAATTGGTAAAGATAGGAAAAACTTTCTATGGTCAGCTCCCAAAGAAAGGAGTTAATTTCTCAGACACATAGTTGATTGGAGGAACAGGTCAGAGAGGGGGCCTATGTCTCGCACTGGGCCCTCCATCTGACCAGTGCCGTGAGCTAAGAGAGCATCTGCAGGCCTCAACACCCTCCATTTACACTTGACAGTGCAAGGGCAACTGTGATAACAAAACAGGGGATTTTGAACAGTTTCAAAAGCCTGCCAAACAGGCAGTGCTGCAATTTCAGAAACTCGGCTAAAGGCCCATCAGATAACCTCCTTGGTAAGACAGGTTTCATCAGCTAGTATTTGTTCAAGATACTCAGTAGAAGTAAACAGTTTAGAAAACGGGGTAGAAATCTAGAACAAAATTTAAAGAATATCTAAACCCAGCTCCCTCAGTGGATAGTAATGATTGATGATGCTATAGGCTGGGCCCAAGGCCACACAGCTAATTTGTAACAAATTCAAGGACAGACCCAACAATGCTACTGAGCCAGAGTTCTTTACTCAAAGTGTTTGACTCCTGTCTTTTATTTTCCTTTTCTCCTCAGGACTACTTCTCAACCCGAGAACCTTCTAACTATCCAACTGAGAGGAAGTCATCTAAATTCTAATACAAGTCACAAGTTGTCCCATGGTATAGTATGATAGTCATGTAAAAAAGCTAGCATAGTGGGTGGAACAATAGATCCTTTCTAACTCTGATTTCCTTTCCTAACCTAAAGGCATTATTCCCAAGTGACTGCGGACTAACCATTTCAGAGAACAGATTATACCAGTTAAGTGTGAACTTCCTTCAGAGGAGCAATAAGAAAACCTGGGAGATACGAGCCCCAGTCAATGGTGCAGCTTCATGTAGAGCAGCAGTTGCCAACCGGTGGTCCATGGGGTCCAAAAGGTTGGCAACCGCTGATGTAGAGGGGTTATCTTAAAGAAGAAACCACTTCTTGGTGTCCTCTCCAGTCCTACTGCACATAAATAGCAGCTTTGTCTAAATATAGGATAATTCTTAATTCTACAACTAAGCCTTTATCTTGATATTTAAAGAGCAGCAGCATAAAATGTTAAGTATTTCAATAGATAGAAGCGTTATATTATCCGAGAAATATCCAGGGTCTCGGCTCATGTCCACAAGGTGAGCGCCTGGTGTTTACAGCACATTTGGGCAGAATGGGCCCCACTGGGAGTCAGTGGTGAGCCTAAGGCAGAGGGCCACACACAGAGCAGCTGATGTGGCCCAGTGTTCCTGCCACCCCAGAGCCCTGACCGCCCACACATGCCTTTACATGGGACAGAAATAAATGCGTGTCTTGTTTGAGGCACTCTGTTACAGGTGTCTGTTTTTACACCCTCACTAAACCACAACACGTCAGGCACAGACCGTGACTAGGTGATGCTGACCTTGACTAACAAATATTAAGTAGAGTTGTCCAGGGAATGTTTATAAGTCTCTTCCACAGTCACATGGGCAAGAGTAAAGATAAGGACAGAGGTCACAGAGTTGATCCCAACAGGGAATTCAAACTACTTTTAAATCCCTACTTTGTTCTGTAGTCTATTCTCTCCCAGCTAGCTTTCTGTGCAGCTGCTCTTTACTAGAGTCTCTGGTACTAGCTAGCTTCACAGAGAATCTCATATGATCCTTACCAGCAGCCTTGAATGCTGCCTTGGCTTGTGAGCTCCCAGACATCCCTCTGTGAGAGAGTGGCGTTCCTCACATTGCTTGCTCTGGGTGCCAGGACCTCGGCTATAACATGCATTTATAAGCTGCACTGAGTGAGGCTTCCTGAACTCAGGACATTATATAATATTCAAATGGATTTGTTAAATGTCAAAACACAGTGCTGAGATGAGAAGAAACTGCACTTTATTTTACACACTAGTGCCCCAGTGCACAGATTCGTGCACATTGAAAGGAAATTAACTAGAAGGTGGCCGGCAGGTCAGGACTGAGTGAGATAGGCCATACACACCCTGGAGCCAACCTCCTGCGGTCCCTCCCTGGCTGGCCGCACCTGGGGTGGCACCGCAGCTCCAAGGGCCTCTGCGAGTGAGCAGGGTCCCTCCAGCAGGTGGGGTCCCTTGGCCTGGCCTGCAGGGATCAGGCCGAAACCGGCTCTCCGACATCCCCCAAGGGGCCCCAGATTGTGAGAGGGTGACACACCCTGGAATCAGGCTCCCTCCTCTCTGGTTCTGGGGTCTGTCACCACTGCCAAGTCACCACAGCTCAGTAGCTCCTGTGTTGAGCATCTGGTGGTCAGTGCGTGTCATACCTACCAGCCGGTTGGATAGTCGGATGGTCGCTTAGCTTTTTATATATATAGACTAGAGGCCAGGTGCACTGGTGGGGGGTCCCTCAACCCAGCCTGTTCCCTCTCACAGTCCAGGAGCTCTCAGGGGATGTCCTACTGACAGCTTAGGCCCGCTCCCCCCCCGCCCCCCCGGGAGTCTGGCCTCCCTCTGCGGGAGTCTGGCCTCCCTCTTCAGGAGGCAACCTGGTTGAACAGGAGAAGGCGCAGCCCCCATCACCCCGCTGCTGCTGCCACTGCTGGCCGCCACAGCTGCCAAGGTGTTTTCATCAACATGGACTCCAGTCCCTTCACCATGAAAAAATGACAACTTTCTGTAGGAACTTTCAAGATGTCTCTTTCATAGGATATAACCTCTTTCTTTCTTTCTTTCTTTCTTTCTTTCTTTCTTTCTTTCTTTCTTTCTTTCTTTCTTTCTTTCTTTCTTTCCTCACCTGAGGATATTTTTCCATTGATTTTTAGAGAGCATGGAAGAGAGAGGGAAAGACAGAGAGAAATATCAATGTGAGAGGGACACTTCAATTGGTTGCCTCTTGCATGAGCCCTGACCAGGGAGGATCCTGCAACCTAGGTACATGCCCTTGACCAGAATCGAACCCTGACCCTGTGGTCTGCAGGCCAAGGCTCTATTCACTGAGCCAAACCAGGTAAGGCAGGATATGGCATTTTTTAGCCCCTCCAGCAGCAGACCTTCATTTTTTCCTCCAGGAGTGAGGCAGAAAACCCTAGATCACCTTCTTGGATTCTTATATAATTAATTGTTTGTATAAAAAATCTCTCTAAACGCCACTGAGTTCAACCGAGTCCTGTACTGCTAGTGCCTCAAAACTCAGCCTGCAGACTGAAGGGTCGTATGTTTGATTCCAATCAAGGGCATGTACCTTGGTTGCAGGCACATCCCCAGTAGGGCGTGTGGAGGAGGCAGCTGATCAATGTTTCTCTCTCATTGATGTTCTAACTCTCTATCCCTCTCCCTTCCTCTCTGTAAAAAAATCAATAACATATATATATTTTTAAAAATTTATAAATAAAGTTTAAAAATTGCAGATATTTAGTTTACTAAATTTGTAAATGGGATAACCTAGTGTTTAAGTTAATTAAAATGTGTTAGACTTATAAATAGCATAATAGGATTTTTAGTCTAAACATTTATTCA
This sequence comes from Myotis daubentonii, assembly GCF_963259705.1. Classification (NCBI taxonomy): domain Eukaryota; kingdom Metazoa; phylum Chordata; class Mammalia; order Chiroptera; family Vespertilionidae; genus Myotis; species Myotis daubentonii. The sequence goes on from NC_081851.1 coordinate 6,886,810, forward strand.
TAATATACCAGATTTTTAAATTTCTAACTTTGATAAATTGAATATCAGTTTTAAAACCAAAATAAATGCATGAGTAGGCTTTTCTATTGTGCTGGGCTGCATATCTGGTGCTTTGGCCAGGCGGGTCATGCTGTACTGTCTGTTCCTAAAACACATAGATAGGAAGGTACACATATAGGAAGATATGGTCTCATGGCCCCTTCCCAGCACACAGGCCTTTCTCAGAAGGCCCAGAAGTCTCATTCCAAATTTGGGAGACAAAAGACTGGAGAAAGTATAAATAAAGAGAGTTTCCTCCATATTGGGGGGCCCAGAATTGGAAAGACACATTTTTCTCTGGGCCTCCACAGAATTTAATAATAAAATGTAACTCTTGCAGTCAGCACTGCAGTTCAGCCTCTGCTTCGGCAGGGTGCTGTAACTGTAGTCAGCTGGCCAGCTTAATAAAGGCTCTTAAATTTAAATTCTGAGCCGGTGGTCTATCTCGCTGAGTGAACCCATAACACTATAAAACTTCCTTCAGCAGCACTTTTAAAAAACCTCATGGGACAGAGCAGTAAAGGCCATGCATAAGGCTTGGCTGCCCACCCTACTTCCCATCATGGGGAGAGAAGGCTGGTCACCTGCACCTCATTTACACTGGGGCTGCTGTCTTTAACCTGAGGCTGTGGGTGTTTCCCTGGGCCTGTGGGGTGTTTCCCTGGGGCTGTGGGGGTGTTTACCTGGTGTTGCAGGGGTTTACTCTGGGCTGTGGGCATTTTCCCTGGGATTGGACCACCTGCCCTATCAGCTCAGCTTCTCCAAGGGTCACTACCAAGAGGGTTGAGAGTGCTTTGGACAAGCAGTGCCTCTTTCTGATGCCATCCCCACTGGAAATGGGAGGTGTGTGCAGGTGTGCTCCACTCCCGGGGAGCCTCTTCCATGAGAAGCTGGTGAGTGGTCCACCCTCCAGCTGAGACCTCACTGCCATGCGACAGGCTCACCCCAGCCCTGTTTCCTAAGAGAAGCCACTGGTCCTCCCTGCCGGCTGCCTTCCCTCCTGCCACACCCCTCTCCTGTGGGTGGCTCCTCCGCCCGCCCCTAACAGCTCCTGCCCCTCCTCCACCTACCCTTGCCAGCTGCCCGGCTTGGCTGGCTTCTTCAAGTTCAAATCTCCTTCTCCTTTCCCAGCTGATGAAAACTGCTCCTAATCAAAACATGTATTTCCTGAGAAACTAAGATGTTCTTTCTCAAGCTGAGACCGGACGTCTGCTCCAAACGCAGCAGGAGAGGTAGCGGTAGAGGCATGCTCTCGGGGCGGAGGCCACGTGGGTGGGCAGGTCTGGAGAAGGCTCTCCAAGGCCACCTATAAAGTCAAGGGCAGCTCGGAAACACCAGGAGGACACAGTGCCGAGATGAGAGGGCAGGGCTGCGGGCCTTCGCTCCACCACTTTCTAAACTAAGTCTGGGAAACAAAGGGAATGGGGTGCTACAGGGCTGTTGAGGGGCAGAGAGAGACCCTACAGGGAGAGGGCTCTATCAGATCAGAGTTAGGCAGTGGAAGGTCATTGTAAATGTTTCCCCCCACGTCCCACGTGGTTCAGGGTTCAGGATCTGGAAGAGGAGCCACACATAAATGAAAGAGAAGAAACAAGAGATAATTTGGAAATATTGGGGGGCCAGGCGGGTAAGTCCAACTCAAGGGGAAGGACTTCCACTGGTGCTCAGGCCGCACCAACCTTTTATTGGTTTGGGATCCACCCATAGCCTTTAGGCAGGCAATTTCCAGTAACAGGCAGACTAGCCCATCAGCAAAGATTTACATAATAATAAATGGGGAAGTTGCATCAGCTACCATTGTCTGGACTAACAGTGAGTGCACAGCTCTGACCTTTGTCCGGGCTTCAAGGGTCACCAGCCTTCCGGGTTCTTTGTCCACACCTCTCTGCTAGTGAAGACAATAATGGCTTCCCACAGAAGGTGTGGTCCCATCTCACTGATCACTTACCTGGCCCAGAATCCCCTTCCACAAAGGATGTTGCTCTTTTAAAGAGTCATGTATGTCCTAGAGAAGCTGTTACCGATGTAAGCCCGTGTCTAGCAAAAGATTTGTGCATCCACCATCTGCACAGCACGTGCTGTGCTGCTCTCACAAGGGCACTTTATAGCCCTCTGCCCAGGGAAGGCGTCCGCGAGAGCCTGGGAGACCTTCCCCCACCAGGCGCCATTCCTTTCAGGGCGGGTCCCTGCTGAGTGACTGATAGGGAGGGACAAACAGAATCATTTCCCCCATCACCCACAGGTGGGCATCCTCAGTGTAGAGCCTGTTCCTGACTCACATGCAGGTGCCTGGGGTTGGGGCTGAAATGGGATCCTAGAGCGTATTTCTCTGTGTGACTCGGGCCAGATTAACCAGAGTTGCCTAGGACTGTCTGTAAAAAAAGAAGATTCCTGACAAACCTCAATTCCTGTCCTAACCTGATAATTTTAGGGTGAAACAATCCTGTTAGATACAAATGGAAATCATGACAGTGGGAGAGTTCAGACGCTCAAACTGCAATGTTAATTTGTAAGCAATCTCTCTCTGCACCCGCACTGCCTGGCGGAGGCATCATCTCCTGCCTCCTGGAGTGCTGGGTGCTGGCTCTGTGGGCATGTGCCCCAGGTGCTGCGGGCACCACAGCGTCCTTTCTGGCAAGTGTCAGCTGACACTACCCTGAGGTGTCCTCGGCTCAAGACGGTTCTCCTCAAGCAAAGCTAGTCACCAGGGAGGGGGGTCCCCTTCCTTCCCCACCTCAAGAGCCAGATCTGCTGTGTCCTCCATGGGCCACGGGAGACTTGGTTCCACCATCTCCCTTTTGGGTAATGACTGGTCAGCCCTGAGCCAGGCACTTCTGCTGGGCTCCTCTGAACTGGGGTGGGTGGGGCCCTGTGCTGGTTGACCCACCCTCTTGCTTCCATCATTGTGGTCTTTATTTTTCACCTGCCTTTTCCACACTTGCAACGCCGATCCTCCCCATCCTGCCTCAGCTGAGCATTGGCAGAGCTGGACCTGGAACCAGTCTCAAACGGGTCAGCCTGGGAGTTTAGGCTGGATCCTCGGAATGCCTCCCGCCACGCCTTCCCGCCAGCCGCCTGTCCGGGCCCCCTTCCTAAGAGCTGTGTTCTGACCTAGCCCGCTCTTGCCCAGTCCATTCTTGGGTGACGCCATGGCCACCTCTCCTTCCTAAGCAGCCTCACGCCAGCTTCCCATTCTTTCCTTCACCTCTAATGGTCACCTGGCCGCCCTGCAGGCCACATCGCACTTCTCCCACCCCCCTCACGTCTCCACCCCTTCCGCCGTCTGCAGACCAGCTTGTCTCCCCTTGTACTATGATGACACTACACTTTTCTTCAAGGAAAGATCTGCTTGTCTCCACCCATTTTTCTCTTTCTTTGCTTCTTGTGAAGAAAATTTGTTCTCAACCTATTTTGTTCTCATGTTCTCAAAATCTTATGCTACCTGTCATTCCTTCTGTCCTTCCTTTCAGTTTACAAGCCTGTCTCAGTCCCCAACTCTGAGGGGGAAGCTAGAGCGAAGAACGGTCTTGGCCCTGTCTCTCCCTGACCTATGCACCGCTGTGTGTGGGGGAGAAAAACCATTTCCCATGACCTTCTAGGTTCTTGGCTGAGGACCCCTCCACCCCAATGGTAATAAAAAGACGGAGTAACAGGAGAAAAAGAAAATAAATGCCATACCCATAGAAGCCCAACAGAGATGTGAGACTCATAGGCCGCCAGGAAAGTGAGGTATGTCCCACCCTGAGAGGAGGAAAGGGTAGGGGAGTGCAGAGCTTCACAGACAGGTCTCAGGAAGGCGCGAAGCACCACTGCCCTGCCCTGCAGATTCACCTCCCGGCAGAAAAGCTGACCTCGAGAGGCCCCTTAGTGATTCCTCTTGGGCAGCTCAGGGGCGGGAAATGCTTTTCCTGAGCTGCTGGCTCTGAATTCCTTTCAGCTCACATAATCCAAAGAGGCACATTCAGGGCTGGCACATTCTGCTCAATGTCACCGAAAAGTAGTTCCTGCATTTACTGTTTCCACCTTTTCACTACCCACTGACGGCTTAACCCCCAAATCTGGTTATCTGTCTGCCATGCTCTTAAAACAGTTCTCAGTGAACTGTTGTAACATCCTAAACACAAAACCTGTGGGCCCTTCTCAGTTTCCATCCTCCTTGGTCCACATTACACGTCATCTCTCCAACTTTGCTTTCCATGCTGGGACTTTGAGAACAGAACAGCAGCCATGTGATTGCCACATGGCTATTATATGGCAGATGCTGTGCTGAACATGTAATCTTCATGACAGCCCAGGGCCGGAGCTATTATTTTCCCATTTTATAAGAGGAAACTGAGGTGTGGAGAGAGAATGGAGCTTGCCTGCGGCAAACAGCTGAGCTACTTTAAACCTTTGCCCGTGATCCCAGCACCCCGGCTTCAAACCATTAGAAAGGGCACCGGTCCCGTCGTCACTGCCTCCTGGCTCTCCTGCGGCCTCACTGCCTTCCCTCCCAGCTCCACTCCCTCTCCCTGTCCCTGAGTGTAGAAGGTCTTTGTTTCTAATAATGGTTTGCTCAACACATTGGAATCCTCTCCCTTGCCCTTCACTCATGCTCAACCAGGAACCAAGTCTATTGGTGCTAACAACCCAGTGTCACCCTCAGATGTCCTTCTCTTATTTGCACTGCCAACATCCTGCTCAGGCGCGCATTGCCCATAACTTGGACCATCTCAGCAGCTTCCAGTTCTTTCCTGTACATTCTCTGCACAGCTATCTCAGTATTCCCAACATATTCATCCTATGGAAAACCAAACACAAAAATGAGTTGGGGGTCCCCAATTTGAAATAAATATTAGGTCTATTGATGTTTAAGAAATACTGAAAATAAGACCAAAAAATAAATACTATAACATTTTCTAATAAGCTCACCTGAGAATCACGATATCCTCTCTCTCAAAAAAAAAGTAATTTTGACTCAAATTGATTAGAGCTCTCTACTTTGCAAGTCTGTAAACCTGGAGATTGTGCTGTAGGAAGGAGGTGAGCTTTTGTTCCTGTCTGGTACATATGATAACACATCAAAAATGGCTTATGATATTTTGTATCAAATTACCAATATTATCTCCACATTTCTTTCTCCCCTTCTTATATAAATTCCAGTTTCTCATAATCTTATGGACTCAGTCCTGACATTCTTTGGTTCCTTCATTAATTAAATTTGACAGTGTGTTCATGAGAATTGTAATTTACAACTTGAGAATTGTGTTTTTACACTGGGTCCCTATTTTCAGAAACATGCTCACCACTCACTGCCCAAGGTCCATTCAAAACCATATCTCCCTAGCATCAACCCCAGCTGACTCTTGTTGGATGTTTACATGCAAACCCATCAACTACATTTTCTGAGAAACCACACGTTATCTGGAAAATTTCTGAAATACGCAAACTGTATACAAATTCATCTCTAAAAAGCCAACTTCACCTCTTCATGTACTCCTGCGCCGGAAGAAACCTCCTGAACATGATAATTTCAAGAGAAACATCAAAAGTGCTTTACTCAAAGTAATATCCATCGCTAGCTACACATTTTCCCATCTTTCAGGTCATTTTTGGATACCGTCCCAATAGAACTTTTCCTGTTTTGAGGCAAACCATTCAGAGACCAATTTTCCACTTCTTCATACATTTTGAAGTGCTGCTCAGAAAGTGTGATTGCCATTGATTGGAACAAGTGGTCATCTGAAGGAGCAAGGTCTGGTGAATACAGCGGGTAGGTTAATGCTTCCCAGGCAAGATCTTTTAACATGTCTTTAACTGGTTTCGCAGTGTGTGACGGTGCATTATCATGAAGCAAAATTACTATTCTGTGTCTTCTGAAACATTCTGGTTGTTTCACGATCAAAGCATGGTTCAAATTGATTATTTGTTATCAGTAGTGATCAGTATTAACGGTTTCACCTGGTTTTAGAAGCTCATAATACACCATGCCTTCCTGATCCCACCAAACACAGAGCATTGTCTTCTTTCCGAAGCGATTTAGCCTTGCAGTCGATGTTGATTGTTGACTTGAATCAGCCCATGACTTTGTGTACTTGGGATTCTCAAAATAAACCCACTTTTTATCACCAGTCACAATTCAATACAAAAAAGACTTTCTTTCTTGCCGTTGAAACAACATTTTACTGATGACTTTTTGGTTTTCTGTTTGTCTTTCATTCAGTTGATGTGGCACCCATTTTCCTTCCTTTAAAATCTTTCCCATCCTATATAATAAAAGCCCAATATGCAAATTGACCGAACAGCGGGACAACTGGTCATTCTGATGCACACTGACCACCAGGGAGCAGACGCTCAATGCAGGAGATGCCCGCAGGCACCAAGCCAGCCAAGGAGGGTGCCAGTGGGGGATCCCCCAATCGCCCTGCCAGATCAACCCTGATTGCCAGCCAGGCTTAGGGACCCTACCCATGCATGAATTTTGTGCACCGGGCCTCTAATTGTTTATAAATTATTGGAAATTGTTTGCTGAGAAACATTTAATCTTCCTGCAAGTTGTTTTTGAGTTTGACATGCATCTTCATCCAATAATGCTTGTAATTGTTGGTCTTCAAATTTTTTTGGTTGACCTGGACGTTCTTTGTCTTTCACATTTAAATCATCACTTTTAAAGTGTTTAAACCAGCATTCACAAGTATCTTGAGATGGAGCATGTTCACCATAAGCTTCCCAAAGTATTCAGCAGGACTTTTCTGCAAAATAAAGTAATGAATTAAAACTTCCTGTAAATGCTCTTTTTTTGGCACAAAATTCAGCATTTTTAAGTGTAAAAATATCTATGATGTTAACACCTTCAGAAAATTTGACATATGAAGTTTAGAAGCTTGTTGTCAATACAACAAAATAGCATACATATCAGATGCATATATATCAACTTATGTGTAAGTCCATCTATTGAAAAACATCTGCATTATTAACCAGTACACCTACAGAACATATTATATTAGGTTACAGTTTACATAAATTCACAGGTCTTAAGTGTACAGTACTAGGGTTTTTGACAAATACATAAACTTATATAGCCAACACCTCCATCAAGATAGAGACCTAAATCTCCTTATTCCAGTCTACTTGTGGATATCTGTTTCTCTTGCATGTACACCTCAAAATGGAATTTCAGGGTCATGGGAGACATGCACACAACTAAATGTGTAGTTGTCACAGTGATTGCGCCATTTGAATCCAAACAGCAATATTTGAAAGCTGAAGTTGCTCCACACAACACCCACTTGGTGCTGGGGCTCTGGTTCAGCCATGCCAGTGGGTATTCAATGGTCTTCTTGTGCTTTGGGTGTGCGTTTCTCAGATGACAAGTGACCAGCACGTTCATGATGCTTTTGGCTGTTAGACTGCCTTCCTTTGTGAAGTGCTTTGTCTATTTTTGGGTAGAGTTGTTTTTCCTTTTATTGTTGAGTTGTAAGAGTTCATGATACATTCTGGGTAAAGACCTTTTGTCAAATATAAGTTTTTATGAATATCTAGAGGCCCAGTGCATGAAATTCATGCATGGGGGGGGGGGTCCCTCAGCCCAGCCTGTACCCTCTCCAATCCGGGACCCTTCGGGGGATGTCCGACTGCCAGTTTAGGCCCCATCTCTCTCACAATCCTGGATCGCTGGCTCCTAATTGCTCACCTGCCTGCCTGCCTGGTCGCCCCTAACTTCCTTCCACCCCCACTGCCGGCCTGATTTTCCCCAACTGCCCCCCACTGTCAGCTTGCTCACACCCAACTGCCCCTCCCACCATCCTGATCACCTCCAACTGCTCTCCCCTCCTGGCCTGATTGCCCCTAACCACCTCTGCCGCAGGCCTGCCACCATGGCTTTGTCCAGAAGGACGTTCAGAAGGTCTCCCAGTCTAATTAGCATATTACCCATATATATATTAGAGAAAGGAGAAGGGAGAGTGAGAGAGAGAAACATCGATGACAGAGAAACATTGATTGGCAGCTGCCTCCTGCATGCCCCCTAATGAAGACTGAGCCCACAAACCGGGCATGTGTCCTGACTGGGAATTGAACCGTGACCTTGGGGTTCATAGGTTGATACTCAACCACTGAGCAACACTGGCCAGGCTCATTGGGAAGTTTTTGGATTAGTTATTTAAGGTTCATACTTGTTATTTGTCTGTTCAGATTTTCTATTTTCTCATGATTAAGTCTTGGTAGATTGCATATTCCTAGAAATTCATCCATTTCTTATAGGTTACCCAATGTTTTGCTGTATAATTGCTTTTAGTAGTCTCTTTTGTATTTCTGTATTATCAGTGGAACTGTTTTCTCTTTCATTTCTGACTTTATGTACTTGAGCTTTTTTTCTTAGTATAACTAAAGTTGTTTCAGGAGCACCCAAATACATAAAAAAACTCCTGGAAGATATCAAAGGAGAGATTGACAACAATACAATCATAGTAGGGGACTTTAATACACCACTGACATCACTGGATAAATCCTCTAGACAAACAATCAGCAAAGAAACAGCAATCCTAAATGACTCACTAGAACAGATGGACTTAATTGACATCTTCAGAACACTTCACCCCACAGCCATGGAATATACATTCTACTCAAGTGCTCATAGGACAGAGTTAAAAATAGACCACATATTGGGTCACAAGCAAAGTATCCCCAAATTCAAGAAGACTGAAATCATACCAAGCATCTTCTCAGACCATGGTGGCATAACTTTAGAAATAAACTACAACAAAAACAACCCAAAATACTCAAACACTTGGAAGCTGAATAGCATGTTATTAAATATTGATTGGGTTACGAATGAGATCAAAGAAGAAATTAAAAACATCCTGGAAACTAATGACAATGAAAACACTACAATCCAAAACCTATGGGACACAATGAAAGCAGTCCTGAGAGGGAAGTTTATAGCTCTACAGGCCTATCCCAAAAAACAAGAAAAAAATGGTAGTAAATCATCTAACTCTACAAATCAAAGAATTAGAAAGAGAGCAACAAAAAAACCCCAGAGTGAGCAGAAGGAAGGAGATAATAAAGATTAGAGCAGAAATAAATGACATAGAGACCAAAAAAATAATACAGAAAATCAATGAAACCAAGAGCTGGTTCTTCGAAAAGATAAACAAGATTGACAAACCTCTAGCCAGGCTCACCAAGAAGCAAAGAGAGAGGACCCAAATAAACAAAATCAGAAATGATAGGGTGAAATAACAACAGACCCCACAGAAATACAAATGATTGTTAAAAAATACTATGGACAGCTCTACTCCAACAAACCAGATAACCTGGAGGAAATGGACAAATTCCTAGAAAAATACAACATTCCAAAACTCAATCAGGAAGAATCTAAAAATCTCAATAGGCCAATAAGTATGGGAGAAATTGAAGCAGTCATCAAAAAGCTTCCAGCAAACAAAAGCCCAGGACCAGATGGCTTCACAGGGGAATTTTACCAAACATTCAAGGAAGAACTAAAACCTATCCTCCTCAGACTACTACAAAAAATTCAAGAGGAAGGAACACTTCCAAGTTCATTCTATGAAGCCAGCATCACCCTAATACCAAAACCAGGTAAAGACAACACAATGAAAGAGAATTACAGGCCAATATCCCTCATGAACATAGATGCCAAAATCCTCAACAAAATCTTAGTAAATCGGATCCAGCAGTACATCAGAAAGATAATACACCATGACCAAGTAGGATTTATCCCAGGAAAGCAAGGATGGTACAATATCCGCAAATCAATAAACGTGATTCATCACATAAACAAATTGAAAGATAAAAACCACATGGTCATATCAATTGATGCAGAAAAAGCATTTGACAAAATCCAACACCCATTTTTGATAAAAACTCTCAGCAAGGTGGGAGTAGAAGGATCATACCTCAACATAATAAAAGCCATATATGACAGGCCCACAGCCAACATCATATTCAATGGGCAAAAACTAACACCATTTCCCCTAAGAACAGGAACAAGACAGGGATGCCCGCTCTCACCACTCCTGTTCAACATAGTACTGGAAGTATTAACCATTGCAATTAGACAAGAAGAAGAAATAAAAGGCATCCAAATTGGAAAAGAGGAAGTAAAACTGTCCTTATTTGCAGATGACATAATATTATACATACAAAACCCTAGAGATTCCATCAAAAAGCTACTAGACTTAATACATGAATTTGGCAATGTAGCAGGATACAAAATTAACCCCAAGAAATCTGAGGCATTTCTATACACCAATAGTGAGCTTTCAGAAAGAGAGATTGCAAAAACAATCCCATTTACCATCGCACCAAAAAAATTAATCTACCTAGGAATAAACTTAACTAAAGAGGTAAAAGACCTCTACTCAGAAAACTACAGGACGTTGAAAAAAGAGATAGAGGAAGACATAAACAGATGGAAGAACATACCGTGTTCATGGATTGGTGGAATCAACATCATTAAAATGTCCATACTACCCAAAGCAATCTATAAATTCAACGCACTTCCCATTAAAACACCAACGGCATACTTCACAGATCTAGAACGAACTCTCCAAAAATTCATCTGGAATAAAAAAAGACCCCGAATAGCTGCAGCAATCCTGAAAAAGAACAAAGTAGGTGGGATCTTAATACCAGATATCAAGATGTATTACAAAGCCACTGTTCTCAAAACTGCCTGGTACTGGCACAAGAATAGGCATATAGATCAATGGAATAGAATAGAGAGCCCAGAAATCGGCCCGAACCAATATGCTCAATTAATATTTGACAAAGGAGGCAAGAAGAACATACAATGGAGCAAGGATAGTCTCTTCAATAAATGGTGTTGGGAAAATTGGACAGATATATGCAAGAAAATGAAACTAGACCACCAACTTACACCATACACAAAAATAAACTCAAAATGGATAAAGGACTTAAATGTACGACGGGAAACCATAACAATACTAGAAGAATCCAAAGGCAACAAAATCTCAGACATATGCAGAAGCAATTTCTTCACTGATACAGCTCCTAGGGCATTTGAAACTAAAGAGAAAATGAACAAATGGGACTACTTCAAAATAAAAAGCTTCTGCACAGCAAAAGAAACCATCAACAAAAGAACAAGAAAACCCACTGCATGGGAAAACATATTTGCCAATGTCATATCTGATAAGGGCCTAATCTCCAAAATTTATAGGGAACTCATACAACTTAACAAAAGGAAGATAAACAATCCAATCAAAAAATGGGCAAAGGACCTAAATAGACACCTTTCAAAAGAGGACATTCAGAAAGCCAAGAGACATATAAAAACATGCTCAAAGTCACTAATCATCTGAGAGATGCAAATCAAAACAGCAATGAGGTACCATCTCACACCTGTCAGACTGGCTATCATCAACAAATCAACAAACGACAAGTGCTGGAGAGGATGTGGAGAAAAAGGAACACTTGTGCACTGCTGGTGGGAATGCAGACTGGTGCAGCCACTATGGAAGACAGTATGGAGTTTCCTCAAAAAACTAAAAATGGAACTCCCATTTGACCCTGTGATCCCACTTCTAGGAATATATCCCAAGAAACCAGAAACACCAATCAGAAAGGATATATGCACCCCTATGTTCATAGCAGCACAATTCACCATAGCTAAGATCTGGAAACAGCCTAAGTGGCCATCAGTAGATGAATGGATTAGAAAACTGTGGTACATCTACATGATGGAATACTATGCTGCTGTAAAAAAGAAGGAACTCCTCCCATTTGCAATGGCATGGATGGAACTGGAGAGCATTATGCTAAGTGAAATAAGCCAGTCAATGAAGGAAAAATACCACATGATCTCACTCATTCATGGATAATAGAGACCATTATAAACTTTTGAACAGTAATAGATACAGAGGCAGAGCTGCCTTGAACAGATTGTCAAAATGCAGCGGGAAGGCCGGGGAAAGTTGGGAGGCAGGAGGGAGGGGTATAAGAGATCAACCGAAGGACTTGTATGCATGCATATATGCATAACCAATGGACATGGGACGCTAGGGGGTGGGGGAGGCCAGGGGATAGTCAAGGGCGGGGGGGGGGGGAGAGACACATATGTAATACCCTTTGTAATACTTTAAGCAATAAAAAATAAATAAATAAATAAATAAATAAATTAAAATAAATAATAATAAAAAATAGAGCCAGCATCATAGAAGCATTGAACAGACCATCCAAACTAAGAGGGAAGGCAGGGAAGGGGAAAGGGGTAAAAGATCAACCGAAGGACTTGCCTGCTTGCATATGAGCATAACCATTGGACATAGTAAGGGGGTGAGGGCATGTGCTGGGGGGTAGGGGCAGCGAGGGAGAGGTCAGTGGGGGAAAAGGGAGACTTATGTGATAATTTTAAAAAATAAAGAATTTTTTACAAAAGGAAAAAAAAATAAAAAAATAAAGTTGTTTCAATTTTGTTTATCTTTTCAAAATATCAACTCTTATTTCCACTGATCTTTTCTATTGGTTTTCAGGTCTCTATTTAATTAATTTTTCTTTAATCTTTGTTATTTCTCTTCTGCTGCCAATCTTAGACTCAGATTGTTCTCTTTTTTCCTAATTTCTTGAGGTGTGGAGTCAGGTTGTTTATCTGAGATATGTTTGTTTTTTTTTTTTAATGTAGGCATTTATAGACACAGACTTCCTTCTTAGACGTGTTTTTGTTAGCATCCTAAAAGTTTTGGGATGTGTGTTTCTATTTTAATTTCTTTCAAGATTTTTTTGACCCATCAGTTGTTCAGGAGTGTGTGATTTAATTTTTGTGTGTTTATGACTTTTCCAGTTTTCTCCTGCTACTGAATTCTAATTCCATACCATTGTGGTTGGAAAATATGCTTAATATCATTTCAATCTTCTTAAATTTGCCACGACATGTAATGCCGGGAGCCGGTCCATCCTTGCTGTTTCAAGGGACCTGGCATATATGGCATACAGTTCTTAATATGTTTGCTCACCTTCTTGGTGCTGTGTTTTAACCAAGGTCACCTCTCCGAGAAAGGTTGTTTCCCCAGGTAGGGATTTTCCCCTGAAGTTAGGGAGGGAATAAAACCCCTCAACTAAGTGCCAGGCGGGTAATTAATCACTTTAACTATGAACAATCATGCTTAAGCTACATAATCTTTACTCCCTGGAATGGAGATAAGAAACGCCCTAACCTTTGTAATAGAGATTGATAGGATTGGAATCAACTGGTATAAATACAGATGTAACAAGACAGAGCTTAGAAGAGAATTCAGAAGACAGAACCTACACAGAACCTACAGACAGAAGAACTTCGCTGGAGAGAACATGGCGAAAGATCCTGGACTGAACCTGACTACAGAAACTGGCAAGAGAACCTGACTAGAACCTGGTGACTGAACCTGGCTGGAGATCCTAGACAGAACTTGGCTGGAGAACTGGCTACAGAACCTGGCTGGAGACCCTGACAAGCGAACCTGGCTATGATGATCACCTGAACGCTGCCTCTGTGTCATTCCCTCTTTGCCGACTCCGTCCACACCTTTGGGGACCCCTGGACCCCAGCAACCTAACATATGATCTATCTTGGAGAATGTTCCATGTGCTCTTGAGAAGAATGTATGTTGTATCTTAGGTTCATTTGATCGAAAGTATAGTTTAAGCCCAGTGTTTGCTGATTAACTTTTGGTCTGGATAACTCATCCATTGTGGAAAGGGGGCACTGAAGTCCCTGCTGTTATTTGTCGTCTCTTTCTCCCTCGGGTCTGCTAGTGTTTGCTAGTGTATTGAGTTTGTCTGATGTTCAGTGCATGTATTTTCACAGTTTTCACATCCTCTTATTAATTAAACACTTTATTGTCGTATAATGACCTTCTTTTTCTCATTACAGTTTTGACTTAAAGTCTATTTTGTTTGCTATAACTGTAGCTACTCCTGCTGTCTTTGGTTTTCATTTGTATGGAATACATCTTTCTATTCCTTCTCTTTGAGCCTATGTATGTCCTTAAAGCTGAAATGAGTCTCTTCTAGGCAGTATTTAGTTGGGTCTTATTTTTTAACTATTCAGTCACTATGGATTTTGATTGGATAATTTAACCCACTTAAATCTAAAGTAATTAGTGATAAGTACAGCTTTATTAAACTGTTCTAATAGCTATTTTGTATTTCCTTTGTTCCTAGTCTTCCTATTTTGCTGTCTTTTTGAACTGATGATTTTCATAATGGTATGCTTTGATTCTGTTCTCTATATTTTGTGTATTTACTGTAGGTTTTTAAAAATTGATTCTTATTTTTAAAGAGAGGAAGGGAGAGAGCAAGAAATATTGGTGCAAGAGAGAAACATCAATTTGTGTCCTACCGTACACACCCTGACGGGGATGAACCCACAACCTGGGCGTGTCCCCTGGCCAGGAATCCAACCTAGACCTTTCAGTGCACGGGAGACGCTCACCCGCTGAGCCACTCCGGCCAGGGCACTCCTGGAGGTGTTTGCTTTGTGCTTATCATGAAGCATCTCATAGTTATAATAGTCTATTTTGTGCTGATAATGAATTAATGAAATCATACAAAACTCTACTCCTTACCTCTCCATATGCACATTGACTTTTGATATCACGGTTACATTTTTATATTATGCACCCATTAACAAATTATTGTAGCTACAGCTCTTTTTAATACTTTTGTCTTTGTACCTTTGTAATGGGGCTAAGTGATTAAAATACCACCGTATTAGAGTATTTTTTAAAAAATATTTTTTATTGTTAATAGTATTATAGATATCCCCTATTTCCCCTCCCCTTTAACCCTCTCTTCCCAGCCCCTACCTACCTTCCCTGCAGGTCATCACTACCCTATTGCCCATTAGAGTATTCTTATGTATACTTGCCTTTACCAGTCTGTTTTATATTTTCATTTGTTTTCATGTTACTAACTAGTACCCTTTCACTTTTCCTTAAAGAATTTCTTTTTCATTTCTTTTAAGGCAGGTCTAGTTATGATACAGTCTCTCAGCTTTTGTTTTCTGGTAAGGCTTTTATTTCTCCTTCATTTCTGAAAGATCTTTGTTGTGTATCATAGTCTTGATTAGCAGGGGTTTTTTTTCTTTCAACAATTTGAATATATCATTTTACTCTCTTCTGGCCTGCAAGATTTCTGCTGAGAAATTTACTGATATCCTTGTATGTGAGAATTTTTTTCTTGCTGCATTTAAATTCTCTTTGGCTTTGATTTTAGACAGTTTTATTATGATGTGTCTTAGAGAACATCTTTTGGGGATAAAATTTGGGAGATCTATGAGTTTCATGAATCTGGATGTCCAAATTTCTCCTCAGATTTGAGGAATTCCCAACCATTATTTCTTAAATAAGCTTTATGCCCCCTTCTACACTCTCTTCTCCTTATGGACTCTGTTAACATAAAAAACCATTGAAACCTGTAAAGAATTTTTGTGAGTTTATTTGAGCCAAACTGTCGACATATGCCGGGAAGCAGAACCTCAATGAATTGAGATAGTGCTCCAGAGAATGGCAGGGTTACATCCGTATTTATACATGAAATTCATTGGTGACAGATTTAAGGAGGTGGGATTAAGCAAATCAGGGAAACCTCTGTGATAGGATAAAAAGTAAAATGATGGACACATACTTAGGTGGGTGCAGGATCAATTAACATGATAATGAAGGAATTTGTAGTATCTGTCCTGGCGCCCAGAACATTAGGTTGTGCCCCAGGGGCTCCAGAAAAAGGGAAGTTACAAGTTACCCAGACATTTCAAGGGAATGTTATCTTAGAGGCAAAAAGGCAAATGGGCTCAGTAAGGATCAAAGTTGATCTTGTCAGTGAAGATACTGGCTTAGGACATAACTGCCCACCATAACTGCTTTTAGTTAAAGTTTAATTTCAGACTATCCTTTGTGGTTATTTTAGGTCTCTGAGTCTGCTAGGCTGCCACGCAGGCCTAACCTGAGCTTGTCAGGTCTGCGTGTGGCCCCTTTCGTCCACAACTCCAATAATGCATATTCCTCTCAGTGGTATTTCATTGAGTTCACATAGGCTTTCTTCACTTTTTATTCTTTGTTTTCCTGTAGATAATTTCAAATGGCTTATCTTCTATTTCACAGATTCTTCCTTTTGCTTGATCAAGCCTATTGTTGAAGCTCCTTGTTCCAGTTTTCATCATATACACTTTACTGCTCAGTCCCCCAGAGGGGACTCTCCTGCACCCCACCTTCCCAACAGGAAGAAACCAAGCCACTGACATCTGGTAGCAGCCACTGGCTGCTGCAGGCACCTGCACTCGGAGCCTGGGCAAGGTGACCCTGGGAGCCAGAGCTCCAGCAGGCTCACCTCTCAACCTCAGGGCGAGTCTCCAGGCTCAGAATTAGCACAAGGGTCTTCCATAAAGTGCCCTGAAAACTGTTTGTGCCCAAAGGGATACAAAGCAAAAGATTAGGGACCATTGGAGTGTGAGATTTTAGGCAGAAACCCCACCTATTGTTCTCCCTTTCAGCCAGGTTCTTATCCAAGAGTGTGAATTGTGACAGCTCCAGGGCATGTGTAGACGTGAGACTTTTTGTTCTGGTATCATGGCCACGGTGGGTTGGGGGTGTGCAGGAGGAAGGTAGCTGCCCACATCTGTTCCTCCTTATTCAACAGGAGGGACTGCCTTGGTTCCCGAGGCCTGCACATAAGCCTGAGGCTAGAGAAACACTCTGCTTTGAAGCTCTGTGTTAATTCTGGATAATTTCTGATAATGGTGGTGAATTTCAGAAATCCAAAGTGCAGGCTCAGCCACTAGGGTTATCAGAGGACCTTTATAAAGAGGTTTGATGACATTACCACATAGTAAGTCTGCTACTTTTGGGGGGTTGAGATTAAAACAAAAATAAAAGAAAACAAAACCTCAACAAGAAGCTAAAGGAAATTCCAAAAGATCTGCCCTGTCTCTAAGAAGCTGTTGACTTGGACACTGGAGAAGAAATGATTTTCATTTAAAAAGAGAACAAGAAAACAAGTGCTGGCCCTGTAGTTAGAGCAGGACAAGTGTTAGAAAGTTTGCTTCTTAGGTGAAAGAGGGACGTAGATCCTGAGCTGGGAAAGGGAGTCACTTGTTAGGAAGAAAGCAGCGATCCTAAGGCCAGGCCCAAGGAGGGAGTGGGCAGCGCGCTGGGCCAGCTGCTCCCGGGGCAGGCAGCCCTTGACTCAGAGACAGCCAGGCTGGAAGCAATGGAGACAGGAGGGTAGCTGCCCACATTCTGTTCCCCCTTATTCAACAGGAGGGACTGCCTTGGGTTCAGGAGGCCTGCACACAAGCCCGAGGCTTGACTCAGAGACAGAGTGGCCAGGCACCTGCAAAGGAGCCCAAACTAAAGACTGCCAGGTGCTCTCTCCCACATGCAGACGGGCCCAGAGTGTGTTAGGAAATCCTCGCTAAAGCCAGACGCAGTGGTTTACAAACATTCGGACAGATTAGAGCAGGGTCCTCAAACTTCTTAAACAGGGGCCAGTTCACTGTCCCTCAGACCGTTGGAGGGCCGGACTATAGTTTAAAAAAAAAACTATGAACAAATTCCTATGCACACTGCACATATCTTATTTTGAAGTAAAAAAACAAAACGGGAACAAATACAATATTTAAAATGAAGAACAAGTAAAGTTAAATCAACAAACTTACCAGTATTTCGATAGGAACTATGGGCCTGCTTTTGGCTAATGAGATGGTCGATGTCCGGTTCCATGTTTGTCCCTGCTCGTCGTAACACGTGATGCAAGTGTGCGTCAGTTAGTCTAGATCTGGTTGGAGCTTTCAGATGTTTCATTCTGGGAAAAGTCTGTTCACAGACATAAGTGCTGCCAAAGACGGTTGCCATTTTGAGTGCATGGTTCCTGAGATTAGGATATGTCTCAGAGGGGAGAGATGCATAGAAATGAGGAAGGCTGCTTGACTTGAATGCGTCTTTCAGAGAGTCACAATTCTGCAGTTCGGCCAGTTCCATTTGGTAAATTATATCCACATTTTCAATGTCAATAGAAAATGGGTTACGGAAAAGCTGTATGTCCTGTTCATGGAGATGAAACTCTTTAAATCTAAATTGGAACTCCTTTTGCAACTTTTCCAGTGAATCTACACATGTTTTGTTCAGGAATGCAATCAATGGTTTTTCTGCTAACAGATTTTGAGTTGTGGGGAGATGGCAGAAATTTCCCTCCTTCACTTGTTGGATGAGGAGGCCTAATTTTACTTCAAATGCTTTCACATGTGATTGCATATCACAGGTGAGCTTCCCCTTTCCTCGAAGTTGCACATTGAAACTGTTGAGTAGCTCTGTTACATCTGTCAGAAAGGTGAGGTGCCATTTCCATTCTGCATCATTGAGCTCTGGTACTTCTTTGTTTTTTGAAAGCAGAAAAGCTGTAATCTGTGGAAGTAAGTCATAGAAATGTTTCAAAACTCTCCCTCGACTCAGCCAACGGACTTCTGTGTGGTACAGAACATCTTCATAGGCAACATTTAGCTCAGACAGAAATTCCTGAAATTGTCTGTGGTTCAGTGCATTAGCTCTAATGAAGTTAACACAAGACACCACAATTTTCATAACAGAGTCCCCCTTCAGTGATTTACGACACAGCGCTTGTTGGTGGATGAGGCAGTGTATGGCTGTTGGATGAGAATGGTTATGTTTGTCCATCTCTTGGTTAATGCGAGCAATTACTCCTTTCTTAGACCCCACCATGCTGGGAGCACCATCAGTTGTCACACTGGCTAGTGTAGCCCAGGCCAGCTCCAACCCATTCACAGTTCGGCAAACCTTTGCATAGATATCCTCTCCTGTAGTTGTTCCTTTGATGCTTTGCGGTGCAGCAAGCTCTTCTGTGACTTCGAGATAGCCATTCGTCCCACGAATAAAAATTAGAAGTTGTGCAGAATCACGAACATCATTGCTTTCGTCGAATGCCAAGGAAAAAATAGGAAAGTTTTTTTGCGGAGTTTTGCAAATGCTGATGCAAATTGTCTCCCATTTCTTCAATCCTTCGTGTAATTGTAGATGTTGAAAGACTCACTGTACTAAATAAATCGGCCTTCTCTGGACACATCTGTTTGGCAACAGAAAGAAGGCATTCTTTAACAAATTCTCCCTCCACGAATGGTCTGCCAGTGCACGCTATTAGCTTGGCAACTTGAAAACTTGCTTGCAGTGATGAAATATTTAGCTGCTTCTCCTTCACAAAAGCATTTTGCTGAGTTGTCAATGTATTTTTCAGTTTTAATATCTTATCTTTTCTCACTTCTCCAACCAAACAATCGTATTTATCTTTATGTTGAGTTTGATAGTGTTGACGCAAATTGTATTCTTTGAACACAGACACTATATTCTGGCCTATCAAACACACAGCTCTTTCCTTGTACTGCATGAAAAAGTAATCATAAGTCCACTCTTCTTTGAATATCCTATACTCCGAGTCAATATTTCTCTTTCTTGACATCATTGTTTCCTAGGGATTCCAAATTGCTATTAGTAAAATACATATATATATATATATATATATATATATATATATATATATATATATATATACATACATATAGACTAGTAGCCCGGTGCACAAAATTTGTGCACTGGGGTAGGGGGGGAAAGGGGCCCCTCAGTCTGGCCTTCACCCTCTCCTATCTCAGACCCCTCAGGGAATGTCCAACTACCTGTTTGTGCCCACACTTTTAACAGATAACAGCTCCATTGTTGTTTCTTTCTTATGCTTAAAACCATTGGAATTAGTTGGTATTCAAAGTGTGTATACATTTTGGGGGCACACCCTGTATATCTCTAGTCATCGGTGAAAGAAACCAACAGCAGATTTGGAACCCCAAGACAGGGAACCTCGCTCACTCCCCACATGTCTCCCCACTTCACTTTCCACCTTCGTGGGCAGCAGGAGAATCGTTTTCTCTCATTAATTTGGAAAATCACGTCCTGTCACCCGCTGCCCAGCAGGAGTGCGCTAGGCCCCAAGCAAGCGAGGCTCAGTCAGGGCAGCCTTCGCTCATGGGTGCTGGCACCCAAAGTTCACATTCCTTCCCTACAGTCGCCCCGACTATCCCACTGTTTCACTGAGAGTACGGAATTCCTCTCCACCTCTGGGTTCTTGATCTTGAACACTGACCGAAGGCACCTCAGCGAGGGCTGCCCGCGCCCAACAGGTGTGTCTGTCTGCACCTGCTCCTGCCTCAGCACCTGCATTAACCCCCCAGAGGTGATCTATAGCTGCACTGGCCTCCGTGGGAACAGGGCATCACCACTCCGCCCTCTCACTGTCATCTCACAGGCGCCCACCCTCAGCACCCAGAACACCCAGACACTCTCCAAAGGACATGAGTGCATCAAGAGGGGATGTGTGTGCATCATGTGGGGGTGTTAGGCATGCCGGGTTGATGGAAGTGTGGTGGAGAGGTGGGGGGAACTTGTGCAAGCCTTGGTTTGCAACTGTTGCAGGCGTGGGAGGGTGACAGTGTGCTGGGGGATGTTCACACGCCAGGGGGGATGTGCACACTGGAGGCCTCTGGCTTTGCAGATCCGCAAACCCCCGTGGTGCAGCCAGGAGGACGTCAGTCTGGCCCGCCACGGTGGCTGTCCCTGCGATCCTGCACCTTCTGGGCCAGGAGGCGGATCTTTGCAGCCACTCCTGGGCACTGATGGCCTGCAGGCACTACTTTAGCTCAGCCTGCAGGCTCCGCTTGGCACGCTCACAGCTGTCACCACCGCCACGTGGGGAGTACAGCCGCCCTCCACCGGCCTGCCTCCCCTGTCCAGAGGCTCTCTGTACTGCTCAGCTGCCCAGAGTGACTGGGGCTGGGCGGAAGCCAGGTGTCCTGCCCTGCCCAACCCTGGCCGATCCGCCCCTCTGCTAGCTGCTGCCCCGCCGAGAAGGGTCACGGATCCGGGTCCCAGGACCGCGGACAGTCTCAAGCACGGCCCCCTGCCCGGCAGGGTCACAGGTCTGTGTCTTGGTCCCATGGACAGCCTCAAGTACTGCCCCCTGCCCGCCAGGGTCACAGATCCGGGTCCCGGACTGCAGACAGCCACAAGCGCTGCCCCCCACCCAGCAGGGTCACAGATCCGGTCCCAGACCAAGGACAGCCTTTCCCACTGCCGCCTGCCTTCAGTATGCAAATTAGCCGCCATCTTGTTGCTTCAGGGTGGGGGTCCCCACTGGGGTGCCTGGCCAATCTGAGTGAGGGGATGATGGCTGTTTCAGGCTGGCGGGCAACTGAGGCTCCCAACCACTCCTTTTTTTCTTTTTTCTTTTCCCTTTGTTATTCTGGAATTTATTTACCTTCTATGGCTGTCACTGGAGCTGAGAGCCAATTTTAGCTCTGAGGCCTGGCTGCAGCTCTGAGACCTCGGCTACTGAAAGCAGGGATCTGGGTTTGTTTGGCTTCTATAATTGTAACACTGTTGTGATCCTGCTGGCTGAAGCCCGGCTGGCTGAAAGCAGGTTTCTGGGGAATGTTTACCTTCTATATTTGCAACAATGTTTCTTAGAGAGCAGCTCAGAGCCCAGCAGCGCAGGCAGGGAACCTGGCTTCCTCCATCACTGGAGCAAGCAAGCCTCCTGTTTGCTTCAGTGCCTGGCTGCCTGGCTGCCTGGCTGCCGGCCGCCATCTTGGTTGGCAGTTAATTTGCATATCGCCCTGATTAGCCAATGGGAAGGGTAGCGAAGTTACGGCTAATTACCATGTTTCTCTTTTATTATATAGGATGATATGTATATATGTATATTCTATCTATATAAAACCCTAATATGCAAATCAACCAAATGGCAGAATGACCAGTGGAACGACCAGTCACTATGATGCACACTGACCACCAGGAGGCAAATACTCAACATAGGAGCTGCCTCCAGCCTGCAGGCCCCAACTGGCAGAGGCAGCTGGGGTGGGGCTTGGAGCAGGCAGTGGCAGGCAGCCAAGGCTGGTGCAAGTGGGGGGCCCCCATTGCCCTGCTGGTGGTGCCAGACCAAGGGGGGTGCAAGCGGAGGCCCCGATCACTCCACTGATCACCCCACAGATCTGCCCTGATCACCAACCAGATGTAGGGATCCTACCTGTGCACGAATTTCATGCACTGGGCTGCTAGTATGTATATACGTGTATATAATAGAACTATTATATTTTAAGTGATAGGGAGGCTTCTTGTTCCCATAAGGAAGGACACTTTGAACTGCTGTTGGGAAAGAGAGGGAATGGCAGCCATGGAAAATACAAGCATTGCCAGAGTGGTGGGAGGAAAAGCAGGCGCGGGTGCTGGCAGCAGCCAGGGGCGAGAGCTTTCCCAGAGAAGGGGTAGTCGTGGTAAATGCTACCACAAGGCTAACAGAGAGAAGGGCAGCAAAGGTCCCACCGGCAACCAGTTTGGCCACTAAAGACCTTCTGAAAGGATGTCTGGGGTGTCGAGGGCGACAAGGGCAGGGTAGGGCTCTGAAAAGAAAAGCTAGGAGGCACATTCAACAGGTGTGGTTGTTTGGAAACAGCAGTGGAATGAAAAACACCCCGCCTTCTCCCCTCCTCAGAGATGAAAGGGGCAGGAGGACACCCCTGGAAGCAAGGTGTCCTCAGAGGAGTCAGTCTCAGGTGAGTTCAGGAGCTCACATACCTTCTCTGAAGAAGTTAGGGGTGAAGGAAGTGGTAACAATGCAACAGTAACCCTTTCTCTCTGCTCCTCTCTCACTTCCACTGCACCCCAGCCTGGTCACTTCCTCAGCATTCACCTTAAGTGACCTCCTCAGGAGCCTGGACTCAAACTTTCTTCCCTTTTTCTATTTTCCATGGCTCAGAAAATTGTTTCTGAAGAGCACAATACCTGTGCTCTTCTAGACTGAGCTCCAGGACGCCAGGACATGGATTTACTATGTTCACTATTGTGTCCTCACATAATAGGAGCTCAGAAAATAATGTGTGGAATGAAGGAATGAGCCAGTGGCTCTGTAGAGATTCCAGAGGTCTTGGGGAAGGGCTGATCCAGGGGCAGCAGCAGGAGCAAAGGGAAGGGGAGCTGTCGGAATGCTGGCCTGGGAGGAAGTGCCTTGGAACTGTTTGTGATGAACAGGGACTTGGATAAGCGGCACAAAGGGGAGAAAAACCAAGATGGCGGCATAGGTTAACGCCGGAGATTGCTGCCTCGAACAACCACTTCAAAAAACAACTAAAGACGGAACGGACATCATCCAGAACCACAGGAAGGCTGGCTGAGTGGAAATTCTACAACTAGGAGGAAAGAGAATATCATACCTAGACTCAGAGGAGGCGCAGTGCTGAAGTGAAATACTCAGGTGCGGAGTGCGCGCAGAGTGGGCTGGAGGCGGAGGGCGCGGTTGTTGTTTTCAATTGGGAGGGAGTTTCAGACTCTGAGCTCCAGATCCGGGTGAGTCTCTAGGGACCCAGACTCAAACGGGAGAAGTGGGACTGTCTGGCTTTGGTCGGAAATTGAAGGCAGCTTTCTCTCCGAGGGTTGCAGCAGTTGCTGAGACTCTGTAAGGCAGAGCCCCTAGGGACGGATCTGAGAGCAGCCATAACTGCTTGCTCCAGCCCGCCCTGTAGATCCCCAGGGACCCGCCCCACCCAAGCCCTGCACAGAGCCATTTGCCGGATAGCCTCAGGCAAACGCTAGATTAGCACCGCCCTAGAGATCCAGCACAGAAGCTCTCCCACTGCAGACACAGCGGACTCTCATAGCCAGTTAGCCTGGAGGTCAAATCACCCCCACTATTGCCAACAACAATCAAGGCTTAACTACAACAAGACTGCGCACAAAGACCACTAGGGGGTGCACCAAGAAAGCATAAAAAATGCGGAGACAAAGAAACAGGACAAAATTGTCCATGGAGGATATAGAGTTCAGAACCACACTTTTAACGTCTCTCAAGAACTGTCTAGAAGCCGCCGATAAATGTAGTGAGATCCTCAAGAAATCTAATGAGACCCTCGATGTTGTGGTAAAGAACCAACTAGAAATTAAGCATACACTGACTGAAATAAAGAATATTATACAGACACCCAACTGCAGACCAGAGGAGCGCAAGAATCAAGTCAAAGATTTGAAATACGAGGAAGCAAAAAACACCCAACCAGAAAAGCAAAATGAAAAAAGAATCCGAAAATACGAAGATAGTGTAAGGAGCCTCTGAGACAGCTTCAAGCGTACCAACATCAGAATTATAGGGGTGCCAGAAGAAGAGAGAGAGCAAGATATTGAAAACCTATTTGAAGAAATAATGACAGAAAACTTCCCCCATCTGGTGAAAGAAATAGACTTACAAGTCCAGGAAGCGCAGAGTACCCCAAACAAAAGGAATCCAAAGAGGATCACACCAAGACACATCATAATTAAAATGCCAAGAGCAAAAGACAAAGAGAGAATCTTAAAAGCAGCAAGAGAAAGAAACTCAGTTACCTACAAGGGAATACCCATACGACTGTCAGCTCATTTCTCAACAGAAACTTTGCAGGCCAGAAGGGAGTGGCAAGAAATATTCAAAGTGATGAATACCAAGAACCTACAACCAAGATTACTTTATCCAGCAAAGCTGTCATTCAGAACTGAAGGTCAGATAAAGAGCTTCACAGATAAGGAAAAGCTAAAGGAGTTCATCACCACGAAACCAGTATTATATGAAATGCTGAAAGGTATCCTTTAAGAAGAGGAAGAAGAGGAAAAAGGTAAAGATACAAATTGTGAACAACAAACATGCATCTATCAACAAGTGAATCTAAGAATCAAGTGAATACATAATTTGGTGATCATAATAGAATCAGGGACATAGAAAGGGAATGGACTATTCTTGGGGGGGAAAGGGGTGTGGGAGATGCGGGAAGAGAGTGGACAAATATCGTGCACCTATGGATGAGGACAGTGGGTGGGGAGTGAGGGTGGAGGGTGGGGCGGGAATTGGGAGGAGGGGAGTTATGGGGGGAAAAAAGAGAAACAAATGTAATAATCTGAACAATAAAGATTTAATTAAAAAAAAAAAAAAGAGGCACAAAGGTACCAGGGGCTTCAGAACTCTGCCTGGAGTGCAGTCTAAGCTGGCGCGGAGTGTTGATGCTTTCTGAGTGCTGTGGGATGTTCACTAATCATGGCAAGCCTGGGCCTTTGTCAGGCCTCCCAGTGGAATATGAGTGATTAACCTCAGACCCTCTATTTTCTATTCATCAAACCTTCTTGAGAGCCAGAGACTATCCCAGGGGCTGGAGGCACTCTAGTGAACCAAAGGGACACAAAACCCTGCCTCTTGCTAAGTGTTCTCAATGCAAGAAAGAGACGGAAGGAAAAACAGAGAAACAAAGAAAGCCGTGAAAATAAATGAGATCACCAAGATAGAAAAAAGGCAGAAGGAGCCTTGGGGCCAACTATTAACAAGCTGAGTAGGAGGAGAGTAACCAGTGATGGAGTCCGAGAAAGAGAGAGCAGTTAGACGGGAAGAACAGCAGGAGTGTGCAGAGGCTAGAGCTGAGCGGGAAGGAATGATTAACCCCTCGATGCTGCTAGAAGTTTACATAAGATGCAGACTTGGAATAAAGCACTGGACTTAGCAACACAGCCTTGGGAAATGCAGGACAATTGAGCAGCACAGGGACCTGCTGGAGGTTTGTGTGGAAGCCATCACCTTGGGGGGTGTTGCCACCAGCACATCTGCTGTGCAGTTGTAGACACAGAGGCAAGCATGATCGGGGGTTAGATCTAGCCAAGTGGGCGCAACAAAGCCAGGAAGCAGTAAAGGGAACTGGGGGCTGTGTGCGAGGGGGGTGAGAAAGGTGGAATTTTAGCGGGAGAAGGAGGGGTTGGGGCACTCGGGACATGCGCAGATCAATAGACTTTATTTTGACTGTTGGAATCGAGGTGTCAGATTAAAGAGCTGGCAAGAAAAGGGGCAGAAAGTAGAAGAGAAGAAGACTTGACAATAAGATGATGATAGACAATTGCCATTGTGGTCTATGGAGAGACTATGAGTGGCTGAGGCAGGAGGTGTGGATGGACTGGCCGAGACCCACAGCCAAGTCCTTGGAGCCTCAAGGAAGAGTGATCCAGGCGGCAGTGGGCAGCGGGCGGAGACAGAACCTTCCTAAAGCCTCCCTCAGGGAGCAGGGCGAGGGGGTGGACCAGGGCAGAGAAGTCAGCAGGGAGGGCTCCACCCCCCTCTCCAGGCCCAAAGATGGAGGATGAGTTCCAGAGAAATAAGGAAAAGTTTTCCAGAGTTGGGGGGTGGGGAGGGGGGAGAAACAGAATGGGAGTTCATGGGGGCTTGGGGAGCATGGGTAACCTGTCATGAGGGAGGCAGGGCACGCTGGGGGTGTGGCCTTCGGTGAGTGACACCACCGGTTAAAGTAGGAATGAGCTTAGACCTGAGGTCTCAGGGGAAAGGTAGTGGTGAGACCTTGAGAGCAGGGGATTGGGAGGGGGAGGGGGCCTCCCTGGAAGCATGGAGGCAGGAGGGAGCACATCACTGCAAGGACACGGCTTTCTCCTCCCCCTGGCAATGGAGGTCAATGGGCCTGGGAAAGGGTTCTTTCTTTGAGGAACTGGGTCACTCCTGACCCATGGAGGCCAGGAGGCTGGGAGGCCCGCAGAGGCCACCCTCCATGCTGCACGGGACCATCAGAGCCTCCAGGGCAGCATGTGGGATCCGTCCTATCAGGACCCCGAAATAGGATGCTAACGCAGGCCCAGCCGGTTGCCCAGCCCCAAAGGATTATAAAGAGCATGCGAGTTGCGTGTGGAGCTAGCAGCCTCAGGAAGCGTGGGGAGGTGATACGTGAGAGACGGGTGGCAGGAAGCCATGGAGGTTCCCCTGGGCCCACCAGTTGGCAGCTAGTGGGTGAGGCACAGTGCGCCCTGCAGGGAGACCGGGCGGAGGGGCAGGAGAGCTGGGCGTGAGGCTCAGCAGAGCCGTGGCCTTTGTAAACCGGGCCATGGCCTGAAGGGCGGGGGGGGGGGGGAGCTGACATAGGATTAGGGACCGCGCTCACCTGGACTTCTCAGAGAGATGCCTCCATCAAGGCACCCACAGCTGTGGGTCTCAGAACAGCGACTCTGCAGTCCAGCCTCTACCCACCTTCCCCCTGGAAGGTCTCCCTCGGGAACAATAGTCCTCAAGCTCTGATGCCAACCAAGACCCACGGAGCCTTCTCTCAGGACCCGGACATGGGAAGATGAAAGACCCACAGGCACCTAATTGTGTGCTCACCCACGTGTGGGAACAGTTCCTCTGGCACCAGGGGAGGCTCTGGGTTGTTATCAAGAGCAATCACATTTCTTTATAGCCCAGCAAAGGTGTTGGGGTGAATGGTGTCTAGACCCTGGGCCAGCTGTCAGGGAACTGTGGGTGGGGATGGACCAGGCAGCGGCCAGGGCCTGGGCAATGAAGCAGCACAGGGCTCAGGAAATGGCCTCTGGGGCCGGTGCAGGGAGCCGGGCTCAGGAGCTCTTGGGGCCCAGGTCGGGAGTGGCGAGGCCTTGGGAGTCCCCCATGGGCAGGCAGGACGTGTATCTGGGCATCAACCACGCAGCTGGCTCGGCTGAGCGGGGCTGGCGGGGTCCCAGGGCGCAGCCTGGACGCCGGAAGCTGAGAAGCAGGGCAGGAGCTGGCAGTGGCTGGTGGCGCTGGCATATTCCCCTGCAGCGGCGGGGCTTCATCTTGCGCAGGCTGAGAGCACTGAGCTGGGGCCTCCCCTGACATCTGGGGGGAGCCTCCTCGACCCAGATGCGCTCAGAAGTGCCCACAGTCCTCTGAGCCCAGGTAAGGCCCTAGTGTCCGGGGACCCGTCCAGAAACACATCCGCAGAAGCAACCACCAGTAGCCCCTCCACGCGGCTGGGCTTCCCCTGGGCTTGTCCCTGCGATGAGCCACCATGGGCTGAGCCTCCCCTCGGACAAAGGCTTCCCGGCACCTGAGCTTCACGTCCTTGGTCCTGTGGTAGGAAACAGCCCCATTTTGCAGGTCAAACACCTGAAGCTTAAAAAAGTAAAGTAATGTGTGTGGGGGAGGGACAGGGACTGAAATGCAGGCCTTGCTCCTGGGTCCCCTTTTTTTCACTGTTGTGATAAAATATGCAGAATGTCAAAGTTTCCATTAGGTGTAGTTTCAGACATTAAAGACAGTCACAATGTCGTATACCTTACAATCTAACTCCAGGCTGTTGTCATCTTGCAAAGCTGAAACTCTATGCCCATTAAATGTCAACTCCTCACCCCCCACGCCAGCCCTAAGCAACCAGCATAGCACTTCCGGTCCTCAGGAGTCTGCCTCTCTAGTCACCTCATAAGTGAGATCATGCCATTGTTGTCAGCTAGTGACTGGCTTTCTTCCCTTGGTGTCATGTCCTCAGGGGGAGGCAGAGCCAGAGCAGAGGAGGAGGGGACCTGCCCCCTGCGCCTCACGCGGCTCACTCCTGGTCTGGCTTCTCTGCAGATGGTGATGCAGCGGGGTGGCACCCCACAGGCCTCACATGTGGAAGTCCTGCCTGACCCCCAGGCCACCTTGACATGAGCCTGTGTTGGAGACAGGGCCTGTGCAGGGGAACTACAGTTAAATGGGGTCATATGGCCAGGGCATCACCATGGCTGTGTCCTCATGAGAAGAGAGACTCCAGTGATGCGAGTGACAGAGGAAGGACCATGTGAGGACAGGGCGAGAAAACAGCTGTCTACAGGGAGAAGGACAAGACTGCAGGGAAGACCAAACCAGCCCGCACCTTCATTTGGACTGGGAGCCTTCAGGGCTGTGAGGACACATGTCTGTTGCTTAGGCCGTCAGGTGTCTGTTACGCAGCCTTGGCCAACCAGCAGACGCAGCTCTGCGCTACTGCATGTGCAGGACAAGCTCCCACCGGCCTCTCCCCTGGCAGGAGTCCCTCTCAGCCGGATCATGGGCCTGGGGGGAGCAGGGACTTGGTTCTATATCTGTGTATCACACAGAAAGGGATGTGGTTTTTGAGCCTAAGACTGCACTGCAGCTGACCTCCCTAGATGGGGCTTCTTTGGCCCAACTTGCTTATTTTCACTGTTTACCTGCGGCGTGAGCACCCTCTCCAGGCTGCTCCTCTTTGGCATTAAGAGAAAGGGACGCGGCCGGAAAAGAGCCTCCACCGCAGGGAGGGAAGTCAGCAGCCTCCTTATTACACTGCAAGTCTCGCAGGCCTCGAACCTAGAGTAACTCCCCTGTGCTTCTCAATCGCCTGTGCTTGAAGGCCACTGTTAGTGCCATAATTTACGTGCAATTTTGCTTTTCAGCAAAACGGTTAGAATCATTCTTCCTTTTTTGCATCCTAAGACAGAAATTCTAAAACACAGTCTCTGAATGGGCCAGTGGATGTCCTGGTAGGAGTTCAAAAGGGTGAAGAGGGCTGGGGTAGAAGTGTGGGTTCAGAGAGCTGGAGAGAAAGCCAGGGGCCTTATCTAGAGAGGGGCTGAGAGGGCCAAGCAACTGCTGGGAGAGCCAGTTCCCCCAGTTGTCGGACAACACCCCAAAAGTGTCTTGGAGCTGTGTAAGCCAACACGGAAAGTGTGAGTGAAAGTACCCATTGCTGGAAATGAGCTTCATGAATCTTCATGTCAGAAGGGCTCGAGGGGACATCAGCCACACTGGTGAGGCCACTGGTTCCCAGGGCAATGTTTCCACCAGAAGCAAAGAGGGAAAGACAGATCCCAGGGAGGGACAAGGCCTTCCTGCCTCAAAAACCCGAGGAGAAATGTGAGTGGAGTGGGGGCGGGGAATAGTGATGAGGCCCAAGAGAACAGATTGACTTTCTCACAGAAATTAAAGGTGAACTGAAAACCAAAAGGCAAAATCTTATTGCAAAGTTGGAGGGGTACAAGGAAGCAGCTGCTACTCAAAGGAAGCACAGTCAGGCTGTGGCGATGCAGCCTCAGGGCTGAGGGCAGCCTCACAGGCAGAGGGCCAGAGGAGGCCCTGACCGCACCCACCCCAGCTCAAGCTCCCTGCACTGGGTAGGCACCCAGAGTAACAGAAATCACCTGTGCGTGTGGTGGACAGCACTACACTAGGTGGACAGTTTTGAGAAGAGAAAACTGACAAATACAAGAAAGTGGAAAATTTCTGTGAAGCCAGGTGCAATATTTCCCTCTTTAATCATCTGAGAGTCACAAGGGGGGAGTTAACCGGCACAATAGCAAAGGGACCTTGCTTTTGGCGGTCGATCCAGGTGGGGGTCCTATTGAGTCATGCATCTTCCCATTCCGTAATCCTCACTCAATTTAGTTTTCCACTGGTTACTAAATAAATGCTGGCTGCATTCACATAATTACAGAATCTATTCACTAAATAGATATGTATTGAGCATCTCTTCTGGACAGGCATTGTGTTATATCATAAAGATAGAATGGTAAGATAAACAAGTTCCTCTTTTTTTTTAAATTGTTTTATTGCTTAAAGTATTACAAAGAGTATTACATATCTCCTTTTTTTCCGCCCTTAACAATCCCCCGGCCTCCCCTACCCCCCAGTGTCTTATGTCCATTGGTTATGCTTATATGCATGCATACAAGTCCTTTGGTTGATCTCTTACACCCTGCCTTCCTCCCACCTCTCATCCCTCCCTGGCTTTCCTGCTGTAGCTTGACAGTCTGTTCGAGGCAGCTCTGACTCTGTATCTATTTTTGTTCATAGTTTATAATGGTCTTTATTATCCATGAGTGAGTGAGATCATGTGGTGTTTTTCCTTCATTGACTGGCTTATTTCACTTAGCATAATGCTCTCCAGTTCCATCCATGCCATTGCAAATGGTAAGAGTTCCTTCTTTTTTACAGCAGCATAGTATTCCATCATGTAGATGTACCACAGTTTTCTAATCCACTCATCTACTGATGGGCACTTAGGCTGTTTCCAGATCTTAGCTATGGTGAATTGTGCTGCTATGAACATAGGGGTGCATATATCCTTTCTGATTGGTGTTTCTGGTTTCTTGGGATATATTCCTAGAAGTGGGATCACAGGGTCAAATGGGAGTTCCATTTGTAGTTTTTTAAGGAAACTCCATACTGTCTTCCATAGTGGCTGCACCAGTCTGCATTCCCACCAGCAGTGCACAAGTGTTCCTTTTTCTCCACATCCTCTCCAGCACTTGTCGTTTGTTGATTTGTTGATGATAGCCAGTCTGACAGGTGTGAGATGGTACCTCATTGTTGTTTTGATTTGCATCTCTCGGATGATTAGTGACTTTAAGCATGTTTTTATATGTCTCTTGGCTTTCTGAATGTCCTCTTTTGAAAGGTGTCTATTTAGGTCCTTTGCCCATTTTTTGATTGGATTGTTTATCTTCCTTTTGTTAAGTTGTATGAGCTCCCTATAAATTTTGGAGATTAGGCCCTTATCAGATATGACATTGGCAAATATGTTTTCCCACGCAGTGGGTTTTCTTGTTGTTTTGTTGACGGTTTCTTTTGCTGTGCAGAAGCTTTTTATTTTGATGTAGTCCCATTTGTTCATTTTCTCTTTAGTTTCAAGTGCCCTAGGAGCTGTATCAGTGAAGAAATTGCTTCGGCATATGTCTGAGACTTTGTTGCCTTTGGATTCTTCTAGAATTTTTATGGTTTCCCGTCGTACATTTAAGTCCTTTATCCATTTTGAGTTTATTTTTGTGTATGGTGTAAGTTGGTGGTCTAGTTTCATTTTCTTGCATGTATCTGTCCAATTTTCTCAACACCATTTATTGAAGAGACTATCTTGGCTCCATTGTATGTTCTTGCCTCCTTTGTCAAATATTAATTGAGCATATTGGTTCGGGCCGATTTCTGGGCTCTCTATTCTATTCCATTGATCTATATGTATAAGTTCCTCTTTATCAACACAATAAACATTGTTTTCTCACCAAACTAACAAGTTCATGCAACCCAACTGCAGGAAGGAGACCAGCCCTGCTGCCGATTGGCCCTTCTAGTCAAAGCTCACTTCCTCCCACTCCCTTAGTGTCCTTTCAGAGCTTCTGTTTGGCTTGAAAAGTGCATCATTGAATCGATGAGCCACTGGTCACATTTCCTGGCCACTGAGAAAAATGGACAACCCTCAACTTAGGAAACAGATCTTTCCAGAATCTTCACCCACATTTTCCCTCCTCCCCAATCCTAATCCCTGAGAAAGATGCCTCTTTTTCCACAGTTAGCCCCTTTACTTGTGCACTGACTTTTATCTCCCAATTCCCCAGCCCAGAGTCTAGTCTTATCTCTTAAAGGATTCTCTAAAGATGTCCTAGTCTCTCCCACATAATCAAAGCCTTCCCTGACATTCACTGTCCCATGAAATGTCTGCCTTCCCTTACTCCTTCCTTTCCCTGCCCATGTTCCTCCAAAAGATCTCTGCTCTGGCCACTCTCCACCCCGTTACACACCCATCCCCAGGCTCTCAGGCTTGATTTCTGCAGTACTACTTGCACTGCTTAGGGAATCTTCTCAATTTTCATCTATTTTCCACTGGGATCATTTAACAATGCAACCACTTCCTCTTTGAAACTCCACCCTTGATGTCCATGACACCCCCACTCCCTTCCGGGCCTCTTGACCATCACTCTGAGTGCTCTTTCTTAATTCCTCTGATGATTTCTGTGTCCAGCTCAACCGCTTAAATAGTCATTCTCTAAATATCTGCCCTTACTTCTCTCTCCAGGGACTCTGATTCCCACCATTTAAACTACCAGCAAGTACTTACAGCTTCAAGACCCATATTGTAACCAAACAACTGGGTTTGACTGACTGCCACAACAAAAGCCAAACTTGAGATACAGGTGCTGGTGCAAAAGGAAAGAGGTTTATTCAGGTGCCACGAACTGGGAGAATGGTGGACTCCTGTCTCAAAGACCATCTCCCTTTTGTGCTCAAGTTCATCATTCTTATAGGGATAGGAAGGGGAGTCTTATAGGGATAGGAAGGGGTGGACTTTTTTCCTATTCAATTATTTCACTGGTTTTTGAGTGCTGGGACCCCATCCATTCATCTTTCCAGCCTTTGGCACACTCATGTAAGAACCTTCCCCAGTGCCAACTTGACCAATGGGGGAGACTCCCCAGAGATCCCCAACTGTCCATGACATCAAAGTCAGTGGGAAGGGGGTAGCAGGATCAGCTGTCAGGATGCCTGGAGATACTTCAGCCCTCAGCCTCCCTCTCAACACTGGACACAGCCCCCAAACATCCCTGGGAGCTGATTAGAGTCTTCAGGGCACCCCTGGGTCCCAGTGTGCCTGGGTCCTCTGCACACTTGCCATGTGACCCGCCCCTCTGACTGACTTCTATGGTAATAATAACCCCTCCTCACTTCCCCCTACTTGAAAATTTTCTCATGCTACCTACACAATATGCATTGTATCCATCCACTTCTTTTGTTACTCACAAACATTGCCCTGATTCAGACTGAGGCAGGATAGTAAGAAGCTAGGGAAAGTATTTGACAAGTGGGATAAGGGAATCTGAGACAAAATAATTAAACAAGGACAAATAATTTGAGCAATTTATAGCCAGCTAATAAATCACAAGGTTTTATCTTCCCTGACCAAAGACATTAGGAGCAAATGGTTCACACATTCCAGACCATCCTGGAGCAAACTAGCCTTGGTCCTGATTTGTCTTAGATGACACTATTTAAAAATTAAATTGACCAGGAAATAACCCAGAACCCCCCTATATTCACATTTTAATAAATCACCATATTGAAGGACACATCTAGAAAGCTAGTGAATATTCTGCTAAGATACCCCCCTGAAACCTCCCCTAGGATTCCCTCCAGATAAAGAAAGATAAAAAGCCTCAAGACAAAGGACCCAGGGTGTGGTCACTACAAGACTTGCAATTAGGGGAGCAGCAGGCAGCAGCAACTCATCTCAGGCTCACCCCCAAACCTGTGTCCAAGGCCCCCCTTTTCTCTGACTTTCCAGTGAGCTGACAGCAGCCCTGCCTTGGCTCACTTGTGTCACTGTGACCCTCACTTCTCAGTGAGTTCACGCAGCCCAGTGTGGCCCACTTCTTTCTATAATATTTCTAAAAAACCAAAGCAGCCCCACCTAGGTTCTCTCCTGTTGCTTCTTCTACCTTACGCCTTCCTTGTTTCACTGTCCAAGCCTTAAAATACAAACTCTCAAAACCACTGGGACTTGTGTTGTGAAATCTTTCCTTACAAAGTCAAGAGCCCACACACTACCAGCCAGTCAGAGACAGACCCACTCTGGGCCCAGTGCTGTCCGGTAGCAAGACTTTACCTTCTCACTGAGACTATTGCAGCAGCTTCCTACTTATTCTCCCGTGTTCTCAGGTATCCGTGAATGCATTTCAGTTTCCTCCTCAAAAACCAGAGATGGTTTACTCAGCCCATAGAATGATGCATGCCCCTGCTCTAAATGTCTCGTGTGACTGTGGAGAAATTCCTTTCCTTCAGCCTCTGCATCCTTTCCCTCACAGTGTTGTTGCAGGAAACGCTGCTCGGTGGTACACTGCACGAGTGAACCGAGCAGATGGAACAAGTGAAAACTGACACCCAGCCCATGCGCCAGTCACCACGTCAGCCCCCTGGCCTGAGCTGTGGCCCAGTCTGGTCAGAGGAGGAAGCACCTCTCCTTCACTTGCCGAAAGGTGCAATTATGAAGGACGCAGACTCTTCCAGATTCCAACACATAGATAGTCCTTGCCCTACTTGTCACTCAGATCCCAAATGGCACTTCTCCCAAATACGCCACATACTTGAGCACCCATCTGTATGCTTCGTCCTCTCGGCAGCAGCTTGTCCTCCTATGGTCCCCTGGGGACACTTCTTCTCAGTGCCCCTGAGGCTGCAAAGGCTCTGTGCAGCCCGCCCAGCCTGCACTCCCTCTCCAGTCAGTCGCACATGCTGGCTGCACAGTTACTGAGCATTTATGTCACAGGTTTGGATTGTGCTTTTGATCGGGGCTCTATCTCCTCCTTTTCTTTTTGGATGATCTGACGGCAAGACGCAGAGTGGGACCCATTCATGTCTGCTGCTCTGAGCTCAGTATTCCTGGCAAAGCTGCATTTGCAGCTAAGCTCTATCAGGTTGCAATTTGGAAAACAAAGGCTAGAACAGAGTTTAAGGAGTAAACATGTATATCATGAAGGAATCAATAGAGAATGATTTTTGAAAAACCTTTTAAATTAAAGCAATGATACACAATGGCCATAGGTAAATTTAAAAAATACAGATAAATAAAAAGAAGAGAAAGCAAAATTACTCCTAATTCCTCCACCCATAGATAATCATTGTTATCATTTTGCTCTATAACCTTATAAATGTTATTTTATACTAGAGGCCCAGCTCAGGGCTTCTGGCTGAGCGGCACTTCCCCGTGGGAGCACACTGACCACCAGGGGCAGCTCCTGCATTGAGTGTCTGCCCCTGGTAGTCAGTGTGAGTCATAGCTACCGGTTGTTCTGCTATTCAGTCAATTTGCATATAGGATGTATATATATATATATTAGAGGCCCATTGCATGAAGAGATTCGTGCAATAGGCCTTCCTTCCCCTGGCTGCTGACATCGGTTTTCCTCCGGCACCCGGGACCCAGGCCTTCGCTCCAACCACAGCAGAGAAGCCAAGCCTCTTCAGTCTTCAGTCATCTTCAGTTTTCAGTTGTCTTCAGTCTTCACTCTGCGCCTACATATGCAAATTAACCACCATCTTTGTACTCGTCCTGATGGGCTGGTGGGCATAACGGAGTGACACCAATTTGCATGTTTCTCTTTTATTAGTGTAGATACATACACATATATATATAAACAAAAAATTATATTTTTGTAATACCCACTTGTAATACTCACTTTTTAATTTAGAAACTCATGAGCATTTTCAAATGATATAAAATATTTTAATAGAATGATGATATTTATATCTGCATAGTATTCTACTGGGTGGTTATACCACAATATATTTAAACACTTACCCACTTAGGCTGATTTTCATTTTTCTCTATCGTATATAATGCTGAAGTGAACACTCTCATAACTAATATTTGGTTCAGCAAATACAGGGTGTTCCCCCAGAAAGGTATGCACTGTAATAGCTGAGAGCTCAATTTTGAAAATAAAATGCATTTTAAGAAACACTGCCTTTATAATTATTCAAAGTGTATGCATTGTTGGTGGACACCATATAGTTTAAGAATAAATGCTTAGAAATAAAACTGCTGGGTCAAAGAGTAGGTTTAAGGCTTTGATGGCTGCAACTAAACTGGCCCTGAGAGGCTCTATACCAACCTAACCATTCCATTCAAGCTCAATACTTTGCCAATCTCACCACCTTCATCGAAATGGGTGTTGTCAGACCACAAAAGTTTAAAGCTGGAACTAGTCTCCAAGATAACGACAGCAAGGGTCTGATCTGCCTGTCACTGGAATCAGTTTGGGGGAGCGTTATGTGCTTCCTTAAGGCCCAGCGATTCCTCTGTGCAGCCAGGCTTGAGGAAAGTAAGGGCCAGTGAAGGTGAATAACTCGCTAAGTTGACGCATGGGAGGGAGAGAAATGAAATGTATCCAAAAGATAAAAAATAAATAAAATGATGCATTTCCGTGGACAATTAAGTAGTAATCATTTATAGTTAATCATTGATAAAGCACCTGGTAATCTCGGTGTTTATATTTGAAATCTCAATTTAAGCCCGCAGACTATTTAAGAAAATAGGATAGAAGGAATGCTAATCTTCCATTCCATGGAGAATCCATTGTTAGAAAGGAGTTCATAGGCAAATATTCAATTTAAAACATAATTTTAAGTCTGCCTTAAAGGAAGGGTGGGAATGAGTGTGAATTCATGTAGATGAGCTATGCATGAGTCTGTATTTCCAAAATAAATAAAGTTCATTTTTTTACAAAAGCTCCAACAAGTAAATTTGTGTCAAGTCAAAAATTTTTTAAAAATGCATTTTTAAACAAAAGTCAACCATGATAATATAAGTCAAGTTACTGCTTCTTTGTGGAAAATGTGCCCTTGCAAGTTAAAGTATTTTCCCGTAGCAACAAAATACTAATAGTATGACTGTGGGTTTAGCAGTAGAACACAATTGGGTTTTGTGATTATTTTATATTTTATTTAACTCAAATGTAAGAAAAAGTGTGGGAGGTCATGCTCATGAGGTCAACATGCAGAGATGTGTGTGGGTGTGTGAGAGTGTGTGTGTGTGAGTGTATGTGTGTGTATGCGTGTGTGAGTGAGTGTGTGAGTGTGTGTGAGTGAGAGTGTGTGTGTGTGAGTGTGTGAGTATGTGAGTGTGTGAGTGTGTATGTGAGTGAGTGAGTGTGAGTGAGTGTGTGAGTGTGTGTGTGAGTGTGTGTGTGAGTGTGTATGTGAGTGAGTGTGTGTGAGTGTGTATGTGAGTGAGTGTGAGTGAGTGTGTGAGTGTATGTGTGTGTGAGTGTGTGAGTGTGTGAGTATGTGAGTGTGAGTGAGTGTGTGGGGGGAGTGGAGAAGCTAAGGCCTAGCATCTTCCCTTGGAGATCAGCTGAGCTAGCAGTCACAAGCAGCGGTTGCTTCCAGTTACCCCTTTACAAGAAAAAGTCACCGTCGCACCTTTTTCTGAGAAAGGAAGCCTCTCGGAAGGGAAGGGCAGGACAGGCCCTTTGCTTTGTCACGCGCTGTTCTCGCTGTTCTCTGCTCTCGGAGAGGCACTGCCTGTGGTTTTGAAAGTCGGAGCTGCCTGTCCTGTGCCTGCCACCCCCGCTGGTGAGAGGGCAGGCGTTTCCTCCCGGGGAAGGTCCTGGAGCCACTGCCTGCGCACGGCCTGCTCCCTCCCCAGCACCTCCCCCCAGGCAGGCCGCTCCCTGCACGCAGCCTGCAGGCAGGACACAATGGAGAGCAGAGCATCCCGAAGCCATTCTGCACGGGGCGCTGTGGCCAAGGAGAAAGCAGCCAGTCGAGCGAGTTTGGAGCCGACAGCAGCTTCCTGCAGGCCATGGGCTGCCTGCTCTGGGCAGTGATGCTAACCCTCCGGTTTCCCCCTCCTTCCCTGGCAGGTCAGTCAGGAGGACGCCTGCCCAGAGGAGCCTCCCTG
Source organism: Myotis daubentonii (assembly GCF_963259705.1). Classification (NCBI taxonomy): domain Eukaryota; kingdom Metazoa; phylum Chordata; class Mammalia; order Chiroptera; family Vespertilionidae; genus Myotis; species Myotis daubentonii. The sequence goes on from NC_081851.1 coordinate 6,924,881, forward strand.
CGGCTCTGCTCTGCGCACCTCAGGCCTCTCCCCTGAAGGGCCCGCGGGCCGTGCTGTGCTGGGGACGCTGTCCTGATGCGCAGTTCAGCAGCCCCCTGACCTCTACTCACTAATGCCAGGAGCCGCACAAAGCCCCCAGTGGTGACAACAAAAAATACCTCCAGACATTGCCAAATGTGCCCTGGGGAGGATCACACCGCACGCCCGCACACGCATGCACACACGCACATGCATGCACACATTCTCGCGCACACACGCGGAGGGGAGCATGGGCCGGTGGGGCCTGCGAGCCAGACGGGCTGCAGCCGGGGCTGGGGTACCCGCAGCAGCAGCAGCCAGTGTGAGCTCCAGTGCCCGGGATCTTGTTTTTACTCCCGAACACGCTCACAACATGATTGTATCTTGCAGACCAGAAGCCAGGGCTTAGGCATTTCTCTGATCACCAGACCCCAAGGCTGGCCCCCAGGGCCTCAGGCGCCTTCTGTTCCCGCAGCAGCAGCCGCGCCAGGCCGGCCTGGGACCGGACACAGCAGGTGCAGCGGGGTCAGAGCGCCCGCCCGGGAAGAGCTGCCTTTCTAACGCAGGTGCCAAAGACTCGGGTGTACTTTCTGGGGCAAACTTTCAGTAAACAAGGCCTGGAAGATCATGGAGTTTGAAATAATTTTTAAATGTTTACTACAACAGCCAACATAATTGCTAAAGGTAAAACCATAGAAGCACACCTACCCTCATTCTTATTTATTAAACTAAAGTCTCGCCATCTCACCATCAGACACGATAAAGAAAGAAGGGCCATGAAAACGGGGGAAAACAAGCTCGTTGTTCTCAGTTATGATCATCTCTGCCGAAAATTAAATGAATCCACTAAAATTGTGGCCTTTTATCTGTGCTTTTTACATTTTCAAAATTTTATTCTCATATTTATAAGCAGAAAGTCTTTTAGAACATACTGTGGCCGTAAACCCCGAGTCGGTCATCCGCCCTGCTCAGGCCTCCCAGACCCTCTCCCCGACCTCCCGCGCCTCACGCAGGTGCAGGGCACACTGAGCTGCTCGGCCCCTCCCACGGGTCTGTGCCTCCCCCTCACACTGCCGCTCCCTTCACGCGGGACCTGCACTGTCTTCCTCCGACTCAGCTTGCCCAGGAGCCACACGTTCTGGAAAGTTCCCCATGAATTCTTGTGCCCTGTCCTCACTACTCTTGCTAGGTCGCCTTAACATTGTGTCTAAGAAAATCTATGAAACTCAGATTGAAGATGGTATCTCACTGAAGGAGGGGGGTGGATTTTATTTTATGCTGAAATAACTTCTATTTTTTAACATTAGATATTTTCAAGAGCTGCATCTTACTTGTGTTTTACACTTGTCGGGGAAGACACATCACTTTTCCTCTGCCCTTCTAGGTTCCGTAGCCGAGGTCCCGCTCTGTGTAATGGAAGACAGGCTAACAAGAGAAAAGCACGTTTAATGACATGCGTGTGTCATGTCTACCTGGGAGAGGGCCAGGACCAGGGAGTAAAACTCTCCAAAATGGCCCAAGCACCACCAGATCCCAGCTGCAGCCGAACACGAAAGGAAGATGCTGGAGGGGCCAGCTGCTGGAGGGCCCGGGAGAAAGCAGAGCCACAGGTGAGGGTGCGGTGCAGACGGCGCTGGCGCCTTCCTCGCTGAGAGTGTCTTGCGCTTTAGCATCTTCCTTCTCTTCCTGACATGGAGGGAGGCGTCCCAGAGGAGACGTCTCTGTAAACGCAAAACCCCCTGCAGGGTGCTTCCACCGCAGCGAGCTCTCCTGCAGCCATGGGGAGACGCAGTCAGGGCGATCCCTTCTGCCCCCCTTTAACCCCAGGCTCAGAACCAGCGTGTTGGTCTCCACTCAAAATACCTTTAAAACAGCTTGGTTCTGTCACTGAGGGTGTTTATGGTTCTGTTGTCCAGTCAGTTTTCAATTGTCTGAAAACAGGCACGAAAACAGATGTTTAAAGTCTTTCTAATTAGGCCCCCTGCAGAGATCCTGAAGCAGCACGGATTCCCACAGTGGCCTTCACGGGATTTTTTTGTTTGTTTCATTGTTCAAAACACTTTGTGGCCCGTGCTGTTCTACCATCGGCAGCATCGGTGACCCACATCTCTGACCTCATCGGTTTCCTCTTGCCCGCCCCCTGAGGACCTTCTGGTCCTTCTCCCCTCATACACTATTCTCTTGTCCGTTTTGTCTCTTGTTTCCCCTTTTTAATGAAGGTGTCTCAGCCAAAGGGGTAAAAAATAAAAATAAAAGATCAAGTCTCTTGTTAAGGAACAACTAGGAGTAAACAAACTTGCCTTTTGACATGTGAAGTCACACCTGGTAATGGCGGTAAGACAGTAAGCAAATCGGGGCTTTCTGGCCAGAAGAAACAAGTGCATATTCTCAGCAGAATTGTTGATGTTTCTACAACCCCATGTGCGTTCCCGGCCGGGGGTGTTCCCCTTGTAGCCCATCCGACTCCCAGAAAAACCAGTTGGTAATGGCCGGCCTGCTTCCTGCGGCTGCACTGGGGACTTGTGGGGAGGGAGGGTGAGGGAAGCACTCCATTCTGGTTCAACATTAATTTTATTTTATCTGCTATCAAAAGCATTTATTTGGCTAGGTTACACCACATAGATACATAAAAAACTGCTTCTCAGCCATTTTCTAGTTTAAACCAAAACATACTCATTACAGGAGCCCCAAACCCAATTCAGCTCTTTTATCTCTTTTCCAAGGGGAGAAACCCTCAACATTACCCTGAAGAAAAGTGCCCGTAGCTTATGGTGACCATCAATGAGAAAGAAAGTCTGAAGGGCAAGATGAAATAGTGAGGAGGCTTCCATGTGCCAGAATTCTTTCAGTTGCAAAACAACAAAAAACTCAGAAACCCAACTGAAGTTGACAAGAGGAAGCTTAGCTCCTGAACTTGAGAATTCCAAGGAGAGCTCAGGTACGGCGGGAGCCGGTCTCCAGCTAGGTCCTCGGTCACATGCTCTTTCCAGCTCGCTCTCTCAGCTCTGATCCTGCTGTCTCCGCAGCTCCCCATTTTGGGCAGGATTCTTTCTTGACTCTGACAATGTCTGTGCCTGTGAGAGGGAAAGTTGCCTCTGGCTGATCGACACATACATTCCTTCAACTTTGTCCTGCTTCCTCCTGATTACAAAGAATATACACTGTCCCCAGGTGGTTCCCAGCCAGCCTCCCATGGGCAGCCATGCTGCGGTCAGTCTTTCCTTGCTTTCCTGTACCGAAACCTCCACTTCATATCTGCACTCACCTCCGCTAACCATCAGGTCGCAACACAGCCACCTGCACGCACCCTGCAATGTGTGAGTGACGCAGGGCCTGTCCATGTGAAGGGGCTGTCTGGCCGAGCGCACACACTCACTGGTTTTCATTCCGTTTTGGAAACGCTGGAGCAGTAGACCGTTGGTGACGGCCGGGAAGAACATGGTGCTCCGAGCCCTGCCCAGGTGACCAGATAGCCAACTGCCTGTGCAGAAGCCAGATGTAATAGAGACACAGGATCAAGTGACAGGTGTCAAGGACGTTCAAGTCAGAGCAAGCTTTTGGGGGACGTAGAACCAAAGGTGTTTCCTGCTCAGCGACCTACTGGTCTCAAAAGCTTGAGCCGGGAAGACGTGCAACAGTCAAAAGCTGCCCCATCAGAGCGGGGCTTTGGAAGGATTCTGGTAATCACACAACTAAGATGGCCCTTTGTTTTGTCTCATCAGCATAGTATACAAATTTAAGGGCACAGAGTCGGACCAAATTCAAGCTTTTTTATTATGGTAAAATATACATGTAAATTCACCGTTTTTAAGGGTACAGTTCCGTGCGACTAAGTGCATTCCATTGTTGTGCAACCACCCCCCCTCCATCTCCAGAACTGTCACCGTCCCCAGGGAAACTCTGTGCCCAGCCAAATGCTTGGATAATACAGTGCTTCATGCGTGTAGAACAGTGCAGAGGGCGATGCAGGGACACACATGGCCTGCCACGCAGCTTCCCCACACACAGATCTCCTCCTCTTCTCTTTTTCCCTTTTTAAGAAGCGAGACACTGAAAGTGACCACCTAGTAGATTATTGTTAAGGGAGCTTCTACCGGGCGGGGGAGGGGCTCGGCACTGGGGATCCAACTCCTTTCGCCCGCACTGAGCCCCACTAGCGGCACCGCCTAAAGCTGCAAAGGAGCTGGGGGCAGTGAGATTTCCTTTTGCACTTTGCCTTCCCAGGTGGAAATCTCTAGAAAACACTTCGTGGGTCACTCGTCGGTGCTGTGACCTCAGGGGAACGTGTGTTGTTTCTGAGACAAGAAGGAAGACTGTAGGGTCGGCGTGCCCGGAGCTGCCATGCTCTCCGCCCTGCGTTATTCATCGCAGATTTTTATTGTTTCCTGTGAAATCAGTTTTTAGAAGCTTTTGAACTAGCAGGGGAAAAGCTAGGCCGCCCCCTGCCGGACATTTCCAGGCATTGCAGGTGCTGCTGCGTGGCCTCCCCCTCCCTGGGTTTCAGGGTTGGCAGGGGTAAAGTCTCCTCTGTCATGAGGTTGCACAGTGGGTGCCTCCGGGAGGGCGGGCAGGGCTCCGGAGAGCAGGTGGCAGTGGGTGGGCTCTGGGGGCCCTGGGGCTCCTCGGGAGGCCACGGCAGTCCTGAGGACAAGCCACTGTCACCAGGCCACTGAGCCATCGGGAAAGCAGAACCGACCCGTTCCCAGGCCGCCACCCCTCCCACGGGCCCCCACACCCGCTCTCCTGTTCATTTAGGCCAGGGGTCCTCAAACTTTTTAAACAGGGGGCCAGTTCACTGTCCCTCAGACCGTTGGAGGGCCGGACTACAGTTTTAAAAAAAACTATGAACAAATTCCTATGCACACTGCACATGTCTTATTTTGCAGTAAAAAAACAAAACTTCAAAAAAAAGGCTCTCCTAACTTCAAAAAATAGGACCTACTAACTGCAAAATAAAAAAAAATAGACCTCCTAACTTCAAAAAAAAAAAAATCCTAACTTGTTCTTACCTCGGTCCTCAGGCAGCAGCAGGCTCTGCACAGGCAAGCTCGTGTCTCGTACGATCACACCCGAGACTGAGAGGAGGAGTCGGAGGGTGCGGCACGTTCCACACATGCGCACTGCACCCCGGACGAGTCGGCTGCTAAGCAACAGGCAGCAGCGGCAAAACACCCGGCGGGCGGATAAATGTTTTCGGCGGGCACATGTGGCCCGCGGGCTGTAGTGTGAGGACCCCTGATTTAGGCTAATGTCGCGGGTGGCGACTTCCCTGTGCCCTGAGGGAAGCGGGGAATGATGTCTTCCACCCGCTCCACCAGCGACTTCCATAACAACATGCCTGGCAGAGCCTTGGACTTAATTTAACCAGCCACTTGGCAGGAAGCACAGCTCTGTTCCGAGACGCCAGGCGGCTCTGACCACTGCTCTGTGCCCTGCTCAGGCCTGATGGCCCTGGGGAGCCAGACCACCAGCCAGGGGACCTGGGTCAGACACAGCTATCCCTCAGCAAGGCCCCGCTCAGGGCAGCCGCACCTTCCATGGCTATGGCTGCACGACACACAGAGCGAGGACGCAGACACGGGTGGAAATGACATGCAGACAGGTGACTCCAATCCGGTCATGTTCTCGTCCCTTTTCCCTGGCCGCTGTCTGCCCGTGTCTCCTCTCCCTGTCTGCTGCCCTTCGTCTGTCCCTGGGTTTGTGTGGAGGGAGATGACAGCAAACCCACAGAAGCCAGCCTGGGGCGAGTGTCACAGTGTTCCCTCGTGGCCTCCGGGCGGCCACGCCCAGGACGATCACTTAGGGTTTGGGAGGTGAAAGCTGGAGCAGGTGTGTGTGTGTGGAGGGGGAGGGGGGTGAGGGAGAGGGGAGGGGGGGGGCTTCCAGGAACTCAGGCAAAGCACACCTGTTGGATCCTGTCACCAGACACACCTTTGGGAGGGGCAGACCCCACAGGCCGGCACAGCCCACCGCTGGGCTGCCCTCTCAGAGCTGCACTGGGCCAAGTCCGGAAGGGAGACCAGGCCCTGCAGCAACCCGCCGCCATCCGGGCGCCTGCAGCCTCAGGTTACAGATGGAAATAAAACCAGGCGCGTCTCCTCACGTAGCTGCGCAGTCATGGTGCAGATTCACAGATTACACTTGGGCAGATGGAGGCGAAGACGCATTCTGTGCGTCAGTGGGCCGAGCAGCAGGACCTGGCGGTGGAGAGGCGGTAGGAGCAGCGGGGGAGGCGGCTGCGAGGGCCAGCAGAGGGCGCAGCAGCGCCGCGGGGCCAGCAGAGGGCGCAGCAGCGCCGCGGGGCCCCAGCTTTTGCCAGGGGGACTGGGGGCCAGTTTCTCCTGGGTCTCCTGAGAGGAGACGCTTTTCTCCTCCCCTGGGTCGCCACCCGCGGGCTGCCCTCTTCCCTGTGGTGTCCTCCTTTGGCACAGGCGGCCATTAGGTCCACTTGCACTGCGGCCCGGGGCTCCCTTGGAATAGCGGAGGGAACTGGCCCCAAGTTCCAGGAGAGTCAGTGTGGGTGAAACGAGTTGGATCCCCAGTGCCGAGCCCCTCTCCCGCCGGGTAGAAGCTCCCTTAACAATAATCTGCTAGGTGGTCACTTTCGGTGTCTCGCTTCTTAAAAAAGGAAAAAGGGAAGAGGAGGAGATCTGTGTGTGGGGGAGCTGCGTGAGAGGCCATGTGTGTCCTTGCATCGCCCTCTGCACTGTTCTACACGCATGAAGCACTGTATTATCCAAGCATTTGGCTGGGCACAGAGTTTCCCTGGGGACGGTGACAGTTCTGGAGATGGGGGGGGGGGGGGGGCGATGGTAGCACACCCTCTTTGTTAGCATCCACAGGCCAGCAGGCTCAGAGCAGAGCGGGCGTTCAGTGGCTTTAGGAGCACATGCATTGTCGTGACGCAAGGTGGGCCGAGACCCACACGGGAGTTGGAGAAGTCTAGAATAAAGTAGGGAAAACAACACAGGACGCATTTGCATCCTGTGTGCATACGTGTCCTGAGTTGCGGGTGTGAAATGCATTTAATCCTGTTGCTTTAGTTGAAAAAACACGCAAGCCGTTGGCAGCAGATGCCAGCACTTGAGCTGAAACCCTGGCCTGCGTCCTGCACGCGGGAAAACACTGGCCTGCAACCTGGCCCCTGCCGACACCCGCCTTAGGTGAGTTTCTTTCCTGAAAGATGCTGAATGGTGCGGAGGTAGAAAGTGGGGGGAGGGGTGCAAATGCTGCTGATCACAAGAAAGGGAGGGAAGGAGGGACAGATGAGGCTCAGGTCTGGGAGGCGTCACCCCCTAATGTAAACCTCCTTGTCCAGGGGCCTCCAGGTAGGTTGAGGCACCACGTCAGTAAGTCAAATCACACAGTAGATGCCAGGGACTCGGATTCCCAAAGGACACGTCCACTGAGTGAGCAGAACACGAGTCCTTCTCCATCGCCCTCACATCGCGTGCCACTGTAACCACAGGCAGCTTTGCTGCGTTTCCGCCCCCCCCCCCCCCCCCGCCCTCCCCCGCAGGTTAGTGGAACTAAGTGTGGTTATTAGAATAGCGACACCTGCTGCTCCATTGTACCAGAAACAGGTTTTATTTTCTCGGTTGAGGAAAGAAGGGTCATTTTTGCATGAGCGCCAAACAGCTGTACCTGTGGTACTCACTGCAGAGTGAAAGCTGCGGGCCGCCGACATCCATTCCCCGGCGCACAGAGGGCAGCGCGCGCCCCACACCACCGGCTTCCAGGGGCCGCCTCCTCCCTGGCTGAGCCCAAGGGCGCCACCCTCGCACCTGCGCCCTGCAGCGGAGCCCGTGGCAGCAGGAGAGACCCAGGAAAGTGCTCCGGAACCCGCTTCCCAGCGTGTTTCCCAGTGTGGGGGCGCTGCCCCAACCCCCTCCTCCGCGGGTGTGCTCCCCGGGACCCTTCTCCACGGGTGTGCTCCCCAGGACCCCCTCCTCCACGGATGTGCTCCCCGGGACCCCCCTCCTCTGCGGATGTGCTCCCCGGGACCCCCCTCCTCTGCGGATGTGCTCCCCAGACCCCCTCCTCCGCGGGTGTGCTCCCCAGACCCCCTCCTCTGCGGGTGTGCTCCCCGGGACCCCCTCCTCCGCGGGTGTGCTCCCCAGACCCCCTCCTCCGCGGGTGTGCTCCCCAGACCCCCTCCTCTGCGGGTGTGCTCCCCGGGACCCTCCTCCTCCTCAGGTGTGCTCCCAGGGACCCTTCTCCGTGGGTGTGCTCCCCGGGATCCTCTCCGCGGGTGTGGAGGGTACTGGCAGCCTCAGATGAAGGAGCCCCGTCTGGTCCAGACCACCTGGGGTGTCTCCTGGGGGTGCCGTTTTGTGTGTGTGTGTGTGTGTGTTTTCCCTTCTCTCATAAAGGAGCCCCAGCCGCCGGGACACCTGGGGCCAGGCACCACGGGTGGAGCTGGGAGGCGGAGGGCGGCCAGCACTTTGTCCACCAGGAGTAGCAGCTCATCCCACTAAACGGGCTCGTCCTCCACCAGGCGCCGCGAGGACACGTTAGAGATGAGCCCAGGTGCAAAGAAATTACAAAGAGCCATTGGCAGAGCCCTACGGAGCGCCTCACCGCTGGCTGGCTCCTGCCTCTGAATAGAACAGAGCATTCTGTTGGCTTCTCACCCTCCATTCAAGCGGGGAGGAGAGGACGGAAGAGGGGAGGGACTAGATCAGAACAATGAAACGAAGCACCGTGGATATTCTGCCAGCTCAGGACAGGCCCCGCAGGGCCCCACCAGGAGGCCCGAGCACTCAGCTCATGCATGCAGGAGGCCGAGCCCAGGAGCGAGAGAGGGGCCTGGGCTTGGCGTTTCCCTTTGGGAGGCACAGAGCGCGGAGACCACGTGCTGCTGGCTGCTCATGGGATGTGCTTGATGACATTGAACTGTACCTACAAGCGGCCGGGATGATAACTTCTGTGTTATGTATATTGTCACTATTTAAATTCTTTAGAGAGCAAACAATAAATAAAATAAAGAGCAGCTAGATGTTGAGTGAGGACCTGAGAATGATGGGGGAATATGCAGCACTAGGTCGCCGTGGAATATAAACCCTAAAAGTCCAGAATGTGTTCTTATCCCTTAAGATCCCCCCAGACACTCCACACCACCCACCCCTGGGAAGCAAGGCGCAGACCTGCCTGACCCGCTCCCCCTAATACTTCCTGCTCCGCCTCCCTCCAGGGCCACTGCTCTCCCAACTCAGCCCTCCTGCCCTCCCTGCGGATGCGCTTCCAGCCCCTGTGACTGTTAGGGCAAAACACCACCAACTGGGCCTGGCCCACACCTGACAGTCCTTCCTCACAGTTCTGGACAGTGAGATCAGGGTGCCAGCACAGTGGCGGGGGGCGAGGGGGGCTTCCTGGTGCCAACTTCTCATGGTGCCCTCATGTGCAGAACCCACAAGAGAGCTCCCTTGGGCCCCTTTTGTCATGGAGCACTAACAGGGCTCCTCCTTCATGAGCTGATCGCCTGCCAAAGGCCCCACCTACTAATACCAGGCGATTGGGTGCTCAGATTCCAACAGGAGAATTTGCTGAGACACACATAATCTGGCCAGAGCAGCCAGTTTCCGTTCTTTTACTTAATCCCTCCCTATTTCACCCAGCCCTACACAGCTGTCAGTCTGTTCTCTGCATCTGTGAGTCTGTTCTTATTTTGTTAGTTTATGTTGTTCATTAGATTCCACATATACGTGAGATCATGTGATACTTGTCTTTCTCTGACTGGCTTATTTCACTCAGCATGATGCCCTCCAGGTCTCTCCATGCTGTCTCAAAGGGTAAGATTTCCTTCTTTTTTACAGCCATGTGATATTCCATGGTGTAGATGTACCACAGCTATTTTATCCCTTCATCTCCTGATGGGCACTTGGGCTGTTTCCATATCTTGGCTATCCTATCTAATAAAAGAGAAACATGGTAATTGGCGTACAACCGCTACCCTTCCCATTGGCTAATCAGAAAGATATGCAAATTAACTGCCAGCCAAGATGGCGGCCGGCAGCCACGCAGCTTGAAACTAACATGAGGCTTCCTTCCTTCAGTGACGGAGGACTCCAACATTCCCCGCCTGCCTTGCTGGCCTCTGAGCCTGCAGTTTAAGAAAAATTCTAACAAATATAGAAGCTAAACAAAACCCCAAAAACCTGCTTTCAGCGAGCTGGAGTTATACACTGTTTCGATTATAGAACTGAAACAAACCAGATACCTTCTTTCACCAGCAGAGGCCTCAGAGCTGGAGCCAGAGCTAAAGCTGGCCCAGAATTAAAAAAAAAAAAAAAGAAAAAAAGGAGCAGTTGGGAGCTTCAGTCACCCGTCAGCCTGAAAACAGCCCTCACCCCCTCACCCAGACTGGCCAGGCACCCCAGTGGGGACCCCTACCCTGAAGGGTGTGTGACCAGCTGCAAACAGCCATCATCCCCTCATCCAGGCTGGCCAGGCACCCCAGTGGGGAGCCCCACCCTGATCCAGGACACCCTTCAGGGCAAACCAGCCAGCCCCCACCCATGCACCAGGCCTCTATTCTATATAGTAAAAGGGTAATATGCCTCCCAGCACCGGGATCAGTGTGACAGGGGGCAGCACCCAAACCCCCTGATCGCCCTGCGACTCTGTGTGTGACAGGGGGCGGGGCCACAACCTCCCTATCGGCCCTGCTCTGTTCCTGACAGGGGAAGGTGCCCCAACTCCCTGATCGGCCCTGCTCTGTGCCTGATAGGGGGGAGCTCCCCAAGCCCTGATTGCCCTGCGGCTCTGCGTGTGACAGGGTGCAGCGCCCCAACCCCCCCACCCCACGGGCCCTGCTCTGTGTGTGACGGGGTGTGGCGCCTCAACCCCCCCCCCCCCCAAGGGCCCTGCTCTGTGTGTGACACGGTAGAGCCATAACCTCCCCATTGGCCCTGCCCTGAGTGTGAGAGTGGTGGTGCCCAACCCCCTGATCGGCCCTGCTCTGTGGGTGATAGAGGGCGGCGCCCCAACCCCCTGATCCTCCCTGCTCTGTGAGTGACAGTGGGGAGCTCCACAACCCCCTGATGGGCCCTGCTCTGTGAGTGACAGGGGGGAGCTCCCCAACCCCCTGATTGGCCCTGCTTTGTGCGTGACAGGGGGTGGCGCCGCAACCTCCCCATCGACCCTGCCTTGAGTGTGACGGGGCGGTGCCCCAACCCCCCAATCGGCCCTAACCTGAGTGTGACTGAGGGTGGCATCGCAACCTCCCAATCTGCCCTGCTCTGTGCATGACAGGGGGCGGCGCCCCAACTCCCCAATTGGCCCTGCTCTGAGCCTGACCAGGGGCTGCACCTAGGGATTAGGCCCGCCCTCTGCCACCCAGGAGCAGGCCTAAGCCAGCAGGTCGTTATCTCCCAAGGGGTCCCAGACTGCGAGAGGGCACAGGCCAGGCTGAGGGACCCCCCCCCCCCGAGTGCACAAATTTTTGTGCACCGGGCCTCTAGTTCTATATACTAAAGAGGTAATATGCAAATTGACCATCATACCCTCACACAAAGATGGCGCCCCATGTGGGCACAAGATGGTTGGCATGGGAGGGCAGTTGGGGGCAATCGAGCCAGCAGGGGAGCCATTAGGCGTCCATCAGGCTGGCAGCAGAGTGGTTAGGGGGTGATCAGGCTGGCAGGCAGAAGCGGTTAGGGGCAATCAGGCAGCCAGGCAGGCAAGTGGTTGAGAACCAGCAGTCTTGGATTGTGAGAGGGATGTCCCAGATTGGAAAGTGTGCAGGCTGGGCTGACAGCACCCCCCCCCCCTCCCCAGTGCATGAATTTCATGCACCAAGCCCCTAGTTATAAATAATGCACATAGGGTTTCATATATTTGAAATCAGTGTTTTGGGCTTTCTTTGGAGATATTCTCAGAAGTGGGATGGATGGTCATAAAGTAGTTCCATTTTAATTTCTTGAGGAAACTCCATAATGTTTTCCACAGTGGCTGCACCAGTCTGCATTCCCACCAGCAGTGAACCAGGGTTCCATTTTCTCTACATCCTCACCAGCATTTGGTGTTTGTTGATTTATTGATGATAGCCATTCTGACAGGTGTGAGGTGACATCACATTTTGCTTTCATTTGCATTGTTCTGATCATTAGTAACACTGAGCATCTTTCCATGTCCTCTTTGGTGAAGTATTTATTCAGATTCTTTGCCAATTTTTTAATTGAATTGTTTGTTTTTTGGGTGTTGCGTTGTATGAGCACTTTATAAATTTTGGATATTAACCCCTAGAGTGCCGGGGAGCGCAATTGTGCTCCTCCTGTCTTTTGCCGAAAGTGCTGGGAGTGCTATCAAAGCTTCGAAATGGCGTCCAGTTCTAAGTCTGCTTTTATTAGTGATGATGATATTGCTAAATATGTCAATGTAGTAAAGGTTTCCTTAAGTTTTTGAATATGTAACTTCATTTACTTGTGATTCATAATTTTTTTCCTAAACTGCTGTAAAATCAGCAAAAATGCCTTGGCAATTTTAGCATAGTTCCTAGGTATTGGTTGGCACTCAAAGGGTTAACCCCGTATCAGATGCGTCATTGGTGAATATGCTCTCCCATTCAGTGGGTTGTCTTTCCATTTTGTTGACAGTTTCCTTTGCCTTTCAAAACCTTTTAGTTTGATGTAGTCCCAGTTGTTCATGTTTATTTTGTTTCCCTTGCCCGAGCAGTTATATCAGAAAAAAATATTGCTACGAGAAATATCCAAGATTTTACTGCGTGTGTTTTCTTCTGGGTTTTTTATGGTTTTGAGTCTAACATTTAAGTCTTTAATCCATTTTTTATTTATTCTTGTGTGTGGTGTTAGGAGGTGCTCTAGTTTTATTTTTTTGCATGTACCTGTCCAGTTTTCCCAATACCACTTCTTGAAGAGATTGTCTTTATCCCATTGTATGTTTTCACCTCCTTTGTTAGATATTAATTGACAATAAGCCATGGTTGACCTCTGGGCTCTCTATTCTGTTTCATTAGTTTATGTGTCTGGTTTTATGCCAATACCATGCTGTTTTGATTTCTACAGCCTTGCAGTATAGTTTGATATGAGGTATCTTCAACTTTGTTCTTCTTTCGCAAGATTAGTTTGGCTATTCAGGGAGTTTTGTTGTTTCACATAAATTTTTGGAATATTTGTTCTAGTTCTGTGAAATACACCAGTGGTATTTTGATAGGAATTGCATTGAATCTGTAGATTGCTTTGTGTAGTGTGGACATTTTGATGATGTTAATTCTTCCTATCTATGAACACAATATATGCTTCCACTTATGTGTATCTTTGTCAATTTCTTTCTTCAGTGTCTTATAATTTACTGAGTACAGGTGTTTTATCTCCTTGGTTAAATTTATTCCTAGTTATCTTATTTTTCTTGTTACAATTGTAAATGAGAGTGTTCTCTTAGTTTCTCTTTCTCATAGTTTGTTATTGGTGTATAAAAATGCCACCACTTTCTGAATATTAATTGTGCATCCTAGCAGGCCACTTTTTAAGTAAGGCTCAGTGTCATTTACCACAGAATGGGCTCCTCAAGTTAGGGCCCTTACAAGTTGTGATGAGAGTGTCAGCTAATTTTTAGTATCAAGAGTCTTTGTGACTTGTTTCATCATGAACTGACCTGCGATGAGGGGCTAACTGAAAGATTACTTTGTTTTAATTGGACCATACTGACAAGTCTTTCAAAGCACGGGTTCACCAGAGGGTGAGTAATGGGCAATTACAGTGTCGCCACTGTTAACCCCACTGGTCTGGTGACCACTAAGTCGCTTCCAGTATCACCTGCTAAGACTGTTCATGGCTATGTATATGCACAGACAGCAGATATCCCTAAGCACAGGGCCCTGTGGACACTGGTCAGGCATAACAACTTGCCAGCCCTCTCCAAGCCCACATCCTACCTTCCTGCCCTCCCTGACTACCAGCTCCCAGCTCTGGTCTCTCAGGTGCCACACCATGTGCCAACTTCCTGACATCTGAATTACAATCCCAGAGCGCCCTGTGCCCCATTTCTCAGGGGCTCAAATCCACTCCATGTTCAGCAAATGTTCATAGGGGTTCAGAGCCAATAAGTTAATGAGGGCCTTCTAGAGAGGTGATGTCTTTCCTTAAAGAAGCATCTCTGACCAAAATAAGCAAACAAACACAGTCCCTCTCATCCAAGTGGTCTGGCTCAGTGGTTGAGCATTGACCTATGAACCAGAAAATGACAGATCGATTCCTCGTCAGGGCATGTGCCCAGGTTGCAGGCTAGATCCCCAGTGTGGGACATGCAGGGGGCAGCCGATCAATGAGTCTCTCTCACCATTGATGTTTCTATCTCTTTCTCCCTTCCTCTCTGAAGTCAATAAAAACATATTCTTAAAACAAAAACAAAACACAAAAATAAACGCAGCCTCTCTCTCACAAGTACCAACGACAGACTCCAAGCAGGTGGCCTGAATGCAGTGCATCTTGTCCAACTGTGAGCCACTTCCGAGGGCAAACTCTCCATCATGGGGTAGAGACCTCCCAGGTGGCCTCCCGCTTGCCAGCTGTTGCCAGCTGTGAGGTCACAGGGCATGAGCTTCAGCAGCTGGCCGGAGAAGGTGGCGGAAACCTTTTGGGTGGCATGAGGTATCTCACTTTTTTCCAGAACCTGGCCTTTGCACACGGGGACTGCGCTGTGAAGTCCCTGCTCCACTGGACGGACCCGTGCTTCTGTCTGAGATACTGGATCGACTCTGGCATGGATGCGTAGCTCTCGACGTTCTCCACCTCAATCAGAATGGCCTTCAGCCCATCCTGGATGAGAGCGTTGTAGATTGCAATCTGTTCTTCTGACATGTTCTTTAAGAGGTCAAAGCCCAGCGCTTCAGGAACTAAGATGATGATCAGTCGCCTGCACAGCTTAATGTTCTCATCGATGACAGTGGCCACAGCTGCACAGAGAGAGAGAGAAGCAGATCTCATGAATAAAGCAGCCTGCATCTTGATGCTCTTGAGGACAGTAGAAGTGGACCCTAAGAATGAACATTAAAATAGACATGACTTAGCAATGGACTAACAAGTTGTCTTTTGACATCGTCACCCTCTCTGTGAAAACGTCCTACTGTCCCTGAAGCATTGGTCCTTTATATTCATGAATCACATGTTTTGATAGTTGTTGGTATGTCACTTTCCTCAGCTCACACAGGCGTGAACTGCTCAGAACAGGGTCTGATCAGGCCTAGTTTTGCCATACTTAGCTGGAGGTCTGGTATAAGATGATGAACATATTTTTAAAAAATAAATGCATTTTAAAAGAATAAGAAGTTAGCGCAAATGTCATTTTAATCTTTATTCGTGTTTTCCTCTTATGCTTTATAGCTATTTAAATGACCAGGATTTATATACCCTGATGGTTTCTGGTGGCAGGAAGGGGAGAGTTCCTGAAATAAGTTGGTCTTTTGCAGAATAAAGACCAAGTTTTACATCCTCCTTATTCTTAGAATATATGAGTAGATAACAACCTCCCCAAAAGCAGACTTTTTATGTTTGGTTACTTTTAACATTTCTAGAGCCTAGGACACTACCTGGCACATAGCAGGTGCTCAATAAATATTTGTTGGATAAGTGAGTGAATGAAGATGGACCCGCTTATGAAAGGAGAGCTCTTCCACATGTTTATCATAAGCACTGGACTGAAGTTTCATTTCCTCATAGAGGGTGATCTCAGACCATGGGGAGGTCTGGGCGGAGATATAGTTGTGGTCTCTGTGGGTATAAGTAGCCTGTAAGTCCAAAGTAGTTAGAAAGCTTTAAAAGCGACCCAGAATAAGCCACTTCCAACTGCAATAAAGTAGTAATCTTGGTTCCTGGTGACTAGAAAATGAGACTTATTTCAAATTTCAGCCATTGACTGTATAGCCATCAAAGGGGAAACCTTTGTCCTCTGAGTGTCTAATCCAGTGTTTCTCAACCTTCCTAATGCTGCGACCCTTTAATACAGTTCCTCATGTTGTGGTGACCCCCAAGTTCATTGTTACAAATTGAACATAATTAAAGCATAACAATTAATCACAAAAACAATCTGTAATTATATATGTGTTTTCCGATGGTCTTAGGCGACCCCTGTGAAAGGGTCGTTCGACCCCCAAAGGGGTCGCGACCCACAGGTTGAGAACCGCTGGTCTAATCAGTACTGCTTAAGGTTATACTCGTTTAATTCTCTCAACCAAGTCAGGGAAGCATTCTTATCCCCATATGACAGATGAGACACCTGAGGTTCAGAGATGTCAGCTACACAGCCCAAAGCTATACTGCTATTAAATGAGAGAAGTAAATACCTCTTCTATTTAGTAGGGGAGGATTAGGGGTTGGGGGTTAGAAAATCCACTTTAAACATGAGCTTATTTACATGCTCCAACTGAAAAAAAATACTCAGCAGTTAGTCTCAAGGACATCAGGGCAAGCGACCACTTTCATTCTCTGTGCCACCCGTGCACGTGGAAGGGTCCAAACCTATGCCACCCACCACCTGTGCACGTGGAAGGGCCCAAGCCTATGCCACCCACCACCTGTGCACGTGGAAGGGTCCAAGCCTATGCCACCCACCACCTGTGCACGTGGAAGGGTCCAAGCCTATGCCACCCACCACCTGTGCACATGGAAGGGTCCAAGCCTATGCCACCCACCACCTGTGCACATGGAAGGGTCCAAGCCTATGCCACCCACCACCTGTGCACATGGAAGGGTCCAAACCTATGCCACCCACCACCTGTGCACATGGAAGGGTCCAAGCCTATGCCACCCACCACCTGTGCACATGGAAGGGTCCAAGCCTATGCCACCCACCACCTGTGCACATGGAAGGGTCCAAGCCTATGCCACCCACCACCTGTGCACATGGAAGGGTCCAAGCCTATGCCACCCATCACCAGTGCACATGGGTGGTTTAGCCATATCCTTGCTCAGGGTGAGAGTCACGGTGTTTCAGTCAGGGTCTCTGTTATCCTGTTGCCGGGATGAGCTGAATGGGGGAGGGCAGTAGGTTCTAAGCTCCGAGCTCAGGTGGCAAGCTGGGCGGTGGGAGACTTCCTATGGTTCGGGGGGAAGGCAAGCAGAGTCCCTACCATTGGTAAAGTGACAGAAGGGAAGTTTCCGTTAATTTTTTTATTCATTTTTGTTTTTCTACCTCAGTTAACACATACCTTGTCCAGGAAACTCATCCCTGCCCAATATAAATAGCTTATATCCACACTGCCTCTCCAGCACCTCAGGCAGAGCCCTCAGAACCAGCGTGTCCACATCAGAGCTCCGGCAGTCGCGGGGAGGCTTGGGGTACAAGACGTACGCATCATACAGCTTCCCGTCTGAAAGAGAAACGTGGCGAGCTCATGGAACGATTCCTACCAAGTCCTTCCTACATGAACAAGGTGGAAATCGGAGTTGCTACCACGCTGTCCTCTTCGCTCAGTCTGATGGCTTCAGAGTGCCCAGCTGGCTGACTCGGTGCCAAGCACTGCTGCTCTCAGCCTCACATTCCTTTAACACTTAAATATTTCACTCCCCTGGCTTCTTGCTTGCATGGTGTCTGAGAAGTTGAGCATAATTTCTATCTTTGCTTCTCTATGGTTAAGGTGACTTTTTGCCTCTGGCTTCTTTTGGGATATTTTTTCTTATCTTTGATTGTCTGTAGTTTGAAAATAATGTGCCTAGGTGTATGTGAGTTTTTTTGTGGGTTTTAAAAAATATTTAGCACACTTGGTGTTCTCTGAGCTTCCTGGATTTGTGGTTTAGTGTCTAACATTAATTGGGGGAAATTCTCAGTCATTATGGTTTCAAACATATCTCTTCCTTTCTCTCTTTCTCCTCCTCCTGGGACTCTCTTTAAACTTTACCCCTTCTGTGGTTGTGCCACAGTCATTTTATGTTTAGTTTAGTTTAGTTTTGTTTTACAGTCTTTGTTCTCTTCACTTTTCAGTTTGGGGGGTTTCTACTTAGTTATCCTCAAGCTCAGAGACTCTTTGCTGGGCCATGGCCTGTCTAACAAGCCCATCAGGCAGCCTTCACGTTTGTTATACTACCCCCTGCGGTGCAGCTGAAAAGAATTGGAAGCAAGAGTCTCCATCAATGTCACTGTCGATGGGTCCTGTGCAACAGAGTGCTGTTCTAACGGCACCAGGTGAAGTGGGCCAAATCCTCACAATGTAGCCCCACCGGTGAATCCCATCATGGAAACTGCACACTACTCTACAAGGAAACCAAGCAGCAGACTCTAGGAATTGGCTGTGCCATGCTAAGAACTCAAGCACCATAGCACATCATCATGTCAGAGGGAGCCAGTGTATACTGACCAGCCACAGGCCACAGCCACTGTGCTCACAGTGTACAGATGAACAAGACCCAGATATACAATCAGAAGGCCACTCATGAATGTAGAAATAGCATGCAGCACTGTAAGTTAGCAAATGGCTGAGTGAACAGAAGAGACCCAGCAGTTCTCTTAAAGGGCCAGGTACACAAAGTTACACAGTTCCTCTTCTTCTGAGCACCAGCTCTGGGTAGCAGCTCTGGGGGATCCAGGGACATATGGGGAGCAACTGGATTAACTGGCATCAGGGCAGGAACTCAGGGGTGGCTTTCTCGCAGACAGGGGTGCTCATAGGTGCCATTGTCCCCATCCCAGAGCTGACTGGCAGCCATATCTGAGTTTCCATCAGCATGGTCCACACTTTTTGCCCCACCCTGGTGATTCCGAGACCCTGCCCCATCCAAATTGCAGTCCCACCCAAGCTGTTTGCAGAGGCTTTTCCATATGAACGGCCTGTCCTGGCTCAGGCTTCAGACTTTGCTAAAATTTCTCAAACAAGCAGAAGGTGGCATCAGCATGCCCCAATAAAAGGCCCAGACTATCAATAAAAGGCTCAAGACCTGGCACTAGCACCAGCCTGCCTTGCTTCACAGCTTGGCCTTGCCTGGACACTTCCAAGCCCAATACAAGTAGCAGCCATTGTAGATATCTCTGTAGCTCCTGACGGATGGCCAGGGCAGTGGCTGAATTTGTACTTCCCAGGAGGCCCAAGAGCCAGTGCACTCAGTGGGCAGCTTCAGACAACACCAGCTTACAACTCTACACATCCACAGGGACACACTCAAGGAGAAGACTCAGTGAGCACCAAAGCCCCACTGAAGCATGCCCTGCTTCATAAGGGTGTCTCCTGCACAGCAGCTCTCCCACTATAGTCACAGCTGGTCCTCACAGCCAATTGGCCTAGAAGTCAACTCCTCCCAGTGACGCCAACAGCAATTAAGGCTCAACTAAAACAAGTCTGTGCACAGCCCACACAGGGGTGCACCTACAGTGCCCACCTCAGGTGACTGGGGAGGCTGAGTCACTGGGCCCTACAGGACACCTACTACACAAGGCCACTCTACCAATTCCAGGAGACATAGCAGCTCTACCTAATACATAGAAACAAATACAGGGAAGCAGCCAAAATGTGGAGACAAAGAAACATATCACTAATGAAAGAACAGAAGCAATCTCCAGAAAAAGAAGTAAATGAAGTAAAAGCAAGCAAATTAGGAGATACAGAGTTCAAAAACATGGTTATAAGGTTACGCAAGGACATTCATGAAAGCTTCAAGGGACTTAGTGAGACTTTCAAGAATCTTAGTGAGAATTTCAGACATGAAAAAGAACCAGTCAGAAATTAAGCATACACTGACTAAAATAAAGAATAACTTACAGGGACTCAACAGTAGAGTACAGGATTATGAGAATCAAATCATTGATTTGGAATATCAGGAAGAAAAAAAAACACCCAAACAGAACAGCAAAAAGAAACAAGAATCCAAAAATATGAAGATAGTGTAAGGAGCCTCTGGGACAACTTCAAGCTTACTAACATTTGATTATGGGAGTGCCAGAAGGAGAAGAGAGAGAGCAAGATATTGAAAACCTACTTGATGTAATAATGATGGAAAACTCCCTCTACTGGTGAAAGAAATAGACTTACAAGTCCAGGAAGCACAGAGTCCCAAATAAGAGGAACCCAAAAAGGACCACAACAAGACACATCATAATTAAAATGCCAAGGGCAAAAGACAAAGAGAGAATCTTAAAAGCAGCAAGAGAAAAGCAGTTAGTTACCTACAACTGATAACCCATATGACTATCAACTGATTTCTCAACAGAAACTGCAGGCCAGAAGCGAGTGGCAAGAAATATTCAAAGTGATCAATAGCAAGGACCTACAACAATGATTACTCTATCCAGAAAAAGTATCATTTAGAATTGAAGGTCAGATGAAGACCCTCACAGACAAAAAAAGCTAAAGGAGTTCACCACCACCAAACCAGTATTACATGAAATATTGAGGGGTAATACACACACACACACACACACACACACACACACACACACACACACTAGAGGCCCAGTGCATGAATTCATGCACAGGTGGGGTCCAGCTGGCATAGCCACAACTGGGGCAGATCAGGGCTGGGCCAGTCAGGAGGAGGAGAAGGCGGGAGGTTGGCCAGCTGGCCCACCCTGATCAGGGCCAGGCCGGCTGGGGGGCAGGGCTGCGGGTGATTGGTTGGCGGGCCCTGTCCCCAATTTGGTGGAGGGGTGATTGGGTTAGGGCCACTGTGAGGAGAGGTTGTGGGCAGTGGGATGGCCAAATCCACCCTCAAATGGGGTGGGGGGAGGCCATCAGGGGTCAGCAGCTGGGGGATGGGCCAGGGGAGGTTCGCCAGCCAGCTCCACCCCTGATTGGTGTGGTGGGGGGTTGGTCAGGGGCGGAGCTGACTGGGGAAGGGGCTGCAGGCTGATCAGGGTGGTGGGGGCTGATCGGGGATGGGGCTGGCCATGGGAGGGGCTGTGGGTGGGGGGCTGGCTGGCCCTGCCCCCACCCCTGAATGGTGTTAGGGGGCCAATTTGGGGCCAGCATCCTGGGGGAGGGGCCATGGGTGGTTGGCTGGCCAGCCCTGCCCGTGATCAGAGTGGGGGGACCAATCAGGGGCGGACGGGCAGCAGGCCAATCAGGGTGGTTGGGTTCTATCGTGGCTGGTGCCAGCCAGATGGAGGGTCAGCAGGCAGTTGGCCAGCTGGCCCTGACCCTGATTGGGGTGGAGAGGCCCATCTGGGGTGGGGCTGGGTCGGGGGAGGGACTGCAGGTTAGCCAGCTGGCCCCACCCCTTATTGGGGTAGTGGGGGTGATCAGGGGTGGGGCTGGGCAGGGGGAGGGGCTGCAGGCCGATTGGGGTGGTGGGGGCCAACCTCCTTGAAGCCCCTCCCCCCAACTGACCCCACCCCCTATTGGGGTGGGGGGGGGGCGATCAGGGGTGGGCCGGCCATGGGGAGGGGCTGCAGGCCAATCAGCGTGGTGGGGGCCCATCAGGGGTGGGACCAGCCATGGGTAGGGGCTGGCTCCACCCCCTATTAGGGTGGGGGCGACCAGGGGCGGGGCTGGCCTGGGGGAGGGGTTGTGGGGTGGTTGGCCCACTGCGTTCTAGTCACTGGCTTTTTATATAGAGAGATTTTTTTCTTGATTTCAGAGAGGAAGGAAGAGGGAGAGAGAGGTAGAAACATCAACGATGAGAGAGAATCACTGATCAGCTGCCTCCTGCAAACCCCCTACTGGGGGTCAAGCCTGCAACACAGGCATGTGCCCTTGACTGGAATTGAACCTAGGACCTTTCAGTTCGCAGGCTTATGCTCTATCCACTGAGCCAAATCAGGTAGGGCTGAGGGGAGGAGGAGGAGGAGGGGGAGGAGGAGGAGGAGGAAGAAGAAATTATTAACAATAAAATGGCAATAAATACATATCTATCAATAATTAAATCTAAAAAATAGAACCAACGTCATGGAAACATGGAACAGACTGACGAATCTTAGAGGGAAGAGGGGAGGGGTGGTGGAAAGAGATTAGCCAAAGATCTTATATGCATGTATGCATTACCTATGGACACCGACAATAGGATGGTGAGGCCTGGGATGGGGCAGGAACCAGGTGGAGGGGGGAGGGGGGCGGGAGAGGGACGTCTGTAATACTCTCAACAATAAAGATTTAAAATAAAGTAAAAAGAAAACAGTAAAAAAAAAATGACTCTTGCAAAATTGTCCCCAAAAAGGCCATGTGCTCTCAGGAGCGACTGAAAGGTTCCCGTGAATAGCACACGAGGAAGGACAGAATCGCGTTTCCTTCTAACACAGCTCACTTTAAAACCTGCCCAAGATTTGTCATAACTGTCCCCTGGCTTGATTTTGCCATTTTTCCTTTGTTTCCCTGTGTTCACTGTACCTACTTGGGTTTTGGTTGTACTTGTTTTGTTTACGGGAACTTTCTCACAAATACACACCCCTTAAGGTGTGTACGTCGGTCTGCTTTGTACACATGCACCCCTGGCAGGAGGGTTTGTAAAGCGCCTCCTACGACTGAATGGAGGACTGAATGGAGAATAGACAGGACCCGTGGGCTTCAGCCAGGGCTACGATGGGAACCCACTTATAAACTGTGACTTCTACACAAGTAACGATTAGTCACGCAGAAAGCCTGACTAATTCCTGGGATAAATGCTCCGTCACAGAAGGGCAGCTTCTCCCTCCTCATTGTGTTTGCCATCCATTGCTTCACAGGCGCCCAGACAACCAGGCTGTCCTCCAGGAAGGAGGCTGCAGGCAGCAGGGACTCCGCACCCCCACCGGCTGCCTGTCCAGGCCAGCACTCCCCGGGGGCTTACCCGAGAGCACGCCGAGCGAGCTGAGCTGTGGAGAACTTAATCACAAAGTGCCATAGACTTTTATGGATTTAAAAAAACAAAAAGAGGAAGAGGACCACGGGCTGACTGTGGGTTCCCATCTCCCAACCCTCACCCCAGGGCGGGGCTCTGAGCCTCTCCTCCCTCAGGTCAGTGGGGGCAGGGCGAGTCCGCCCCCCTTCTGCTGAGCCTGGCCGCGCTAACCGGACTCACCACCCTCCTTCCTCAGCTCCTGGAGCCGCGGAGTCAGGGGGTGACAGTTCTGGGCACGCGGCTGAGCTGCCCGTCCCAGGACGACAGCCACGAGCCCTGCACAGCTGGGGCTCCCCTGCCGGCCTGGAGCCACAGCCAGGATTCTGCAGTGTCATCTGTCATCATAAAAACAGCGAGGCCTTTTTGGTTGCTCAGGGGCTGCCACGTTTGAATTCTAAAATTTCACGCAGAATAAAGTCCAGGTTAGGCCACGTTCGTTTTATCAAACACGTGGGCAGCTCTGTCCAGTTATTCTCCAGGCAAAGCAGACACTTGGAGTAAACAATGCCGCCTCTGAACAGGGACTGGGAAGACGAAGACCCGCTCCAGCCCGCTCTCCCCGCCCCTGCGGTCCTGCGCCCCTGCTCTTGTGAGCACTGCGAGGTGTGGACCGGAAGACTTACTCCGTGTCTCTTCATGCCCGTGAGCCGCACACGGCCTTGTGCCTTCTAGTCATCTTCCCACCCAGTCAGGGGGCCTGCGCAGTTTATTACTTTACTCAAGGCCGGAATAGGTCACGTCCATTCTGAGCCAAGTATGCAGGGTGAGGCAAAGTGGGTTTACAGTTATTTGTAAGGAAAATAATACAATAATTAATAAATATTAATACAAGAATACGCTGTGTTTTGTGTACTCACAGCTGTAAGCCTCCTTTGCCGCCCCCTGTATATCGCAGTTAAAACCACACGGGGGGTGGGGGGGCGGGGGTAAGCGTGGGGGGGAACGCTGGCTCCTCGGTGTTGGGGTCTCACCCAGGGCTTCCGAGCTGAAAGCAGCTGCAGGGCCCAGACCCAGCACCCACTGCAACCTCCAGGCAGAGCGGCCGGCAGCTGGCCTTGACCTCAGACACGGGGAGCCCAGCTGTGCCCAGGTCCTGCCCAGGGTCTCTCTGGACTTCCATTCAGCTCTCCTGCAGCACCCTGTGAGACACGGCTGCTCTGCTGCCTGCCTGCCTCCCTCCCTCCTTCCTCCTTTTTCTCATTCCGTAACTGAAAGGAGAGAACATCAAATACTTCCTAAGCTCACACGGGGAGTGAATGGAGAACTAAATTCAAGCTCACTGTCTCTCTTCACACTGGAGCGCTGGCGACTTAGACTTTCCAGGCACCAAGTGCCCGGCCTGCACCACAGGCAGCAGGGCGTCCCCCAGCACCCATCCTGCCCACACACCCATCCTGCCCACACACCCATCCTACCCACACACCCATCCTACCCACACACCCATCCTACCCACACACCCATCCTACCACACACTCATCCTACCCACACACCCATCCTACCACACACCCATCCTACCCACACACCCATCCTACCCACACACCCATCCTACCACACACTCATCCTACCCACACACCCATCCTACCCACACACCCATCCTACCCACACACCCATCCTACCCACACACCCATCCTGCCCACACACCCATCCTACCCACACACCCATCCTACCCACACACCCATCCTGCCCACACACTCATCCTACCCATACACCATCCTACCCACACACTCATCCTGCCCACACACCCATTCTGCCACACACCCATCCTGCCCACACACCCATTCTGCCACACACCCATCCTGCCCACACACCCATTCTGCCACACACCATCCTACCCACACACCCATCCTACCCACACACCCATCCTACCACACACTCATCCTACCCACATACCCATCCTGCCCATACACCCATTCTGCCACACACCCATCCTACCCACACACCATCCTACCCACACACCCATCCTACCCACACACCTATCCTACCCACACACCCATTCTGCCACACACCCATCCTGCCCACACACTCATCCTACCCACACACCATCCTACCCACACACCCATCCTACCCACACACCCATCCTACCACACACTTATCCTACCCACACACCCATCCTGCCCACACACCCATCCTACCCACACACCCATCCTACCCACACACCTATCCTGCCACACACCCATCCTGCCCACACACCCATCCTGCCCACACACCCATCGTACCCAAACACCCATCCTGCCCACACACCCATCCTGCCCACACACCCATCCGACCCACACACCATCCTACCCAAACACCCATCCTACCCACACACCATCCTACCCACACACCCATCCTGCCCACACACCCATTCTGCCACACACCCATCCTACCCACACACCATCCTACCCACACACCCATCCTGCCCACACACCCATTCTGCCACAAACCCATCCTACCCACACACCCATCCTACCCACACACCCATTCTACCCACACACCCATCCTGCCCACACACTCATCCTACCCACATACCATCCTACCCACACACCCATCCTACCCACACACCCATCCTACCACACACTCATCCTACCCACACACCCATCCTGCCCACACACCCATCCTGCCCACACACCCATCCTACCCACACACCCATCCTGCCCACACACCCATCCAACCCACACACCCATCCTGCCCACACACCCATCCTACCCAAACACCCATCCTGCCCACACACCCATCGTACCCAAACACCCATCCTACCCACACACCCATCCTGCCCACACACCCATCCGACCCACACACCATCCTACCCAAACACCCATCCTACCCACACACCATCCTACCCACACACCCATCCTGCCCACACACCCATTCTGCCACACACCCATCCTACCCACACACCATCCTACCCACACACCCATCCTACCCACACACCCATCCTACCCACACACCCATCCTGCCCACACACTCATCCTACCCACACACCATCCTACCCACACACCCATCCTACCCACACACCCATCCTGCCCACACACCCATTCTGCCACACACCCATCCTACCCACACACCATCCTACCCACACACCCATCCTACCCACACACCCATCCTACCCACACACCCATCCTACCCACACACCCATCTTACCCACACACCCATCCTGCCACACACCCATCCTACCCACACACCATCCTACCCACACACCCATCCTACCCACACACCCATCCTGACATGCACCCACTGTGCTAAGGGCAGTTCCTGGATGAAGAGCACTTTGCTTAAGGAGCAAGTCCTTCTTTTGCTCACACCAGTGGATGTGTGATCCCTTTGAGACACTTTGCAGTGGGACCTAGGGATCTGACCCTGGGTCGCTCAGGCCTCAGCAGGGTGTGACCGACAGCGCAGGCGCCCGGGAAGGCACTTGGCAGCATGAAAGTCCAGGGAGAGGCCCGCCTCTGCATGTGCCGCGACATAAGAGGCAGCTCGAACGCAAGACCAAGTGTTTTCAAATGGCCACACGGTGAGCGAACACCTGCACTTACCTGCTGTGGTCCCGGCAGAGTGGAAGGCACTTCGATACCAGAGCACAATGTCGATCCTAAACCTGCTGGACACGCACAGGACAAGCGCAGCGGCGCCCGTGATGGCCAGCAGCCCGCCGATCAGGTACACTCGCCCGTCTGGCGCTGCGAGGAGAGCAGAATAACACAGTCAGTCCTGGCTTCCTCACAGGCCCCCTGCAAAGGCCAGGGATGCATTCGATGTCAGTGAGGGAACGGTGACTACTTCTCCCTCGCTAAGTCATAGGCCTGAGCGTAGAGGGCTCTGGTCTGACCCTGAACTTCAGGAAACAGAGCTCTGAACCTGGGGAGGGTGATGCTGCGGCCCGTTGCATGAGGGTGCCACCTCCCTATGAAGATTCCCCCCGGAGGACACCCTCCCCTGAGGAGGACATGCCCCCATGAGGACACCCTCCCCCCAGAAGGACATGCCCCCATGAGGACACCCTCCCCCCAGGAGGACACCCTCCCCCCAGGAGCACACCCTCCCCCCCAGGAGCACACCCTCCCCAGGAGGACACCCTCCCCCCAGGAGGACACCCTCCCCCCAGGAGCACACCCTCCCCCCAGGAGGACACCCTCCCCCCAGGAGGACACCCTCCCCCAGGAGGACATGCCCCGTAAGGACGCTGCCCCGCATGGCACTGTCCGCACTCCAGATGTGAAGCCAGCAGTGCTGGAAAGCCCCACAGCTGGCACTGCCACATGTCCTTGATTATAATGTTGCTATAACTGCTACTCAGAATTGAGCAGCAGGACTCCTGCCATAAGTACAGAGCTCTCAGTTGCCTCTGAAGCCATCTCTTTTGGCTCCACAAGGCTGGCCCGGAGCCAGCGCCAGCCCCAGCCTCTGGGGACCTGCGCCCACCCCAACCCGCCCCAGCCTCCGGGGGCCAGCGCCCACCCCAACCCGCCCCAGCCTCCAGGGGCCAGCACCCACCCCAACCCGCCCCAGCCTCCAGGGCCAGCACCCCGGAGGGCGGACGTCCTGCGCTGTGAGGTCCCTGCGGAGCGATTATGGAAAAGGTTGTGGGCAGCACCTGACCGAGGAGCAGACCAGTTCCCCTGAACGCCGTGTCCACAGAAACACGCTCCTTCCCACGTGTCTGACCAGAGGAACAGCCGTTTTCTTCCTCACCATAAGCCACACCGCTGCTGCCAAAGGAGGCGGCTCCCAGGACAGAATAAGAAAGAGGGAAGGACGGGAGAGAAATCCTCCTCATTCTGGGGACCCTTCTTGATCCTCCAGTCCCCGAAGAAGGAGGGAAGGAAGGGAGGGACTCACTTCTCTGGATTTCCAGAGCACTTTCACTTGAAAAGGGCCATCACCACCGGCCTAGGCCACACTCTGAGGCCAAGGACATGCCCAGCCAGCATGCAGGTCTTCAGTGCGTGGCCCAGGGAAGCGATGTCTGGAAACATTCTGTGTCACGACAATGGCAACCACTAACTCCGCCCCAGCACGGCCCGGGGGTCTGCCTGTAGGGTGCTGGTGCCATCTGACCCTGACCACTTCTTTGAGCCTCTCCTTCCTCATCTTAGATGCTGCTGCCTTCCTCCCACCCTCCGCGTCGTGGCCCTTTCCCAGCTCTCCGGACACCGAGGCCCATCTCCCTTCGGCTCTGTTCTGGGAGCCCTGACTGAGCGGCCAGGGGTCTGGGTGTCGTAATGGTCACACTGTGAGACCATGCTCACAGTTTATGGGACTCGGAAGCCCTTGGTAAGTAGGCCGGAGCGACGGCCGGAGGTTCTTGAGCTGACCAGTCGCTGCATTCAGGAGCAGTGGCACCCTGTTTTGTAAATGAGCTAAAAGACGCTGAGATTGGAAACGGAAAATGAAGGACAGTGCAGAGGGAGTATGAGCTTTGAAGCTGGACGAAGTGGGAACCTCGCTGTTGAGACACCAGGTGCCTGTTGAAGCCCATCAGGGAGGTGCTAGCCATTGGGCCCACATGGCTACCGCCAGCCTTAAGCTGAGATGGTAGCTGAGAGTAAGTGACCAGGGAAATTCCCAGAAGGGTGCACCCAATCCAAACAACTTTCTAGTGACCCTGCTTCAGGCTCAGATTCAGTTGGGATGTGTCTTCTACAAAAATAAGGAAGTCAAGTGGAGAAGCTGCAGCCTTACCTCTGGCCCGAAGCAAACCCACAGAGGCTTGGATTTAAGAGATAATATTTCTAAAAAACTCAGGGAAAACAAAACAAAACGCACGTGTCCAAAAAGACATTGCATGTGAGATGTGAAGTCAGTGTGGACAGGAACAAAGATGCATGTGGTAAGCCCAGACCTCTCAGCTGGCCTACAGCGAAGATGACGAATTGCCCTCTTCCCTCCTGCCTGACCGGCCGCTGTTCGCTGTAGCCGCCTTATTCCTCTGAGCCAGGCCTTGGCCTCCCGGTGGTCAGTGGTCGTGTGTAAGTCAGCGCTGGCATGAAAGTCTGCACTGGAGGAGATGCCAAGATGGCTGCAGAGCAGCTGGCGCTCCATCCACTTCCTCCCAGCCCCTGGCCACACCTGCAGCTAAATTAGAGAGCAATCAGCTCGAAAAAGCAGTTGAGGTGCAGCTGATCTGAAATATTATAACCAAGGAGCATGAAGGAAGTCAGGAGGAGCCTGTAGGGGTGTTAAGACACGGAGAGGGCAGGCCACCTAATACAGCTGGTGGCCAGGAAGTGGGGGCGGGAGGGAGGGATCCTGGCTGTGGAGCTCCGCCTCCAGGGAGCATGGGTCTCAGCCCCGTGCAAGGATCCCCAACCCACAGCAACAGAGACAGGAAGGGGCCCCTGGGGCCTGGGGCGTGGCAATCAGTGGGTATTCTGTCCACCTGGGAGACTTGGCAGCACCAGCCAGGGAAGGGGAGCTCCTCTTCCACCACCAGCCAGGGAAGTTCGCTGCAGTCTGTGACTGTGGAGAGTCCACAGGCCACGCCACCTGGTGGAGGGTCTGCCAGTGCGCTCAGCAGTGACCTTGAGGGGCTGTGTTCTCTGGGAGTGAAAGGGCGAGGGCTACGCCCTCCATCTTGCCCCGAATCCTCCATTTTTGGGCAGAGCCATGTGCTCAGCAAAGAGCTCCTTTCCGGAAGAAGCCCAAGCCTCTGCTAGCCACACCTAGGATTTCTTCAAACTAACCAATGATAATCAAGGGAAGTGTGCGCCATAGATACGACCACATCCTGTGTAACGAGGCACCGACTTGTGCCTGGCCAATCGGCAGGGCCCACAGTCCTCTCTCCTCCCCTTACTATTAAACCCCTTTTTCCTACGGGGCTGGCACTCTCGTCTCGCCACTGAGTTGGTAGAGGCTGGGAGCCAAACCCGGGTTTGTAATAAAGACTCTCTGCTTTTGCATCGGACTTGGCTGGCTCCCTGTTGGTCTATTGGGGATCTTGAAATCTGGGCATAACAGGAGGACTGTGGGCAGAGAGCCAGGCAGGGGCTAAACCATGTGGCCTGGGAAGGAGGATGGGTCTCGCCCACACTGAGTGCCGTGCAGCACCACTTCCCCGCCTGCTGACACTCGGTTAGCCTGTCCTGCTTGTTCCGCTGCTCAGGGCCTAGAGCTGGAAATGCTCACCCCTGCCCTGTGGTGAGACATACGGAGAAATCAAAGTTCTGCTCAGGGACGATTTCCTCCCCCTGCTTTCCTGGTCCCACAGCACCCAGGTGCAGGGAGACATGCAGAGCGAGCACTTAAAGACTCTGCCTCCAGGGGAGGCTTCTGGCCAGGAGCCAGAGGCCAGGGATAGGCTCTGGGGTTGCATTGAAAATTCAAGGGGAAATAAAGTGCTTCCAGGACACCAACAACAAAAGGTTAAAGAAGTTCGTTACCACCAAACCAGGACTGCAAGAAACACTAAAGGGAATGCTGTAAGGAGAAAGAGAGAGAGAGAGAGAGAGAGAGAGAGAGAGAGAGAGAGAGAGAGAAAGAGAAACACAAGCATAAAGAAAAACAATTGCAATAAATAAATATCAATAAATAATAACCTTAAAAGTAAATGGATTAAATACTTTAATCAAAAAACATAGGGTAGCTGAATGGATAAGAAAACATATCTATATGTATATATATACACAATGAAAACAGTCCTGAAAGGGAAGTTCACAACATTGCAGGCCTAGCTCAAGTAGCAATAAAAATCTAAAATAAATAACTGAGTCCTATGCCTAAACTAACTACAAAAAGAACAACAAACAAAGCCCAGAAGAAGTAGAAGAAAGGAAATAATAAAGAAGAGAGTGGAAATAAATGACATAGAGACAAAAAAAAAAAAAAGCAAAAGATAAATGAAACCAAGAGATGGTTCCTTGGAAAGACAAATAAGGTTGATAAACCTCTAGCCAGACTCACCAAGAAACAAAGAGAAAGCACCCAAATAAATAAAATCACAAATGAAAGAGGGAAAGTAGCAACTGACACCACAGAAATACAAATAACTGTAAAAAATATGCCAAAAATAATCCATGAAAAATATGCCAAAAAATGGACAATCTGGGCAAAAGGGACAAATTCCTAGAAACATACAATCTTCCAAACTCATTCAGGAAAAATCAGAAAACCTGAATAGGTCAATAATAACTAATGAAGTTGAAACTGTAATAAAAATAAAAACTCCCAGTAAACAAAATTCCTGGACCAATGGCCTCACAGGGGACTTTTATCAAACACACAAAGAAAATCTAACACCTATCCTCTTCAAACTATTCCAAAATTTCAAGAGGAGGAAAGACTTTCAAGCTCTTTTTACAAAGCCAGTATTACCCTAATTCCAAAATCAGATGAATATACTACAAAGAAAGAAAATCATAGGCCAATATTCCTGATGAACATAGATGCTAAAATCCTCAAAAAATATTAGCAAATTGGATCCAGCAATCGATTGAAAAGATAATACACCATGATCAATTTATTTCAGAGATGCAAGGTTGGTCAAATATTCACAATTCAATAAATATGATATATCACAAAAAACAAATGAAAGGTTAAAACCACATGATCATATCAATAGGTGCACAAAAAACATTTGATAAATGTTTATGATAAAACCATTTATGATAAAAACTCTCAACAAAGTGGGAATAGAGGGAACATATCTCAGTGTAATAAAGGGCACATATGACAAACCCCACAGCCAACATCACACTCAATGGGCAAAAACAGAAAGTGTTTCCCTTAAGATCAGGAACAAGACAGGGATGTCTGCTTTCAGCACCTATTGGCCACAGAAATAAAAGGTATCCATATTGGAAAAGAGGAAACAAAACTGTCATTATTCACCAATAACATGATATTGTGCATAGAAAACCATGAAGAGTCCACCAAAACAACTGCTATATATAATATATGAATTCGGCTAAATAGCAGGATACAAAATTAACATCCAGATCAGTGGCATTTTTGTACACTTACTAGAGGCCCCGTACATGACATTTGTGCACTGGGGGGTGTGGAGGTCCCTTAGCACAACCTGCGCCCTCTGCAATCTGGGAGCCCTCAGGAGAGCCCTCTCCAATCCAGGAGTTTCTGTCTGTCTTTGCAATCATATGAGCGAATTGTCTGAGATCCCAACTCAGTTTGGTTTGTTGCTCACAGAATAATAGAGGCTTTTTTTTTTTCTTTGCTTCATTGCTGGAGATTTCCTGGAAGTTTTAAGATATCTTCCCTTTAATTTTTCCTAGACACTCTGATTTTACTTATGTCTCTCACCTTTGCTTTCCCTCCATCCCCCACCACAACAGTAACTTGCCCCAGGCTCACTTTGCTCTAGTACACTGGTTCTCAACCTTCTGTCCCTTTAAATACAGTTCTTCATGTTGTGTCCCAACCATAAAATTATTTTCGTTGCTACTTCATAACTGTAATGTTGATACTGTTATGAATGGTAATGTAAATATCTGATATGCAGGATGGTCTTAGGCTACACCTGTGAAAGGGTCGTTCAACCATCAAAGGGGTCACAACCCACAGGTTGAGAACCGCTGCTCTAGTGTCTAGGAGATCCGCCTGCATCAGAACTACGATTCCCAGCATTCCGGGTGCTCCCTGCGCTCTGAGCTTCCGCTTCAGGTCCTGGGGCTGCCACCAGAACTACTTTTCCCAGAATTCCTGGTGCTCCCCATGCTCTTGGTTTTCCCTTCCTGCTCTGTCTCCGTCCATGGCCTCCCACTCTGCCAAGTCCTCCAAGCTGCCAGCTCTCCCTCTCTGCTCTCCGTCTGGCAGCTTGGGGAGCCAAGTTCCCCAAGCCACTCCACTCTCTGCTGGCTCTCCCATTCTGCTCTCCGCCTCGCGCCTGTGTATGCAAATCAACCCACCATCATTGGTGGGTTAATTTGCATACTCACTCCTGATTGGCTGGTGAACGTAGTGGAGGGACGGTCAATTTTACACGATTCTCTTTTATTATATGGGATAATGAACTATCAGAAAGAGAAAATGCCCTAGCCAGTTTGGTTCAGTGAATAGAGCACCTGCCTGTGGACTGAGGGGTTTGGGGTTCAATTTCGGTCAAGGGCACATGCCCAAGTTGCAGGCTCGATTCCCCTAGGGGGCGTGCAGGAGGTTTCACTCTCATCATTGATGTTTCTATCTCTCTTTCCCTCTTCCTTTCTCTCTGAAATCAATAAAAATATATTTAATAAAAAGAGATACTAATAAAACAATACCACTTACTACTGCAACAAAAAATAAGGTACCTAAAAATAAACTTAACCAAGGAGGTAAAAGACCAATACTCAGAAAACTATAGGACATTGAAAAAGGACATAGAGGAAGATACAAACAAGTGGAAGTATATACCTCTAGTGCACAATGAACATTCTCAAAGATAGACCACATGTTATGACACAAAAGGAGTCTTAACAAATTCAAGAATGTTGAAATCTTGGATTGGAAAAATTAACATCATTAAAATGTCCATACTACCCAAAGAAATCTATAGATTCAATGCAATTCTGATTAAAATACTAATGGCCTGCCTGATCACCCCTAACCACTCTGCACACCTGCCTGATTGCCCCTAACCAATCGTCTGCCTTCCTGATCACCCCTAACTTCCCCTGTTTGCCTGCCTGATTGCCCCAACCACTCTGCCTGCGTGCCTGCCTGATTGTCTCTAACCACCTCTGCCTGCCTGATCAAACTTAACCCCTCTGCCTACCTGCCTGATGCCCCTAACTGCTCCCCTGCCAGCCTGATCATCCCTGACTGCTCTCCCCTGCTGGCCTTATCACCCCTAACCACTCTTCCCTGCCAGCCTGATCACCCCTAACTGCTCTGCCTGCCTGCCTGATTGCCCCTAACTGTCTCTGCCTTGGCCCCGCCACCGTGGCTTTGTCCAGAAGGACGTCTGGAAGACGTCCAGTCTATCCGGTCTAATTAGCATATTACCCTTTTATTAGTATAGATAACCAAGATCTGGAAACAGCCCAGGTGCCCATCAGTAGACGAGTGGATAAGAAAGCTGTGGCACATTTACACCATGAAATACTATGCCGCAGTTAAAAAGGAGCTCTTACCCTTTGAGACAGCATGGAGGGACCTGGAGAGTATCATGCTAAGTGAAATAAGCCAGTCAGAGAAAGACAAACACCATATGATCTCACTAATATGTGGAATCTAATGAACAAAATAAACCAAACAAAACCAGAGGCAAGGACACATGGAACAGACTGACAGATCTTAGAGGGGCTGGAGGTGTGGGTGACTGGATGAAAGAAGGTGAAGAGAGTGGCCAAAGAGCATATACGCACAGCCCCCATTGACACAGACAACAGTGTGGTGTATGTCGGAGTGTGGGGGGGGGGGGGCGGGGGTGAGCTGTGGGCAAAGGGAGGGGGAGCTGGGGGGCATCTGTAATAGTGTCAACATTAAAAACAAAAGAAAAAGACAAAAAAGAAAATCTATGTTGGTCATTTTTAGTCAAGGTCGCTAAACAAAGAACTCACACTTCCAGGTTGAGGCCGATTTCAATGATAATTCCTTCAAGTCTTGTGCAGTCTCCTCCCCTCTTCTCTCTGGATGGCCCCTGAGTCCTCTGTGGTAATCCTACTCGAGGATATGCTATGGAGGACTGCCTCTCCACCTAACAACTCACAGCCTGAAATGTCCAAGCAGCATGATCTAGGAATAGCTCCAAAGTGGGAACAACACAATGGCGACATATTTATAGCAGAATAATCAACTGTGATTTAGTTCTTCAGTTAAATAGGACTCAGCAGTGAGAATGAACTACGGCTGCCTGCTACGTCACCGATGCAGCCATGAGCCCCATAG
Source organism: Myotis daubentonii (assembly GCF_963259705.1). Taxonomy (NCBI): domain Eukaryota; kingdom Metazoa; phylum Chordata; class Mammalia; order Chiroptera; family Vespertilionidae; genus Myotis; species Myotis daubentonii. The sequence goes on from NC_081851.1 coordinate 6,959,455, forward strand.
GCCTGAGCAGCAACATTGAAAAAAACATGACACCCTTCTCTTCCACAAAGTTCAGAATCAGGCCAGCAAGCAGCTGGCAATGCAGGCCGCCACCTGGGAGGTGGGAGGGAGGATGCGTCTGGACATGTGGGCTGCACCTGCTCAGAGATGACACTGAAGCCCTGAGAGTGGGAAGGTTATCAGGGATGAGGATAAGAAAGGACCGCACTGGTGATAGAGCCTCAAGAATCACTCAGGTGGGCCACCAAGAGAGACAGATGCACAAGACTGATTGGGGGAAACCATCAAAAATTACTTCCCAGCCAGCATGACTCAGTGGTTGAGCATCGGCCTATGAACCAGGAGATCATGGTTTGATTCCTTGGTCAGGGCACATGCCTGGGTTGTGGCTCAGTCCCTAGTGTGGGGTTTGCAGGAGGCAGCTGATCAATGATTCTCTCTCATCACTGATGTTTCTATCTCTCTCTCCCTCTCCCTTCCTCTCTGAAATCAATAAAAAAAATAACTTAAAAATTTACTTTCTATGACAAGAGAAAGTCCTTTAGAAGAGTAAAAATGGATAATGGTGGCTGATAAGCCCAAGGCTTCTTCCACCTGTTGCAACCCAGAGAGTCCCCATGGGCCCAGGTGAGGAGAGGAGGTGCTGCGTGCTCACTCATGGCTGAAGCAGCTCGGGCAGAGTGACTATGGCCTCCAGGCCATGCACGTGCTTGTGTGTCAGGACTGCAGCTGCTGTGGACGCATCCCTACTCCTTGTTATTGGAAGGGAGGCGATGGACACTCAGGAGGCCAGGGGCCAAGGCACATCCTATAGCTCCATACAGCACTCACTGAGCTAATGTTAATGTTAAATTCTAGAAAAACCTCTCGAGTAGGACTTTAGCTAGACACATGCAAGCACAGTTAAACCGATCACCAAGGGACACTGTCAAGTCAAGCCCTCTCCCTCTTGCTCCCAGCTAGCCAAGGAAACAAGTTGGTATTAATAGAATCAAGAAGAAACGGTCTTGCTAAGGTGCAGAGCAGCATTTTACACGGGTCTTCAAGCACCTCCCCTCGCCCGCTGGCAGTTTAAGCTGTGCACCAGGTTATGATTACAGCATCTCGGTCTCCCCGGCTGTGTCCCCTCCCGTGGGCAACGGTAAGCTCTGCACGGTGCCAGGAGAGCAACCTGTGTACATAAGTCTGAAGGCCTCTGCTCAGTGTCAGAATTCAGCCTCTGCAGATAATTTTAAAAGTTACCTGATCAAAATATACATAAACATTTTATTTTCATATCAAATTATTTATAACAAACCACCTAAAGGCTGAAAATCACAAGCACATGACTATAAACATTGAGCAATCAGGTTTGATACAGGAACACCTGTTTACCAGAACTTTGGTGGAGAACATGTCACTGTTAACATGGCACTCCCCATGCATTCCACGTCTGATAACATGGCACTCCCCACGCATTCCACGTCTGATAACATGGCACTCCCCACGCATTCCACGTCTGATAACATGGCACTCCCCACGCATTCCATGTCTGATAGCATGGCACTCCCCACGCATTCCACGTCTGATAACATGGCACTCCCCACGCATTCCACGTCTGATAACATGGCACTCCCCACGCATTCCACGTCTGATAGTATGGCACTCCCCACGCATTCCACGTCTGATAACATGGCACTCCCCACGCATTCCACGTATGTTAACATGGCACCCCCCATGCATTCCATGTCTGATAACATGGCACTCCCCACGCATTCCATGTCTGATAACATGGCACTCCCCACACATTCCACGTATGTTAACATGGCACTCCCCACGCATTCCACATCTGATAACATGGCACTCCCCACGCATTCCACGTCTGATAACATGGCACTCCCCACACACCCCATGCTGGAGTTGCAGCGCCTGGAGAGCCTTCTCAGATGCACCCTGTACCTCATGCTGGGTTTGTCTGTGTCCCACCACCCTACTGCCACATGCCTGCATTTCATGCCACCTGTCTTCCGTGTGTGTCCTTGCCACCATCTGAGCCTCTCAGCAGTACTTGGCCCACGGGAACATTACCTGGGGGCTTTAGCATGAAGTATGCTGCAGACACACCAGCATGGCATGTGAAGGGATGGCCGTAATCTTCCATTTTCACTTCTAAAAAGGTTATGCCAACTGTGTAAACAGCATGTTCCTTAAAAGCAACGTGGGTTCTGTGAAAGAGGAGTCGATCATTAGTACCTGAGTCATATCTTCCCCGACGTGTTTCATGACCCCTCGTCTGGAGAACCAGGTTCTTTCCTAGAGACACTCCAGCCGCCGTGCACCTACAAATACTCCCCGAGTAGCTCAGTGAGGTGTGTGCATGGTGTAGTTCTAAACCTGCCTTCTCTTGGGGACAGTGTGACGGGGAAGTGTGGTTCTGTTCACTGTAAACTCCCATCCTCCACCCTAAAGGACTTCCCCTCTCCCTCTCCACGTACCCTAACTTATCTACACTGCAAGGCCCAACACACGTTCCCTGCCCTCTGACCTCATGAGTCTTGTTCCACACCATGCAATTCATACCATCGTAAATGGGGCTCATGCCCTCAGTCAGCTAATGACCATGCACTGCTCCCCAAGGGTCCCTGTATTGCCACGTGTTTCCTGCTTAAGGCTGAAGGCCTCTGGTCCATCACGTGCCTGGGAATGAGACTGGTTTTCAGGAGCAGCTGACAGAAATGGATCTCATTCCAGCAGGCCACGCCTCCCGTTCACCTCATCTGGAACGAGGACGCAGGAGAGTGACAATCTTTGAACAGTTGCTCGCCCACACATAGCCCTGAGATCCTCGAGAGACAAAGCAAAAGGAGCGACGAGAAGGCAGGAACCTTCTCAGGCAGCAGAGCTAACCCAATCACTGAACTGGAGAAAGTGCCGCTGGCTCGCAGAGAAGCCAGGACAACAAAACACCTACTCGTTTCCTTCTTGGACCCGCTTGGACTCTTGGTAGTACACTTCCACCCAAGTGCTGCCGACCCTCCAGCTGCGCAGGTTGGTGTTGTCCCTCGAGTCTGTGATGGTGCAGTTCACAGTAAGGGTGGAGCCTGAAACCGCAGTCACAAACACTCCATAAAAGTTCTACCCTAAGTGACCTGCTTAACAAATACGGCCTGTTTTTGAGCCTTGACTACCTTCTCATCACCAAAAACACACTCCTGTGGTCAGTGCTGATCTGCTTTACTGGGCAGAGGTCACAAGGGACACGGGAGCTTGTGTCTTCACTGTTTTTCATCTATAGCGCCATCTATATTTTTTATGCTAGTCTAATTTTTGATCTTTTGTGATTTCTTCCACTGATTTTATTTTCAAAAGTACATCATTTTGGCATTAGATTAAAAAAATTGTCTTTATTTTTTAATGTCACTTCTGTGGTTTTATTTATAAACTAGTGGCCTGGTGCACGGATTCATGCACATTGAAAAGAAATTAATTAGAAGAAATATTTTAATATCGCTACTTGTCCTTTCTCTATAATAGAAGTGTCAGAGATGAAAGAAAATTAGTAAAATCTATATGAAAATGATATATAAATTGATTAATAAATAAACAATAACAACATGATATAACAACAACAAAGACATGATATAAAAACAAAACATGATATAAAAACAATGACTGATAAATTGATTAAACTTATTCTAATATCTCCCTGTATACCACATTAAGAGTAAAAACACTTTCAGAGTGCTTGACTAATTTCCCTTGTGATGAAGTATTTACAACTTTAACTTTAACATCACATGCTCTTCAAATTCAAGAGAAAGCAACATATAACTGACCATGTCTGAAAACAGGTTCAGGTAGGAATATTTCTACTCTGTCTAGAGTTTCTCCTGTGATTTATTAATAGTCATCACAAATGCTAGCATCATGGAAAACTGTTTTCGAATTGATTTAAATGGGAGGCCAGTATCAGACAGGGACAAATATGACGCATGTGCAAGTCAACGTTTATTTTAAATGAATAGAAGATAGAGTTGTTGATTTCCTCTTCTGGGACTCTTGAGTTTTTCATAATTTGTATTAGTGTGATTTATTTAATACATTATTCTTATCATGTTACTATAATTTTTCAGATCCTTATTTGACTAACAAATTAGTCAAATCCAGAGTATGTTAAAATCTCCCACTATAATTGAAATAATTGCATTGTCTTATCGTATTGCTTTTGTATATCCAAGAGTTTTAGCTTCAAATATTTTGATGCACTGTTATTTGGCACATAACTTTTTTTGAGGGGAGAGGGGTAATTATAATTTTATTAGTATCAAATGATTCAATTTTTCATTTAATTTTTTGCATTAAAAGACATTTATCAGATTGAAAGATTCATATTGCCAAGATATACAGGCATATGAATTTATATTTAATCTTCTAGGTCATGTATTTTAGAACTATGTCTTTTAAAAATAGCATGTAACCGGATTTTAATATTTGATTCAACCTCAGCATTTATCTTTTAATAATAATTTGTTTAATTTACCTTTTTCTTCAGAAAGTATTCAACTAGTATTTTATTAGCAATTACCTTTACATTTTAAAAAATAATTTGAGCTCCTTTTTCTTCACTTAGATCATAAACTGAGGCAATGTTCACTGGTCCCTTCCTAAGTAAGATAAGGAAAATAACATGATAACTCTCTCTACTCCTTTAAAATAATTTCCAGTGCGAGATTGTATCATTCAGAATTCTTGACCAACATTATATTAGTAGTTTTATCATCTCTTTTGGGAATTATTTTTACATTTTCATCGCCTTTGCATAAACAGATTTACATTAATCATTTAGACCAATGATTTCCAATCGTTTTCAACTCATGGCACACATAAACTAATTACTAAAATTTGAAGCACACCGAAAAATATATGTTTTGCCTATCTGACAAAAAAATAGCTATAATTTTGATTCGTTCACCCTGGATGGCTGTTGTCAGTTTTTAATTTGACAATCTAAGGGAAGAGGCCAGTGCCTCTGACTACACATGAGGTAGTGCAGGCTGTAAAATGCCTGAGGCCAGCGAGTTGGAATTCACTCTCTTAGACCAGAGGCCAGCCGTGCTCACTGCCAGGCCGTGGCTGCCGCCACTGCCCAGGGCTCGGCTCCCTGGGTTTGCTGTTTCTGTGCCGCTCCTGCGGAGCCCAGGAACCTCCGAGCTGGAAAACGGGACGTGTGTGGAATGTTCTTCATCCCTGAAATTCAAGAAATTCCCTAGGCTGTTGATTTCTACCCTTAATGATTTCAATGGCTTTCAGAACTTTACTCACCAAGTTGTGCTTCAATTGTATTGTTTATTGGATACGTTATTTTAGGGATTCCTCCTTCATGTCCAACATTTTCTGCTAAGAAATCACACAGGAAATTGCATTAGAATCACATACAATACATTCCCAATTACTTTAATGTGATAATAGCATTAAACACTTGCAGACCCTCAAAAAACATTTGTCAAGAAAAACCATAACTCATGCCGTGTCAGTGTCACTCTATAAATGCATATTTTTAAACCAAAAATAACTGAATTGTTAAGGAAAAAGCCTAAAAGCTGGCCTATCAAGAGAATTTGCTTTGCCATTATATCCTATATAATAAAAGGCTAATATGCAAATTGTCTCCTCTACCAGGAGTTCGACCAGGGGGCGGGGCCGGCTGGCCAACATCCCACATCCCCTCCCCCAAGTCAACCCAGCCTGATTGGCCCTGATCAGGGAGGGCTGGCCAGACCCCACACGTGCACAAATTAATGCACTGGGACTCTAGTATTTACATATTTGGTATAAATATAAACTGATGAGCTCTCTCTATATAAAACCCTAATATGCAAATAGACTGAACAGCAGAACAACCAAACAACCAAACAACTGATCACTATGAGGTGCACTAACCACCAGAGGGCATGCACAGAACATGGCGGGTGTCGGCCTTGGCAGGATGGTGGAGCAGGTGAGCAGGAGCCCAGACCAAGGCAGGGCACCGGTCGCTGTCATCCGGGCGAGCCTCTGGTGGTTACTGACAATTCTTTACTCCCGCATGCCCTGGTCCTGCCTGTCGCTCGCACCTGCTGCCAGCACTGGTCCCAGTCACACCTGCTGGTCCCGGTTGCTTGGCACCATCAGTAGGTGAGAGTGGCAGCTGCTGGCCTCAATTGTCCCTGAGGGCTTCTCCACCTCCCCCTGCTCCTGAGGGGTGATCTGAGCAGCAGCCACCGCTCACACCCACTGACAGCACCAGCCCCGCTCGCACCCGCTGCTGGGTGGGGCCCCTGCCGTCAGTGCATGGGAGTGGCAGCAGCACTGGGAGCAGGGCTGCCAGCAGACGGGACCAGAGACCACGGTGGGAGGGGCCAGGCGGGGGCACAGAGGATGGGCTGAGACCCACTCCTGTGCCCACCGCAGCCTCACAGCCCACAGTTCCTTTCAAGGTGCACGAATTCATGCATTGGGCCCCTAGTTATGTAATAAAAGTCTCTGATAATCTAAATATACTTCTAAAGCATTGGCTATTATTAAAGCTCTGGCCTAGGTCCTAGATAGAAACAATGACCCTAATGTCTTGTCTTTAGTCCCATTCCTCCGTCCCCCAACCCTGCTTTTTCATGTCTTTCCTGTCCTTTCCCTTCTGTTTTTCTTTAGCTCTTTCATCCCTACACACCACTTTATAATTGCCTACCTTATATGACATGGACCCCCTTACCCTTTCATCTTTCTGTACTTCTTCTCTTCCTCATTTGTCCACCAAAATTTAACAGTCACTCTCTTAGTCCCATATTCTTCCTATCCATTTGGTGGGATGTGGAAGTTATAAAAAAGGAAACTAGGAAAATGCAAAAACATACATACTTTATGATGGCAATAATATTGGCACCTTCTACAAACTATTCAGATTCAGTACATCCCAAACAGAAATCATCACCAGCTAGATAACTGCCGCCTTCCATATGACCACACACATCTAAAATCTAAAAGTCATTCTAGGCAACAGCTTTTCCTTCACCTTCTTCAAATGACCAATCACCAAGTCAAACTAATTCTACCTCTTAACATTTCTCAGTCTGTGATTACTTACTCCTAAACCCTCTATTTTCTACTCTCTACTCTTTCCCTAGGCACTCTCCTAGGGAGAGTTTACATCCAGCTCTTCAATTACCACCTCAAGGCCAGTGACCTTGTAAGCTGTACTATCTCCAGTTCTTTCTCTAAGATCCAGACCCACATAGGCTACAGCCTCCTCAGTGTCTCCACTTGAGCAACTCAAAACCACCATGTACTCACATTCTCCGTGTACTCACGTTGTCCATGTACTCACTTTATCCATGTACTCACTTTGTCCGTGTTCTCACATTATCCATGTACTCACTTTGTCCATGTACTCACTTTATCCATGACCAAACTCATGATCACATTCCTAACCCGTTTTCCTCTAACGTTACCTTATTTTATTGAATAATATCATCATCCAATCACTTGTGTATGCCCAAAGCCTAGCTTCCTTGATCATGCCACATCCCTCACTTCACATTCAATCCTACACTAAGACCTGTGGATTTTACCTCCTAAAATGCCTCTAATCCATCACACCACATCCCTCCATCTTCAGGGCCATCATGTTGCCTGTACCTACTTGACATCTCACTTGCATTTCTTCACATGCCTACTAACCGCCACTCCTGTTTCTGTAGGGATCATCCTGTGCACAGCAGCCACAGTGAGCTTTCAGCAATGTAAGTCACATCAGCTAGCCTGCTCTCAACCTCTCTGCCATTTTTCGTAGGATAGATCCATACTTCCCGCTTTAGATTGCATATTCCCATCGAATCTTGGCTCCTGACTATTTCTCCAACTTTATAACCCACCATGATTTCCATCACTCACCATAGCTCCAGCCAACCTGTCTGCTTTCCACCCTTCAGAAATGCCATTGTCTGTATTGTTATAGGCCCTCACTTGGGCTGTGCCCTCAGTCTCAAAAGAGCTCACCCATTCCACTCCTCAGTGAATACTCCTGCCCATCGCATCACCAGTATCAGGAAGCTTTCCCTGACTTTTCAATGAGCCCTTGTCTGTTTGCTCTATCTTCCTTTCCTTCATTGCATTAATCTCCTTAGTTATTATCATTAGTACACTATCTGAGAAATTTCTCCCTCCCTCCCTGCTCAGGCTTCAAAGCCCTGGCAGAGCAGTGGACCTGGCTGCTTTCCTCACCATCATGTTCTCTCTGCTTAGCACAGGGCCTGGCCTTGTTAGGCACTGAGTGAAGAGTCGCTGAATGACTGCCTGAGAAGAAGCCCTACCGCTTCCATCCAAGTTTAGATGATCAACACTCTTCTGGACATTGAAGAAACATTCTAAATGGTCCAGGTCTCAGACCCTCTTCAACTCCTGCCCAAACCATCTCAAAACTTTCACCATCACAAACACAGCCTTGTCGCTCTGTACTTGCACCCGACCCAGGGCTCTTCAGAAGCAACATGATACACCTGCATGTGACCGGTCCCCTTGACCTTGCCCATGTGACTCTATGGCCTCCTCACTTTGTACTTACATATGCTCTGTCTAGATTAGTTTTACACCCAACATAATCTACAATGGCAGACACTTCTATGCTTTGCCTTATACTCTCTCTGCCCCTCCTTGCTCTTCTTTATTTCCATAAACCCTACTCATCTTTCACAATTCAGCTCAGATGACATTTCCTTTCTGAAGCCTTTAGGCCATTTACTTGCCACCATGGGGCAACTTCTGAATCTTTTCCTGCTCCCTCAGACACTGTCTATAACTGTCCTCACCACATAATGTGAAATGCTCTCTAGCTCCACTACCACTAGGCTGAGAGCTGCTCAACAGAAAAAAACAAAGTGTAGTGTTTTTAAAAAGTTTTGTTTATCAAATTTTAACAATTTGGGGTATACAATAGATCAAAATAAATGTTTACTTCAAATACATAAAATTAGACTCTTGGACTCAGTGACCTCTGACTTATTCTTCAGATGCCTTTGAAATTTTGCCTTTCAAAGAGTTCCCTCTGCTACAGGTAAAACGAAAGTACAGGAGTAGTCAGTCATTCAGTCCACACATAGCTCCGTGCCTAACGAGGCCAGGCTCTGGGTTCAGTGTTAGGGACTCAACTGTGACCAACACAAAGTGCCTACTTTCAGAGTTCTATCACTTAACGTAAAACCCAAAGCATAAAAATCGTAACAACTAATGCAATTAATTTTCACAGTTCAGGGGCTCCAGGTGGGAAGCAGGAAGCCACTCAAGCTGGACACACCTCCTCAGACAGCCACACCATCAAGAAATCTCTAAGCATTCCCAGGACATGAAGACTGACAGAAATCAGTGACAGACATGAAGGGGCAAGGCAAAGACATGCATACAGACATGTGCTACATGGAATTGTTCGCCTACAGTTTACATCATGTTATTAATCAATGTTACCCAATAAATTTAATGTTAAAATAAAGATGTATTTAGCCTCCAGTTCTTCCCATTTAGAGGAGTAAATACAGAAAACAACTCTCTACTGGGAAAGAAGCCACGGCAGCGAGCAGAAGCACCTGCTGAGTGTGTCAGAGAGAACCCGCTGCCCAGCCCTGCGGCCTGGGTTTGGCCTGCGGCCTCCACGAACCACTTTGTAAGGGCAGGAGGCCTCCTCCTGAACCTCTGCAAACTTAATGGCTCAAGCGACATTGCTAGTTCGGGTTTCTTCTGCCCCTAAGATTCGGCTTTAAAATTTTCAGGGCATATGCTTAAGAAATCCAGCTCTCTGGGCTGAGAACTAAGACCCCATGGGCATGAGGCATCCTGGAACCAATTTCAGAGACCAAAGCTAGCATGGCCACCGAAAGAGTCACACCAGTGAGGGCTCAGGGAAACAGTAATTTTCACAATATCCACCACTTACTAAATCTCTATTCTTGGCCAGGCATCCCAATAGCTACTTACATATAGGATGTGTGTGTGTTTTGATTACAGTGGACCAAGGGTTTTGAGTATTCTGTTTTCTCAGATGAGGAAATTAAATTGCTCATGCCTCATTCTTTCTACCCTCTGATTCTAATAGTGACATGTGAGAACCTGCTAACCTTTGAGGCATAATAATCCCTCGTTTGGAAAAACTGCTGTTTGAAACTGCTGTTTGAAATTCTCTGCTATTTTTAGATAGTCCCTTGCTCTTTAAGTCAGCTATGTTATTTTTAGACAGTCTCTTATTCTATAAAATATAGCTTTGTTTTTTAGCTTGAATAATAGAAAAGATAAACTTAACTGTCTGACCTTGCAAGCTAGCCATCTAACGTAAGGGGCTGATATGCTGATACTGATAATATTCTCATGCCAGGTGTTTGTTAGATATGATATATACTCAAGGTTACAGGCTGTTGGCAATAATAACTTACACAAAAACCTAGAAGGATATAAAAAGGGAATACTCCTTCGTTTGTTCAGAATTTGACAGAGATATTCTGCTCTGAACCCGCATGCAATAAAAAACTCCTAAGTAATTGACTTGTTAAGGTGTCTTGTATCTAGTTCGCTGATTTACGATACAACACCTTCAGGAGTATCAATCACTCGTCTCAAAGTCAGAGCGCCATCTCCCACAGAGCTGCAGGCTCAGGCAGTGGCCGTGAGCATACTTACTGACATTCACGGCAATTCTCCGGGACACAGTGAACTGCCTCCCTGCGTGTGTCAGGCTGGCTTCGCAGGCATAGCTCCCTCTGTCTTCCTCCGAAACGTTGTTCACTGACAGCTTTATTCCCCAATAAGTGAACCGCTCTCCTTTAATCTCTTTACAGTTCTAAAGATAAAAAAAGAAAAGAAAATTCAACTCAAAGAGCATTTTGGGATCAGTTACATTCCCAGTTGGCAGCATTCCATAAACCATGAGGAGATACAAGAAACTGTGTGGCCCCTAGACATTAGGTAGTGTATAAGCCCTAGACATTAGACAGTGTATAACCCTAGACATTAGGTAGTGTATAACCCAACTGAAGTCTGTATAGTGCTCTCCAGGAAGAGTTGGCAGAGAACGTTTAACAGGCTGAAGTGAGTGTTACGAACACTCAGTCTAATGGGAGTCGACGGACAGAGACTATGCGGCTGGAGGAAGACTCCATGGAGGAAGACAGGCTGGGCCATAAATGCGTTCAGTGGGAGGATGAACAGGCAGAGTCCTCCACCCGCAGGGCCTTCTCTCCCCGTGGGCCACCATCTGATGGCACCACACCCCTTGGCCAAGGCCTGCTTCACTGTGTCACAGGCCCTATTGTACCTGCATTTGTCAAGAGTTGGCCTTTTCAGAGGTAAAAAATAACTCATTCCCAGCATTCTATCTGGACCATAGTCAATGTGTGCTGACGAGGTTTATGAACAGCAGACGCCATGCCACTTTTCACACCCCCCACCCCCCTGCTTCCACTGCATCCACAAAACAGCCTCAGCCCAAACCGACTGAAGGCTGGTTAGTCTCAGGACACCTTTCTACCTATCATCCTCAGCAGCCACCCAGAGGCCAAGTCTCATACCCATCTGTCCTCCCAGAAGCTCACATTCTATGCTAATTGCTACTTCTCCCATCTCTCAGACCCACTTCTGAACGTTCATATCTTCCCCCTTTCTTCAGGAAGCTTCACTCTACAAAGTGACATCTTAGACAATGGAGCCCATTTTAGTCATTCAGCATTTAAGTTCCTGCTCCTTGCTCGCACTGAGAGGCCAGGCAGGAGGAAGATGCAGTCCCTGCCTCAGAGAGCGCACACTCGTGATAACAGAGAAGACAGACATTCAAACCCTCAACTTATAGATAAAGATCTCATTGCCCACGTTTTAGATCTCATTCTCTGCCTTCGGAGCAGTGTTAACAAATCTGTCTCAGACCCCCGTATTGCCGACAACAATCAAGGCTTAACTACAACAAGACTGCGCACAAAGAACACTAGGGGGTGCATCAAGAAAGCATAAAAAATGCGGAGTCAAAGAAACAGGACAAAACTGTCAATGGAGGATATTGAGTTCAGAACCACACTTTTAAGGTCTCTTAAGAACTGTCTAGAAGCTGCCGAAAAATGTAGTGAGATCCTCAAGAAATCTAATGAGACCCTCGATGTTATGATAAAGAACCAACTAGAAATTAAGCATACACTGATTGAAATAAAGAATATTATACAGACTCCCAACAGCAGACCAGAGGAGCGCAAGAATCAAGGCAAAGATTTGAAATGCAAAGAAGCAAAAACCACCCAACCAGAAAAGCAAAATGAAAAAAGAATCCGAAAATACGAAGATAGTATAAGGAGCCTCTGGGACAGCTTCAAGCGCACCAACATCAGAATTATAGGGGTGCCAGAAGATGAGAGAGAGCAAGATATTGAAAACCTATTTGAAGAAATAATGACAGAAAACTTCCCCCACCTGATGAAAGAAATAGACTTACAGGTCCAGGAAGTGCAGAGAACCCCAAACAAAAGGAATCCAAAGAGGGCCACACCAAGACACATCATAATTAAAATGCCAAGAGCAAAAGACAAAGAGAGAATCTTAAAAGCAGCAAGAGAAAGAAACTCAGTTACCTACAAGGGAATACCCATATGACTGTCAGCTGATTTCTCAACAGAAATTTTGCAGGCCAGAAGGGAATGGCAAGAAATATTCAAAGTGATGAATACCAAGAACCTACAACCAAGATTACTTTATCCAGCAAAGCTATCATTCAGAATTGAAGGTCAGATAAAGAGCTTCACAGATAAGGAAAAGCTAAAGGAGTTCATCACCACCAAACCAGTATTGTATGAAATGCTGAAAGGTATCCTTTAAGAAGAGGAAGAAGAAGAAAAAGGTAAAGATACAAATTATGAACAACAAACATGCATCTATCAACAAGTGAATCTAAGAATCAAGTGAATAAATAATATGGTGATCATAATAGAATCAGGGACATAGAAAGGGAATGGACTGACTATTCTTGGGGGGGGGGAAAGGGGTGTGGGAGATGCGGGAAGAGACTGGACAAATATCGTGCACCTATGGATGAGGACAGTGGGTGGGGAGTGAGGGCAGAGGGTGGGGAAGGAACTGGGAGGAGGAGAGTTATGGGGGGAAAAAAGAGGAACAAATGTAATAATCTGAACAATAAAGATTTAATTAAAAAAAAACAAAAAAACAAATCTGTCTCAGAAGGTGAAATGCAATAATGCCGGGACAAGCATTCGCTTACTTACCATGTAAACTACAGCTTCCTAGAAGTCTCCCATTATTGCTCTATAAACATCTTCATGGGGAACTAAGCTGTAACTGGACAATGGCTTACCCATGGGACGGGAGTGAGTAAGAGTCAGATAGGGGAAAGCATCAGACTCTGATAGTGTGATGTCACCTTCTTCGGAGAAGAAGCCAAAAAAAGCTTGAATCTCTGGACTGTGGAAACCTCTTCCCTACATGGGCTTCAGTAGGCACAGTCTCTGGGCCTCACTTTCCATGTTTCCATTGCTGAGAAGTCCCCTTGGCAATGGACTCATTCTTTCTTTCAGGTACAAATATTTAACCATATGAAAGTTCAGCCTTGCTAGCTTACGAGCCATTCTATCCTTTTACGGTAACAGGATGGCCTCTAATATAATCCACTGAAGCATTATTTTAGAGTCTAAATTCTCATAAGGCTTTGATTTTATTTAACAACTAGAGGCCCGGTGCACAAATTCGTGCACAGGTGGGGTCCCTCCGCATGGCCTGCAGGAATTGGGCGCAAACCGGCAGTCTAACGCTGCCTGCCACTCCCGCTCATCCCGGCCTTGCTGCGCCTGCCACGGGCTCTCGCCCAGTCAGTCCTGATCAGGAGAGGCTCACGTCACCATAGCTGTGCTTGCCAGTAGTAAGCCCTGTGTCTGGCGCTTGTCCCAAGGCAGGTGGGAGGGGGGCGGGACGCGATCTGCCTTCCAGGTGGGCAGTGGGACTCCCTTTCTGGCCCAGGATCTGGATCCATCCTGCTGATGTTCGCGCCAATTATCGGAAGCCACCTGGCGGCCACTTTTATATTGTTTCTTCCTTGCAGAGTGTCTAGGGAGGGGAAGTGACCGCAGTGCCTGAGGCCAACTTCCAGGAGGCAGTGCTGATGGGATTGTGCTGGCAACACTGGTCTGTTGGTGCCTGGCCCATTCTCTGCAAATTAGACCTGCACTACTACTGAGGGAGTGAGTGGCTGCTGCTGGGCTGGTGGGTGGCCAGGACAGGGGGGTTAGTTGAGCGGTGCTCCCGCTGTGGGAGCGCACTGACCCCCAGGAGGCAGCTCCTGTGTTTAGCACCTGCCCCCTTGTGGTCAGTGCCTGTCATAGCAACTGGTCATTGGGTTGTTCGGTTGCTTAGGCTTTTATATAGAGAGATTCTAAATCTAATAAGATTTAAAATTTAAAAATTCATAATGGCCAATATTTGAATGTGTTTCATGTTTCCAGCACCAAAAAGAACACCCCTGGCCCAGCGTGTACAATGGTTCTGAGGCATAAAATAGCCCAGAGCTCTGACTGAGAGGTTGTGGCTGTGGGAGAATGTGAAGATGAAACCAGAGGGACAGGCAAGGGATGTCATTGGAAACCACGGAAAGGGATGTGCTTTGGAAGCCGCCTAAGCAAGGAAACAGGGTTATTACACTTGTGTTTGAGAGTAATCTATCTGGCTGTGTGGGAAAGGATTAAAGATGAATGAGCAAGAAACTAGAAAAATTTTAGAAAGTTATTTCCATAAACTAAGGCTAAACAGAGCATGAACTAAGGCAGTACAGTAAGAACAGCAAGAAGAGAACACAAAAACAATGATGTTAAACAATTCCAATCCACAGAATTCAGTGACAAATTTGGAATATGGAGAGAGAACAGGATTTTCATGACCCCATTTTGGTTATGCAAAGGTGTTGTTAGATAGGAGAGAGAATGTAAATAAAATACAAAAGAATGATCAGATTTGGGGGTGAGACCAAAGTGGCTCTAAATATGGTAGCAATGGTTGAGTTACGGATGGAAATGTTTAAGAGGAATACATGTTAGGCCATTGGACAAAGTATCTGGAGGTTGAGAAAAAGATCAAAGTGGGAGAGAGAGTTGGGAACCCTCTGTGCATGAATGGTTCCGTGAGCCATCCCCATCTGAATGTAATCAAGGCAAGAATAGAAGATGACCGTGGCTGAAATTGAAACCCCCAAATCTAAGGCCCCAATATAGAGAGAGGATGAGAACCCAGTGATGGTTGCTAAGGAAAGAATGGGGGGTTGGGGGGAGCAGAGATAAAAGAAGTGAGTCTCAGGTAGAATAGAAGAGAGAGTTCTTAGCTGGAAAGAATGTCCAGTAGTTATGAATGCTACTAGGAAATCAAGCTTAGGACTGAAAATGAATGTTAGGTTTGGCAGTGGGAAAGCCAGGAGTAACCTCACAGTACAGATCCCGCACGATGAGATCCTTGTTGTACTGAGGAGTAATTTGGAACCGAAAAAAATGGAGACATACAGCTTTTCCACGTGTAGGCACTTCTCTATCTATCTATAAGAATGGGCGTTTAATGTCCAAACTTTCTCCCCTCAACCCCTTCGATTTCAAGGACAATCTTTATCCCTCCCAGGCCTCAATTCTCCCAGCCACAACTTAAACTTTGTCCATAACTACTATGTCTCTAAACTCTTAAAAGCATATATATCGTTCTGATTATAATTTTTTACTATGCCACCTCTTCATCCCTTTATTTTCACTAAGTAATAATATCTAATAATGTTTGTTACAGTAATTGCTATGTGCCCACAGCAAACTAAATGCTTAGTGGAGAGATTATTTCATTTAATTTTTAAAACTCTATGAGGTCCTAGCTCTCAGACTTGATTTAGTTGCAAGAAACAAAAGCATTCTGGCTATTTTAGGCAGAAAAGGATTCAACACAGGGTATTAGGTGCTTACAAAATGTTAAGAAGTGCTCAGGGAGTGAGGTCTGGTCCAGCGCCGCACTGTGGGACCAGCTCATACAACAGCTGCTACCTCCCCCACAATCATGACGGTGGGGCCCCGATTTGGAACTACACCACCTGCAAGTCAGAGGCCAGGAGCGGCTATTCCGCCGCTGTCCTTGTGAAATCCTGTCACATCAGGCAGAGCCAGCCCAACAAGTAACTCCAGAGACACATGCAGGAGGCTCCCGCCCTGCTGTGCTGCCCTCACACCAGCCTCCCCGGAGCAGGGGACACGCTGCGTCCGTCCAGGGCGGAGCTGCAGGCACCCTGGCAGCGCAGGTGTGCTGGTTGCCCTGTCTTCCTTCCAGCTTCCTGGTCTCTGTGGCGGGACGAGGCTCACCGTGGACGGTGAGTGTTTGCCACCATGTCTGCCATATTTCCTGCCTGAACTTCCTACGCACCTGATCCAATTTCTTATCTTAATTTGAATCAGTCCCCTTAACCCTTTATTTACTCCTAATTTCTAGTTTCCTTCGGGCATTGTTTTCTTTCTAAATCTAAACCAAATCTGGACTCCTGTGGCTACGACTTTCATCACCCCTTTCAGCCACTGAACTCTGTAGCCTTTTGCCTGCCAGCGTATCCACCCTGCAAACCCGCACCAGGTCAGCCCTGTGGTCCCCGCCCGCGCCAGCTGAGCACTGTGGGAGGTAAGTATGAGTCTTGGCACCACTCCAGATGCATGGTCTTCACTACCACACTCACCTACTCACCACGCTGCCTGTTCAAATCTCCCACATGGCATCTCCCAGGTAACAGAGAGAACAGAGGCCTTCACAAATGAGTGACCTCTGCTTACCCCTCCTTTCCTCCATTCTACCAGTTCCACTTCATGCACTTTTTAAAATGATCCCCATTTTTTATTAAATTCTAAAATAGCCTAAATAATCAACACACCACCATCATCAAGTCCTTCCAATTTATTCACTATAGTGCCCACACGAAGACTTCACTCACATACAAAGTTGATCATGTCACTATCCTGGTGGTGTGGTTAGCTGTTAAAATACTGTGAGTGGGAAGGGCTGTGTGTCAGTTAGCATGCAAGGTCTCCTACTCCTAATACCACTTTAGCCCACGCTTACATGTACCCTAAATTCTAATCAATGCCCCAAACCATTCTCACTGATACCTTTTCACATACTGTTCCCTTGAATTCCCATCCTCCCTTCCCTTCCTCCCAGGTTAGCTGCCAATCATTCTGTAAACACAGCACAGCAGTCACCTCCCTCAGAAAGGCCTGTGGCTGATCTTATGTTGCGTCCTTTGAGTTCACCTTGTGCTCTAAGGAAAACTGTTTCGCTTGCTTGTCTGCCCTTCTGGTAAATTATAGCTATTGGAAGCGAGGGCTCTCTCATCATTACATCCCTAGTGCCTGGCATGGCATCAGGCAGATGATAAGCTCTAAATATTTTCATAATTTATTCCAACCCTCTCATTCTACAGATGAAAACACTGAGGCCCAAGGGGTGAGTCAGTTAGTGGCAAAAACAGAGCCATAACTGAGGTACTGGGTCTGCACAGGTTGACACTGCAGAATGGCCCCTCCTCCTTATACTACCTGCCTCCTAGCTCCCTCCCATCTTCTCGGGCTGAGTGGTTATTTCAAAATGAAACTTGCCTGAGTCTCCCTCATTTATAACCTGGTTCGTAGCAGAGAAAGAGGCCAAGCACCTGCTTGTTAAAAAGATCCGTAGGATCAAGGTTGATGCCCACGTAGGACCAATCATGGAGCTCTGGGTTCGTCTCCGGGTCTTACAGAGATTGGCATGCATTTTAATAGTGGTAAGTATTATAATGCTGCTTAAATTGCTAACAACGGCCCATTCCTCTAATCCGATCACGCTGGGATGGAAGGGAACAGGCTGTGCCCTCAGGCGAGTGGCCTTGGGATTGGAAAGCCTTCTGAAATCATGTGGTCCAAACTCACTTCCTAAGGGAGAAAACGAGGTGCAATGCGCCTGCATCTCGGCACTGGGGGTGCGGCAGAGTGATGCTCACAATCTGCCTCTGCAAATGGCACTGCGCTCACGGCCGTGCGCTCAGCAGGGGCAGGGCAGGCCAGAGTCCTCCTGGGAAGCCCGGGCCGGTCCCGCTGGTGCCAGGAGGGGCTGTGAGGCTGCGGTGGAGGCCGAGGCCTGAGGAGCAGCGCCTGGGGAGCCACGAGGGGAAGTGGACACTGGTTCCTGAGAAGGCGGACTGGGCTTCAGAAGTGGGTGAGCCACACTCCAAAACCCACACCCACCGAGGGCTACTTCTGCATCTCTTTCTAAGCAACTGAAAGGAGAAGGGGGAAAGCGCATCGTGGACGTGAATCACAGAACTAACAAACCCAGACTGCAGCTCTCTCATTCTGTGGACTAAGCCTGAGGCATTGGCAAACGTGGAACTTGCAGGCAGCCTCACCAAATTTCAAACTATTTACAACATATGGAGTAGATTCTCTGCCACAGTGCGATTAAGCTTACTTAATGGATGGTCGTTTTGCTCTTCGTTCTAATTAGCATATTAGCTCTTTATTATATAGGATGATCCAAAAATCCATCTCATAAAGTTATTAAAATAACAGCAACTTAAAACCCAAGAAAACGGGGGGGGGGGGTGTAAATGAGAGCATAAATTAATGAAACAGAGTTAACAAAGTTAGCGCTTTGAAAAAATTATTCAAGTTGATAAATCCCTGGCAGGAGTCAACAAAACAAGAGAGAGAGAAATATGACACCAAATATGAAAAAGAGACATCACCTCAAATCCTACAAACATTAAAAAGGTAATAACAGTATATTTTGAACAATTTTAGCTCAATAACTTAAAAATTGTAAAGGTAAAATGAAAATTTCTAAGCAAGCACAATGTGCTAGGTTTGCTATAAAGAAGCAGTAGGGCATCTGAGTGGTCCTATAATTAAGGACTCTGAATTCTATGATTTAAAAACTTTCCTTCAAAGGGAAGTCCCAGTCTTACATAACTTTACTATAAACACTAAAAGCACATAGCAGAAGAAATAAAATCAATCTTAAACATTCCAGAAGAAAGTAAAGATTACTTCCCAACTTATTTTCTAAGGTCAGCATATTCTTTATACCAAAATTTGACAGGGACAAAGCAGGCAACAAAAATTACAAACCCACCTCTTTATGATTTAGATGAAAATTTTTTTGACAAATCAGGCAAGCCAAATCTGGCAACATATAAAAAGGGTTACACACCAATTTAGATTATTCCAGTAAAGCAACATGGGTATAACATTCACAAATCAGTTCCTGTTATTCAGTACAGTAACAGAGTAAAAAGAAAAAAATATCTAATAATTAGGAAAGGCAGATAAAATTTAACATCCATTCATAATATGACTTCAAGCAAACTAGAACTTAACCCCAAAATAAACATGACACTTAACAGGACTAATAAGAGTAGCCGCTTGTTGGGGGAGGGGCCATGGGCCCAGGACACACATGGGTCAGGAGTGGGAAGGAGACTTCCGGGGGTTATGCTGTGTGATTATTGCCTCATGTGCACGTGAGGGCCCATTCAAACATAGGAATTAATTAATCTGCTAGAAAAGAGAAATAGCCAAGGATGGTCTGAAAAGTAAGGATGGTAGGGAGGAGGTGGAAGATACAAATAATAAAATATTAAAAAGCTATCCTATATAATAAGAAGCTAATATGCAAATCAACTGAATGGCAGAACAACTTGTCATCATGATGTGCACTGACCACCAGGGGGCAGAAGCTCAACACAGGAACTGCCCCCCTGGTGGTCAGTGCGCTCCTACAGGGGGAGTGCTGCTCAGCCGGAAGCCCTGTGGCAGCGCTAAGGATGTCCGACTGCTAGCTTAGGCCCACTCCCCAGACTGTGAGAGGGTGCAGGCCAGGCTGAGGGACCACCTGGAGTGCATGAATTTCATGCACCGGGCCTCTAGTAATAACCATAAATTTAAACATAAATAATTAGCAGATAAGATTGTCAATAGCAATCAGCTATCAAATCTGTCTGAGATACACAATCTCTTTACTAATTTTGCCTTAAAAATACAACTTACATTGAAAAAAACAAGTGGGTTTTAAAGAAAAGAAGGGACAGTATTAATGGGAAAATCCTTTTTTTTTTTTACCTTATACCATTTTACTGAATCCAAGACACAACTCTTCGGGAAATGCAGGTGACATGTCAGGCTGTCATCTTTCCCAACATGCAGTATTTGTTCGTGCCCATCTGGGAAATTCATTTGACTGTTTCTGGACATGCCGCACCCATATTTTTCAAACACAGTTAGGTTTACGTGTACTTGGCGACACATGTCTGTATCACTGTAAGAAAACAACAGAGTGACCCTCATGAAACAATCACAGGACCAAACGATGCCGGTCATCTTCAAATACGTGCAAATCCTCCGTGAGGCACAGTGCGAACACGCCGCCTCCAGCAAGACAAGCACAGCTCACAGGCTCGCAGCACCCAGGGCAAGTGCTGACACATGGAAACACTGGACGCGCCCTACCCAGGGACCAACGGGGACATGGCCGGGGGCCGACAGACACGGGTGCCGCTGCGCGTGGCCTAGGAGGACAGACCCTGTCATAGTGTTCCAACCTGGGGGGCTCGGGGAGAAATAGCCCAAATTAGGGATTTAATATAAAATTTCCTGTGCTCCTTCAAAATGTCAGTGTCGTGAGGAACAGCCCAAGGACCTGTGCAGGGGAAAGAGCAAAAGCACATGGCAGCCAGAAGCAGGGCGTGATCTTGCCTGGCCCCTGCTGGGAAGAAAAGGCGTGTATTGCTCGCCACTGAGAGGATGGGTAAAAGTAGAACATGGACTGAGGGTTTGATAAAGAACATCGTACAACAGTGCAATTTCCTAAAGGTGTCATCTGTGTGTGGTTAGTAAGAGCATATTCTTGTTGATAGGGAATACACATTGAAATAGTAAAGGGTCAGGGGTCATAATGCCTACAACTCACATGATTTAGGAAAAATGATTTAGAAAACTTATCAAGTGTGATGTACAAATATATGGAGAGAGAATAATAAGGTAAATGTGGCAAAGTGTTAAGGGGAATCTAGTTAAAGGATAGATGAGAGTTCTTTATACTAGTCTTGCAAATTTTATGTGAATTTGAAAGCATTTCAAATATACGGTTTACTGAGTATGTATCATGTCTATGTATATGTTAAAATTTTATGGAAATTCTTGTTTATTTTCTTCTATTACAGACAGTATCTGTTTCCTTTCTGTGAAAGATGATTTTCTGCATTTCCCAGCTCCCAGGTTCAAATATTTTAAATCCAGTCTGGATTTCACAGTGAATTTGTGCGACATACAATCTCCACCTCTAGTTCGTATGTCATGGGAGAGCACCGCCCCCCCCAGCATGATGGGCCTGGTGAGTGAAACTGGAAAGAGGCCAGGTACACGGGCACCGGCCACTTCTGTTTCTGTACCACTGAGTGATTTTGTCCTGTAGGTCGATCTGACATATGAAAATGAGGAATCTGGCATGAATCAGAGCCGGGCACAGAAAGGGACCAGCAAACACCACAGAAACAGAATGAGAGGGAACGCAGCTTCCCTTTGGAGGCGCCTACATCCCCTGATCTCAGCTCATTTCACTTCGGCCCTAGCAGGCTGCCATGCTTCCTTTCTGCAGACAAGAGAGCCATGCCTCAGGGAGGCCAAAGCATTCGTTAGGCCAGCGGTCGGCAAACTGCGGCTCGTGAGCCACATGCGGCTCTTTGGCCCCTTGAGTGTGGCTCTTCCACAAAATACCACGTGCGGGC
The DNA here is from genome assembly GCF_963259705.1 of Myotis daubentonii. Lineage (NCBI taxonomy): Eukaryota > Metazoa > Chordata > Mammalia > Chiroptera > Vespertilionidae > Myotis > Myotis daubentonii. The sequence goes on from NC_081851.1 coordinate 6,981,254, forward strand.
GCGCATGTACAGTGCGATTGAAACTTCGTGGCCCATGCGCAGAAGTCAGTATTTTGTGGAAGAGCTACACTCCAGAGACCAAAGAGCCGCATGTGGCTCGCGAGCCGCAGTTTGCCGACCACTGCGTTAGGTCATGCACATGCGTGTCAGTAAAGGTAGGTCACAAAACGGGGCCCTTGGGCAAAATGTGGTCCAAAGGTGTGTTTTATTTAGGCAACACACACAAAGCTATTGAAAAGTTACACACACACACACACACACTAATTTTCAGGTTTCCTTGAAAAAATGGAAAATGGACTTGAGCTGAATAGACTGCCGCCTTTGGTGCGGCACGCTCCAGCTCACCGCAGTCCCCACCAGCACAGCGTCCCCGTCTGCACAGAGCTGTCATTCATCTACAGTGTTACTTTCCAGCACAGGGTACACTGGGCCCCAGCAGACGTGGTGCTTTGTCACTGGTACATTTCCACAGCAGATGCCTTACAAAAAGGTGGGCAGAGGAGGCTGGCTCCCCTCCGGACGTGCAGCCCATCACAGGGACGCCGGGCATGCGGAGAATGAGGGCAGCGACAATAGTGGGAGACACCACCAGCTTTGGAAGTTGGTCTGGCTGTGGCATCATTTCCACGGGAAAAGCTGTATTTCATATTCTAACAACTGATTTACAAATCTTCTCTGCTTTAAAATGTTTTCATTGGAAATTGTTTTATAACAACTATAAAACTATATTTTATTCTTCTCATTGAGTTTTTAAGTTCTTACGAATTTATTAAGAATTTTCCTAAAAGAATTATAGACATATAATTATAACATGTCAGTGAGAGAGAGATTGGGAGAGTGTGCTGGTGCTCTTTAAGGGAGGAACTTACTTTATCACACACCGGTAGGTCCCCGAGTCCCCCCAGGCCACGGGCAGGAACACGAGCCAGCTCTGCTCCTGGTGGATCCTCGCCTGCGAGTCGGTGGAGACTGGGCCTTTGCGAGGGTGTCTGTACCAGGTTACACGTGCTTTCCCAGAAGTGAGCAGAGGGGATGTGCAATTAAAGGCAAAAGGCTGCTTTGCTGAAGATGCCTCGGTTAGCACACGAATGACCTGGCATTCATCTAGGGAGAGGAAGGGAAAATAATCATGAAAGGGAACTTTATTAATAGTTTAACGAATGTGTCAATTCCTAGCCAATTTCATTGGGAGGTTTCTCAGTGTGGGAATTTCCCAAAAATAGTGTGTTGGTGTGAAGCACAATTCAGAGTCCTCCCAGCGTGTCCATAGGACTGAATCTCCTGCTTCTTCCCGGTGTCAGCCTCTGGAATGAGCCCCTCTCTCCCTTCCATCGGAAGGCCTTCATTCTTTGCCCTCCCCTCAGAGGAAACCTTCCTGCTCTCGGCCCTCCTTGTCCTGTTTTCTGTCACCAGCTATTTTGTTTAAAAATCCGCTTGCTTTAAAGTTCCTTTCCACCAGATTGCCTGGTTTGCTTTTACCTTGGGCCATAGAACAGAGCTGTCACAGGACACAGACAGCACTCCATCCATTTGCCCTTGAATGCAGGCCTTGACTCGCACTTTGCCTACCCTCCTCCTCTCCTAAGTCACCTCAAAGCTCATACGCTTTTGGGGCCGAGCACCAGGCGTTGGAAGGGAAGCTCCCACTCCGCAGACCCCTGCCTGGGCCCCCCGCCCCCCAGGTCCACACACCAGGCGGGAGGGCCGCAGGGACACAGGGTGAGGTGGCCGAGGCCCAGGCAACGCCAACATACCTGCGCCCAGAAGCAGCGGGAGGGCCACGGACACGCACAGCAGCAGGGACGCCGCCCCCATAGCAGGCTGCGGGAAGAGAAGGGGTAGGGCAGGGCCAGCTCGGCGACCTCTGAACCTCGGAGATCCCAGGTCAGCCGCTGGCCTTCCCTTCCTCCTGGGGTGCCCTCCACCTGGCCCCGCGTGTACCTTCCCTGGCCCTTCCTATCCTTGGGCCGACCTTCAGGATTGGGTGGAAGAGCCGCGGGCGGTCGCAGAGGGGAGGCGGGGCGCGGTGGGGGCAGGAGCGGGTCCCCCCTCCAGGGAGCGCCATCGCTTCCTGGGGAGGAGGCGATTCCCCCTTCCGTGGGCAGTGAGGTGGGATCGCTGGGAGGCTCCCTGGGAGGCTCGCCCCCAGCCGCCTCAGCCCTGAGGGTCCAGGTCCCCTGTGCGTGGCACGTGGCCTCCCCTGCGTCTGGGGCCTCGGGTCCGCAAGGCCTGAGCCCACATCCCAGCCCGGCCCACCTGGGAGCAGGTGAGATCCACCTGGGAGCAAGTGAGATCCACCTGGGAGGGGCCGGTGGGATCCACCTGGGAGGGCCGCCTGGGAGCAGGTGAGATCCACCTAGGAGGGGCCGGTGGGATCCACCTGGGAGGGCCACCTGGGAGCAGGTGAGATCCACCTGGGAGGGGCCGGTGAGATCCACCTGGAGGACCACCTGGGAGGCCAGTGAGGGTCATCTGGGAGGGGCCAGCGGGAGGCCGGCAGATGCGGGTCCCCCAGCCGGTGGGAAGCCGCCGGGGTCCGACCTCTGGCCTCAGGTCGCACAGGTCCGGCCACCTGGTTCCCGCACACCTACCTGGGCGCCCCGGGGGCGGACCGGAGCCTGGGGCTGGGGAGCGCGGGGCTGGCTCCGGGCGGGACGGCGGGCACCTCCCGGCCCGGCTGCTCCCCGCCACCAGCGCTGCGGGCGGGGCGGGCACTTCAGCGCGGGGGGAGGCGCAGCCTCGCGCAGGGGCGGGTCCGAGGCCGCCTGGGCGCCTGGCCCGGGGTCCCCGCCGCCGTCGGCCCGCCCCGTCCTGTGCGCGCTACGCGTTCGGTGCGGCCGGGCCTCCTCCGGCGGCACTGGCGCCCCCAGGGGGAGCCGTCCCGGCGGCTCCTGGCGAGTCGGGACCAGCACGGACGCGCCGCGCTCGGTAACCAGGAAGCCGGCCGCCTGGGGTGACGCCCAGCCCCGGAGCACGGGCTGCTCGGGTCCCAAAGGGGAGCGGGGGCTGCCCAGGGGCTGCTGCCCTGGCCACTGCGACGGAAGGAAATCTAAAATGCGACCATCATTCAGGATCTCCCTGCGCCCGGGCTGGGGCGGCTGCAGCGCGTCCCATGCACCGCAAAGCTGGCGGCTCCCCCCGGGCAGGCACTCGCCGAGGCTGTGGCTCCATCCCGCCCAGCCCCTGTGCGCGCTCGGAGGCGACGGATCAGTGGTTCTCTCTCACATCCATGCTTCTTCCTCTCTCTCTTTAAAAAAGAAAGGAATCAATAAAAACATATTCTCCGGCGAGGATTAGAGAGAGAGAGAGGCGGTTCGGGGCCAGGCCGCCGGGGCTCTGGGGGCTGGGCCCCAGGCAGAAGCTCCACAGGCGGAGAGGAAGGAGGACTGTGCCAGCCGCGCTCCCAGGCGGTGTGGCCGCGGCTTGCAAACCCCCACAAGGTTCCAGGTCACCGAGGCCCCGGCGCTTTTGTGTCTGTGGGTGTTGTCTGTCACCACTTGCTGTGTTAGAAATTAAATAGAGTTTGAACATTTATTTTATCCATTTTAAATAACAAAAAATGCATTATGTGTGCCTAAGATCATAAATATCAGACATTTTATGAAAAATAACTATACTTCGCAAAACAGACTTCCTGAGAAAAATGATACTGTTCTACAAACAACTGCATACTCATGGCCAATATTTGGAAATCTCTTTAATGTCTCACCTAATGGAAGAACACAGGGTTCTCGAACCTGCTTCCGCATCTAATTGCTTCTGAGGGAACATGTCTGTGTAGCCCTGCACCCCCAGGCGCTCTGGAGAGCGCTGGGTGGCGGTGAGTGGAGGCCTTGTTCTGTTCCTGCAGCACTAGGGGAGTTCCTCTGCACAGACATAATTTATAAGGCGGATGCCCCCCGCACCCGCCCCAAAACAAAACAAAGGTGTTACTGTCAAAAACAGTCCAGTCCTTGCACTTAGAGCTGTTGTTATAAGCAGTGTTGAAAGATGTTCCTAAATCTTTTTATTTTGTCCTTTTCAGTTCCTACTTTATGAAGAGACAAACTTGTGCCCCCTCTTGTTACGGTTTGAGGGTGAGCATCGTGCCAAGTCTAACCAGTACAGGGCCCCAAAGTGTATGGAGTGAAGAAGGGCCATCCCAGCCCCCCTCTCTTACTGGATATTCCTGACATTTTACTTTGCCAGTGAAGCTATGGGCCTATCACTTGGGGACTGTGAGCTTTGCAATTGAAAAACCAAAGTCCAGCCGAAACTGGTTTGGCTCAGCGGATAGAGTGTCGGCCTGCGGACTGAAAGGCCCCAGGTTCGATTCCGGTCAAGGGCATGTACCTGGGTTGCGGGCACATCCCCAGTGGGAGGTGTGCAGGAGGCAGCTGACCGATGTTTCTAACTCTCTATCCCTCTTCCTTCCTCTCTGCAAGCAATCAATAAAATATATTTTTTAAAAAAGAGCTAAATAACTCAAAACAGGTCATAGGTTGTGTAAGCAAGACCCAGCAGCAGAAATAAGAATTAGCAGTTTTTCTCTATACACCTCTCCCACCCAGTAAATGTACTATCCTCAGCGTGGTGCTTCTTATCTTAAAATGTGTGTGTGTGTGTGTGTGTGTGTGTGTGTGTTTCTTAAGCAATACAAAGTATTGTTGTTAGTCTTTACACAGCTCTACACTGGTAACTTGCTTTTCTCACTCGGCATTCTATCTCTGAGACCAAGCACTTGGAGGAGTGTAGCTCTCATTCACTTGGAATGCTGTATCGTATTCCACTGCATAACTAGACCCCATTTCTGTATCCATCACCTTTGGACATTTACGTTGTTTCAAATTTATATGTTGCTCTTAAAAGTAGTGCCCTGGTGCAGGTTTCTGTAATGTTCTGTGCGGGTTTTCAGAGTGAAATGGCAGGATCATTGGGCAGGTGCATCTTCAATTACATTAGAAAATCCCTGACTTTCTCCACATCTGTGTCCTTTGAACGATAAGGGTTTCCCACTTCATGTGCTTGCCAACATAGTTGGCAATGTCACACTGTTCCATGTTGCTAGTTAAGTCAGCCCAATGCTGTAAAAGCTGTCATCTGATTTTATTTTGCATTCCACTATTTACTACTCAGGCGGGACATCTTTGGCCAAGTGGGAGTTCTCTGTAAGAAATTCCTTCTCATGTTTGCCCTTTTGCCCACTTGGTTTGTCTTCCTCCCATTAATTTGTAGAAAACTCACTGAGGTCTACCTTTGATGTCGCATGAGGGCACGTCCCAAGGGACATGCAGACGTGCGTCCTGGCCTCTCCCTGAAGGAGCGCAGGCCAGCAGTGCCTCTTCCTTACAAGACAGGTGACCAGGCCCACTTCTCAGAGGTGACATTTGGGAAACGTCCTTAGCAGAGTGTCTGAGGTTACAGATCCCCGATGAACCAGGCTTCTTTGTCATCATCTTCTCACCAACTCCTCCTGTCGCAATCTTTCCAGTTGCAGATGTTTTTGCAAATATTCTTAGAAGCTTATGCTGTTAGTCACAGGGATGGGTCGTTTACGCTGTTAGTCACAAGCAGGCGAGGGACTCTTCCCATTGGTTGATGTTTTTTATGAAGTGAAGCAGCTTCCTCTGCAGGTCATCACCTCCTCTGGAGAGCAGGCAGCAGCGTACAGCAGCACCCTGTGTGTTCTGGAGGTATTGCTCAGTTCAGGTTTGCTGACTTTTACCTTCAATCTATTTGATCCTCAAACCAGGATATCATACATATTCAGAAGAGTTGCAAGGCAGTTATTTATATTAGAGATTGTATACTCTGATGTATATTTTATACATAGTACCTTTTATTTGTTTTAACTAAACATCAGTGATTTCCCAACTCTAAAGAGAGAGTTTATAGTGAGAATGAAGCAGGAATATGGTTGCGTGTCGTGGTCAAATCAGGCTGGGCCGGGAGGTCGGGGCTCCACGAAGCTCTCGACACCTTAAGGCTCTCCCTCCTCACATTTTTCCTGAGACACTTGAGAATACACAGCAGCAACTCTATAGCATCCTTTTGTTGCTGAAATGAACGAACTTCTAGCGATGTAAGAAGTACAGGGGTGACAGAAGAATAATGCTAAAAACATTTGGTTTCCAGGGGTTCTAGGCCTAATTTCTCCCTCAGCTTCCATTCGTCAGTCCATCATTCACTCAAGTATTTGTACCATTCCTCTGACGTGCCGGGCACTCTGTGTGCCAGAAGCCATGCTGGGGAAGAGGCAGCCCCCTCAGAGCTTGCAGTCTAGAGTTGAGCTTGTGGAGTGGGGAATGGGAAGGTATAGGGAGGGGGGATACTGAGTAAGAAAACTTGAAGAGGAGATTTCAGGTTAGTGAGAAACATGAAAGATATGGAATCTGGTGAAGGGGTAGCGAGGGTGTTGGGAAGGCTTTCGTACGTAATTGACAGCGTAGCTGAGGCCTGAGTGATGAGGAGCCACCAGGTGGATAAGCGCACGGATGAAGAGCTCTCCTTACAGAAGAAACAATAAATCTCGGAAGGAAGAAAATTTGGAAAATTTAAAATAATAGAAATGAAGTCTGTAGAATACAGTGACTAAGCAGGAGTGTTGATGGATACAGTCATGAGGCAGGAGGAAGCCCAGGGCCTGTGGACAATAAAAAGAAGATTGGATTTTATTCTAGGCAAAATTAAAAACTAGTATGCAATTTAGAGCATAAAAGAGATATCATGCTGATGATTAAAATCCCACTAGAATGGCGAGTTACAAAGACTGACAATACCACGTGTAGAGAACATGGAATGACGGAAGCTGTCACGCAGCACCTAGGAAAAGGATTTGGTATTATCTACTCCAGCTAACTCAGCCAGTCCCTGAGGGATACACCAGATAGAAGTGCATACATACTAGTATATTCAACAAAAGAGATACTTGCTAGAATTTTCATGGCAGGAGTATTCATAACATTAAAAAACTAGAATTTACAAGAGAAACCAAGATGGCGGCATAGGTAAACACCAGAGTTTGCTGCCTCAAACAACCACTTCAAAAATACAACTAAAAGATGGAACGGACATCATCCAGAACCACAGGAAGGCTGACTGAGTGGAAATTCTACAACTAGAAGGAAAGAGAAAAGCATACCGAGACTCAGAGGAGGCGCAATGCGGAAGTAAAATACTAAGGTGCGGAGGTGCATGTGGAGCGGGCTGGTGGCTGAGGGCTCGGTTGTCGTTTTCAATCGGGAGGGAGTCTCCGGCTCTGAGCTTCAGTTCCAGGCGAGTCTCTTGGGACCCAGACTCATACGGGAGAAGGGGACTGTCTGTCATTGGTTGGAACTCGAGGGCAGCTTTCTCTCCGAGGGGCTTGCAGCGATTACCGGGACATTGAGAAGCAGAGCCTCTGAGGGTAGGACTGAGAGCAGCCATAACTGCTAGCCCCACCCAAACTCTGCAGGGATGTTTTTGCTGGATAGTCTCAGGCAAAGGCTAGATTAGCACCTCCCTAGAGATCCAGGAGCCAGTGTACCCAGAGGTCAGAGTGGGACCATCCAGTTTGCAGCTCCGTGGAACCATAAAGGACACACTCAGGGGGCAGACTCAGTGAGCACCAAAGCCCCATTGAAGCAAGTCTTGCCCCATAGGGTGTCTCCAGCACAGAAGTTCTCCCACTGCAGACACAGCTGATTCTCATAGCCAATTGGCCTGGAGGTCAATTCCTCCCAGTGATACCTACAACAATCAAGGCTTAACTACAACAAGACTGTGCACAAAGGCCACAAGGGGGTGCACCAAGAGTGTCCTCCTCAGGTAATTGGGGAGGCTGAACCACTGGGCCCTAGAGGACACTTAGCACGGAAAACCACTTTATCAACACAGGGAAGCATAAAAATAATGCGGAGACAAAGAAAAAGGACACAAATGATAGAAATGGAGGAAAGCAAACTAGTGGATATAGAGTTCAAAACCACACTTTTAAGGTTTTTCAAGAATTTTCTAGAAACTGCCAATAAACTTAATGAGACCTACAAGAAATCTAATGAGACCCTCAAGGTTGTGATAAAGGACCAACTAGAAATTAAGCATACACTGATTGAAATAAAGAATACTATACAGACTCCCAACAGCAGACTAGAGGATCGCAAGAATCAAGTCAACGATTTGAAATACGAAGAAGCAAAAAACACCCAACCAGAAAAGCAAAATGAAAAAAGAATCCAAAAATATGAAGATAGTGTAAGGAGCCTCTGGGACAGCTTCAAGCGTACCAATATCCCAATTATAGGGTTTCCAGAAGAAGAGAGAGAGCAAGATATTGAAAACCTATTTGAAGAAATAATGATAGAAAACTTCCCCTACCTGGTGAAAGAAATAGACTTACAAGTCCAGGAAATGCAGAGAACCCCAAACAAAAGGAATCCAAAGAGGACCACACCAAGACACATCATAATTAAAATGCCAAGAGCAAAAGACAAAGAGAGAATCTTAAAGCAGCAAGAGAAAAACAGTCAGTTACCTACAAGGGAGTAGCCATACGACTGTCAGCTGATTTCTCAACAGAAACTTTGCAGGCCAGATGGGAGTGGCAAGAAATATTCAAAGTGATGAATGCCAAGAACCTATAACCAAGATTACTTTATCCAGCAAAGCTATCATTCAGAATTGAAGGTCAGATAAAGAGCTTCAGAGATAAGTAAAAGCTAAAGGAGTTCATCACCACCAGACCAGTATTATATGAAATGCTGAAAGGTATCCTTTAAGAAGAGGAAGAAGAAGAAAAAGGTAAAGATACAAATTATGAACAACAAATACACATCTATCAACAAGTGAATCTGAAAATCAAGTGAATGATCTGATGAACAGAATGAACTGGTGATTATAATAGAATCAGGGGCATAGAAAGGGAGTGGACTGGCTATTCTTGGAGGGCAAAGGGGTAAGGGGGATGCGGGAAGAGACTGGACAAAAATGGTGCACCTGTGGATGAAGACAGTAGGTGGGGAGTGAGGGAGGAGGGTGGGGTGGAACTGGGTGGAAGGGAGTTATGGGGGGAAAAAGAGGAACAAATGTAATAATCTGAGCAATAAAGATTTAACTAATCAAAAAAAAAAAAGAAAAGGGAAATAAAACTAAAAAAAAAAAAAAAAACACCAAAAAACAAACAAACAAACAAAAAAAACTAGAATTTACCAAGTTGCCATCAACAATAGAATAGGTAAAATGACATCAGTACCATCCTGGGGAAGTCAGACCCCTTCTGTATCTCCCTTTCCCTCTACAACTAGTTGGGCATTTCTAACCCAACAAAGGCCCTTCTGCTCAGGACATCGAACCACCTGAAAGATCCTCACATCAATACCTTTAAGGCAGGTGTTTGGGCACACGTAGTGGGGGCAGGAGAGGCGGAAGGACAAAGATGAAGCCTGTATCCCCAGTTCTTTTGGCTTAGACTCAGCCTCAGCAAACGTGATAGCAAAGGAGTTGGTGTACAGCACCCACACCACAGCCGAGCAAAGGGTCAGCAGGCAGAGTAGTGTCGGCACACAAGAACCCAGTGGCCTTCTTTGATTGCAGTGGTGCTCACATCACCAGAGAGCCTGGCAGCAGTGGCCATAGACACCAGGGTAGCAACATGGCAGGGTTGTAAACGCAGCTCCTACACACACACACACACACACACACACACACACACACAACTGTCCCATCCCCCTCTCATTATGCTGGTGGTGCCCCAAATCCCAGACAACCCAGACACATCTGGGATTCCCATCACCTTGGTCACCCAGGCAGCCAGGGAACTCAGAGACACAAGTAAGAGAAAACTAAAAGTTGCACTATAGCACCATCTACTGGGAAACAAATAAAAAGACCTTTATCAATCTGCTAAATCATTAAAAACAAAATGGTACCTAAATAAGAAAAGAGTTCACTACTTCAGATGCTTCAACACACTTCAAACAGAGGGGAGGACACAGTATTGCAGAAAGCAATGCCAATTCTCCAGAAACCACTCAAAGCTATGGAAGATTGTGATATAAACAATAGAGAATTCAAAATAGCAGTAATAAAGAAACTCAACAGGACACAGGAAAACTGAGAAAGGCAGCTCAGTGAGCTCAGGAATGAAGTCAATGAAGATGAGTGCTTTAACAGAGATATTAAAACTCCAGAAGAACTAAGCAGAAATTTTGAAGCTGAAGAACTCAATAAATGAGATGAAGCAGATCATACGAAAGACGTAATTTGTGAGCTCACAGATAGAAATCTATAATTCATTCGTGTGGAAGGGGAAATAGAACTAACACTTTTTTAAAATGAAAGAATACTAGGGAGAGATTAAAAATGGCAGCAGAGGCCCTACCCGGTTTGGCTCACTGGATAGAGCGTCGGCCTGGGGACTGACGAGTCCCAGGTTCGATTCCGGTCAAGGGCATGTGCCTTGGTTGCAGGCACATCCCCAGTAGGGGGTGTGCAGGAGGCAGCTGATCGATGCCTCTCTCTCATCGATATTTCTATCCCTCTCCCTTCCTCTCTGTAAAAAATGAATAAAATGTATTTTAAAAAATGGCAGCAGAGTGGGGAGGTGGGGGAATGGGGAGCAATGGGGGAATAAGGACACATATGTAACACCTTAATCAATAAAGGGAAAAAATGGCAGCAGAGTAAGTGTAAGCCACACTAACACTCTCCCAGGACTAAACTGGAAATACAACCAAAATACAGAAAAATCACCCTGAAAAATCAACTGTTGATTAGCTGGAGAGAAGCTGGGAATCAAGGGTGGAGAGTGAAGACCGCACAGACACGGGTAGGACATGCAGAGGGTGAAAGGGCTGGCCGGGCTCCCACCGACAGCAGCCGGAGGTCCCGAGGGCTATCTCAGCTGTGGGGGTTCCCACTGAGAACTGAAAAAGAAGCCCACAGAACACCTGGCTGTGAAAAGCAGCAGGGTTGCTGTCTGCCAGCCAGAGATGCTGGAAATGCAGGCACCCTTTTAAGGGGCCAATGCAAAAATTTGGTGTGCAGCTACTCACCTTGGGCTCCAACAAAGGGGGAGCAGAGTGGACTAAAGCTGTGTGAGGAGAGTTCAGGGTTGGGGTCTCTGGGGTGAAGCTCAGAGGGCAGCCACCCAGTTTCCTGTGCTGAGTCATTCCTTCACCCTTTGGAGGAGATCTTTCTCAGGCAGACCTTTCTTATCCAGGTGGCTTTTGCTGGAGGAAAGGCAGTTATCCCACCCTGTTGGAAGACCGATAGCCCCACCCTGTGGTCGATAACGGGAGCCGAATTAAGACGCTGAGAATAACAATCAGACTGCAGGCAGAGGCGGACCTCTGGAGGCTTTGAGTCTTTGTCTGATCTCCTTCTGGGCCCGGGGCTAAGAAACACAGAGCCTGGTGCACAACTTGGTCCTTTCCAAGGTACTCAGCCCCAGCAGAAGGAGCCGCAGCTGTGGTTTGCTGATAGTTCCAAACAGGACCCAGGGTCAATCAGAAGCAGCATCTGACATTGTCCTGCAAAAGAGATTGGGAGTCATAAGATATGGACTTAATACATAGACACAGACCCAAACAGGCATTCAAAATGGGGAGACAAAAATAACCCAAATGGAAGAACAAGAGAATTCTCCAGAAGAAGAAATAAACGAAATAGAGATAAGAAATTTATCAGATATAGAGTTGAGTATAATGATGGCAAAGTTGCTCAACAGCATGAGAAAAGATATAGTAACTGTGAAAAAAGAACAGTTGGAAATAAAGAATGACATAGCACAAATAAAGAACACATTGGAAGGAATGCACAGCAGATTAAGGGAAGCGGAGAATCTAATCAATGAATTAGAAGACAGGGTCTTCTAGAAAAAAATTACTCAATCAGAGAACAAAAAAGAAAAAAAAAACAGGAGGGCAGTTAACCCATTGTACGCCATAAGCATCTATAGACAAAAGCAGCGGACCTTCCCCACACGCCACATGCGTCTATAGCCGCAAATCTCGCACATCAACTCTGGTCACCCAGTTTTAAAATCAGATTTGTTAGTGACATCTCTGGATTTGTAAGGAAAATTATGGTAACTTAAATTCGTAAATATTCCAGCACATATGGAAGAAATTCCAATATCGATATACAGGCCTGCCACTCAGATGCATGAGAGATAAACACTGCGACACTTGAGATTTTTTTGTTGTTCATTGTGACACTTGAGATTTTTTTGTTGCCATGAATTTCATGCCTAAAATGGTAAACATGGTGTGCATTCTTCATTATTTTTTTTACAGATTTCATCTTTGGAACATCAACAAAATTTAGTGTTTGGGGGGCTTTTCGTGTCAATGGTTTATTTTTATTTTGCGTTCACTTTTGTTGATATTTCCATGGAATTGAAAATTATCATTATTTTATTATTGAATTTGTCGTTGTAATCTACACTAATAAAAGAGAAACATGCAAATTGATGTCACTCCGCTATGCCCACCAGCCAATCAGAGTGAGTATGCAAATTAACCCAACAAAGATGGCAGCTAATTTGCATACGCAGACACTGAGTGAAGACTGAAGGCTCTGGCGGGAATGAAGACTGAAGACTGAAGACTGAAGAGGCTTGACTTTTCCGCTGCGGCCGGACCAAAGGCCTGAGCCCTGGGTGCCGGAGGAAAACCAGTGCCGGCAGCCAGGGGAAGGAAGGCCTATTGCATGAAGCTTTGTGCAACGGGCTTCTAGTCTCTAATAATAAAAGCATAATATGCAAATCGATTGAACAACTGAACAGCAGAACAACCGTCCAGATGACCATGCTATGACACCTACTGGCATCAGGCCAGCTAAGGCAGGTGTGATGCGATTGGTTGGGGCTCGGCCATCGCCCCATGATCGCCCTGCAGGGGAAGGCCCAGGCTACCACTGGTGGGCTGCAGTGGGTGGGTGGGCTCCCTCTGTGGGGCGATTGATCGTGGGGCTCCTGGACTGTAAGAGGGCACAGGCCAGGCTGAGGGTCCCTCCCTCCCAGAGTGCACAAATTTCGTACACTAGGCCTCTAATATATTATATTGTGCAAATAAAGTTCAATCCTCATGAATGGCATCAGATGAAGAAATAATCAAACCAAGCACCTTGCAAGAAGAAAAAGATGACATCCTTTATTCACTCCAGAGTCAGATGATTTTTTAAATTAAAATCAAAATATTGTGGTGTGTGGGGATGGTGGCAGTTAATAGGTTAAGGGAGCTGAGGAACAATATGAAACATGACAATATTTGCATAACAGGTGTACCAGAAGAAGAAAACAGTAAGCAAGAGATAGAGAACATGTTTGAAGAAATAATGGCAGACACCTTCCCCAACCTGCTGGTATAAAAAGTCAGACAAGTACAGGAGGCACAGAGAGTCCCCAGCAAGAAGAACCCAAACAGGCCCATGCCCAGACACATCATAATTAAAATGCCAAAAATTAAAGACAAAGAGAGAATCTTAAAGGCAGCAAGAGAAAAGCAATTTGTTGCCTACAAAGGAGGTCCCATAAGGCTGTCAGATGATTTCTCATCAGACTCCATAGGCCAGAAGGAAATGGCATGAAGTTCTCAAGGTAATGGACAGCAAGGATCTGAAACCAAGATTACTCTATTCAGCATGGCTATCATTCAAAATAGATGGTGAAATAAAGAGCTTCCCAGACAAAAAAAATAGGGCTAAAAGAGTTTATCACCACCAAATCAGCACTGGAAAAATGCTAGAGACTGCTGTAATGAGAATAAGACATAGAGAGAGAGATGTAGGCATACAGAATTAAAATGGCAATAAATAAGTACCTATTAATAATAATCTTAAATGTAAATGGATTAAATGCTATAATAAAACACATAGGGTAGCTGAATAGATAAGAAAACATGACCCAACTATATGCTGTCTACAAGAGACCTGCCTCAGAACAAAAATCTCACACAGGATGAGAATGAAAGGATGGGAAAAAAATTTCCATGCAAATGGAAATGAGAAAAAAAAAAAAGCTGGAGTTAGCAATACTCATATCTGACATAAAACACTTCAAAATGAAGGCCATCACAAGAGACAACAAAGGTCACTACATAATACTAAAGGGATTGATCCAACAAGAGGATATAACCCTGGTAAACATATATGCACCCAATATAGGAGCCCCTAACTATATTTTAAAAACTTCTGGAGGATTTAAAGGGAGAGATTGACAGCAATACAGTCATAGTAGGGCACTTTAACAACATGCTGACTTCACTGGATAGATCTTCTAGACAAAAAATTAACAAGAAAATAGAGACTCTGAATGACATACTGGATCAGATGGATTTAATTGACATTTATAGAACATTTCATCCCAAAGCTGCAGAATATATATTCTTCTCAAGTGCACATGGGTCATTCTCAAAGATAGACCACACGTTAGGATGCAAAACAAGTCTCTACAAGTTCAAGAAGATTGAAATCATATCAAGCCTCTTCTCAGATCACAGTGGAATGAAATTAGAAATCAACTACAGTAAAAACACTCAAACACATGGAGGCTAAATAGTATGTTATTAAATAATGAATGGGTTACCAATGAGATCAAGAAAGAAATCCAAAACTTCCTGGAAATAAATGAAAACAAACACACAACAACCCAAAATCTCTGGAACGCAGCAAAAGCAGTTGTGAGAGGAAAGTTCAGGACTACCTCAAAAAATAAGAAAAATCAACAATAAATTATTTAAACCTACAACTTAGAGAATTAGAAAGAGAACAAGAAAACCCAGAGTAAGTAGAAGGAAGGAAATAATAAAGATTAGAGGAGAACTAAATGATATAGGGTCTAAAACAAACAAACAAATAAATAAATCCAAGAGCTGGTTCTTTGAAAAAATAAACAAGATTGATGAACCCATTAGCCAGACGCATCAAGAAACAAAGGGCGAGGACCCAAATAAGTAAAATCAAAAACAAAAGCAGAGAAATAACAACGGATACAACAGAAATACAACGGATTATAAGAAAATACTCTGAACAACTATATGTTAAGAAGCTGAACAATGTGGATGAAATGGGCACATTCCTAGAAAAATACTGAATCAGTGAGAATCAGAAAACCTTAATAGGCCAATAACAACTGAGGAAATAAAAGCAGTAATCAAAAAACTCCCAGCAAACAAAACCTCAGGTCTGGATGGCTTCACAGGGGGTTTTTACCAAAAATTCAAAGAACTAACACATATACTCTTCAAACTATTCAAAAAAAAATCCAAGAGGAAGGAACACTTCCAAGCTCCTTTTATTGAGGCCAGCATTATTGTAATTCCAAAACCAGATAAACATACTACAAAGAAAGAAAAATACAGGCCAATGTCCCTGATGAACATAGATGCTAAAATCCTCAATAAAATATTAGCAAATCAGATGCAACAACATATTAAAAAGATCATACACCATGACCAACTGGGATTTATTTCAGTGATGCAAGGGTGGCAAATCAATAAATGTGATACATCACATAAACAAAGTGAAAGGCAAAAAATCACATGATCATATCAATAGGCGCATATAAAGCATTCAACAAAATACAATGCCTGTTTTTGATAAAATCTCTCAGCAAAGTGGGAATAGAGGGATCATACCTCAACATAAGACAGCCATATATGAGAAATGTACAGCCAACATCATACTCAAAGGGCAAAATCTAAAACCATGTTCTCTAAGACAGAAACAAGACAGTAATGCCCATTTTCACCACTCTTACTCAACATAGTACTGGAAGTCCTAGCCATAGCGATCAGATAAAAAGGAGAATTAAAAGACATCCAAGTTAGAAAGGAGGAAGTAAAACTCTCATTATTCACTGACATGATATTGTACATAGAAAATCCTAAAGACTCCATCAAAAAGCTATTAGATTTAATAAATGATTAGGCAACGTAGCAGAATATAAACTTAACACCCAGAGATGTATGGCATTTTTATACACCAATAACTCTCAGAAAGAGAAACTAAAAAGCAAGCCCATTTACCACTGCAATAACAAAAAATAAGATACTTAGGAATAAACTTAACCAAGGAAAACTATAGGATATTGAAAAAAGAAATAGAGGAAGATATAAACAAGTAGAAGAATATGCCATATTCATGGATTGGTAGACTCAACATCATTAAAATGTCCATACTACCCAAAGGTATCTATAAGATTCAATGCAATCCCCATTAAAATACCAACAGCATACTTCAAAGACCTAGAACAAACTCTCCAAATAGTATATGGAACCAAAAGAGGCCCCAAATAGCTGCAGCGATCCTGAGAAAGAAGAACAAAGTTGGAGGGATCACAATACCAGATATCAAGCTATATTACAAAGGCACTGTTCTCAAAACTGCCTGGAACTGGCACAAGAACAGGCATATAGGTCAGTGGAACAGAACAGAGAACCCAGAAATCGACCCAAGCCATTATGCTCAATTAATATTTGACAAAGGAGATAAGAGCATACAATGGAGTCAAGATGGTCTCTTCAATAAATGGTGTTGGGAAAATTGGACAGATACGTGCAAAAAAATGAAACTAGACCACGAACTTATACCTTACACAAGAATAAACTAAAAATGGATAAAAGACTTAAATATAAGTAGTGAAACCATAAAAATCTTAGAAGAAACCATAGGCAGCAAAATCTCAGACATCTCTTGTAGCAATATGTTTACGGATACATCTCCTAGGGCAAAGGAAACTAAGGAGAAAATAAACAAATGGGACTGCATCAAAATAAAAAGCTTCTACACAGCAAATGAAACCATCAACAAAATGAAAAGGGAGACCACTGCATGAGAGAATATATTTGCCAATAATATATCTGATAAAGGGTTAATTTCAAAAATATATAAGGAATGCATACAATTTAAGAAAAGGAAGACAAACAATCCAATTAAAAAATTACCAAAGTATCTAAATGGACACATCTCCAAAGTGGACATACAGATGGCCAAGAGACATATAAAAACATGCTCAAAGTCACTGATCATCAGAGAGATGCAAATCAAAAAGACAATGAGGTCTCACCTCAAACATGTCAGAATGGATATCATCAATAAATCAATAAATGACAAGCATTGGCAAAGATGTGGAGAAAATGGAACCCCAGTACACTGATGGTGGGAATGCAGACTGGCACAGCCACTATAGAAAACAGTATGTGGTTTCCTCAAAAAATTAAATATGGAACTGTCCTTTGACCCAGTGGTCCCACTTCTAGGAATATATCCTAGGAAATCCAAACACTAATCAGAAAGAATGTATGCACCCCTATGTTCATAGCAACATTATTTACAATAGCTAAGATCTGGAAACAGCCCAAGTGCCCATCAGAAGATGGGTGGGTAAAGAAGCTGTGGTACATTTACACCATGGGATACTATGCGGCTGTAAAAAAATAAAGATCTCCTATCCTTTGGGACAGCAGGGAGAGACCTGGAGAGTGTCATACTAAGGGAAATAAGCCAGTCAGAGAAAGGCAAGTATATGATCTCACTCGTATGCAGACTCTAATAAACAAATAAACTGCTGAACAAAATATGTCCAGAGACATAGAAGCATGGAACAGATGGATGAATCTCAGAAGGAAGCCAAGGGTGGGGGTGGTGGGAGAGATTAACCAAAGAACGTGTGTGCACATATGCACAGCCCATGGACACAGACAATAGTTGATGAAGGCCTGGCAGGGGTGGGTGTGGGGAAGAGGGGGGTCAATGGAGGGGAACATTAGGGGCCATCTGTAATACTTTTAACAATAAAGATAAATTTTTTAAAAATTTTATCTATTTCATGAAATTGGATACAAACAAACAAAAAGCTGGGGTAGCAATACTTATACCAAACAAAATAGACTTAAAACAAAGGCTATATCACAAGAGACAGAGAAGGGCCCAATATTTCCACTTACGGGTGTTTATCCAAATGCACCCAAAATACTAAATAGAAAAGTCATTGACGTCCATATGTTCCCTGCAGCATTGTTTCCAATAGCCAAGATATGGAAGCCACCTAAGTGTCCATGTATAAATAAATGGAAAAGACAGGCGGTGCAATGGAGTGTGACTCAGCCATAAAACAGAATGAGAACTTGCCATCTGCACCTGCACGGGTGGGCCTAGATCCGGCCCATTTGAAATGAATAAAACTAAAAAAAAAAAAAAAAAAAAAGACCATACCCTTTTATGTAATGATGTTTACTTTGAATTTATATTAGTTCACACAAACACTCCATCCATGCTTTTGTTCCGGCCCTCCGGTCCAGTTTAAGAACCCATTGTGGCCCTCGAGTCAAAAAGTTTGCCCACCCCTGGCCTAGAGGGTACTGCGCTGAGTGAAATGAGCCAGACAGAGGAAACCAAATGCCTTATGATTTCACTTATATGTGGAATCTGAAAAATAAAAGACACAAACTAGAAGAACAGAAACAGACTCTTAGATACTGAGAACATTTTTACTTTTTCCACATTGGAAGGGGGTGGGGAAGGATGGATGAAAAAAGTGAAGGGATTAAGAGTACAAATTGGTTGTTACAGAATAGTCATAGGATGTAAAGGACAGCCTAGGAATATAGTAAAAAACATTGTAATCACTGTGCATGGTGTTGGATGAGCACAAGATTTATCATAGTGATCACTGAGTATGTTATATAATGTCTAATCACTGAGTTATACACCTGAAACTAATGTAATATTGTATGTCAACTACAGTTGAAAAATATACAATTATTTAAAGTCAAATTTAAAAAACACAATAGAATATGCCTTGGCTGATGTGGCTCAGCAATTAATGGGTTGGCCCGTGCACCAAAGAGTCATGGGTTCCATTCCGGGTCAAGGGCACATAGCTTGGTTGCAGGTTTGATCCCCAGCCCAGGTTGGGGTAATGTGTCTCTCTCACATCAATGTTTCTCTCTTTCTTTCTCTCTCCTATTTCTCTCTCTCCCCCCTCCCTCCTTCCCTTCCACTCTCTCTAGAAATCAATGGGAAAAATATCCTCGGGTGAGGATTCACAACAACAATAACAAAAAACACATTAGGATAGATAAAACAGGTGTGCTAGATCACACAGTGGAATATTATGGAGCCATGAGAACTATGTACAATATAGACAATTATAATATGATGAATATCACAGGCAGAGTGTTGAGCAAAAGAAAATAGGTTTTTTAAAAAGTTCACAAGACGTGGTTCCATTTACACGAAATTCAAAATCAGCTCAAATGAACGTACGCTGCTGAGAGTCAGGGTGGCGGCTTCCCTTGGGGCAAGGGCGCTGAGCAGCTTGAAAGGCACAGGACAGGGAGACAGGACAGGGAGACAGGACAGGGAGACAGGACAGGGAGACAGGACAGGGAGACAGGACAGGGAGACAGGACAGGGAGACAGGACAGGGAGACAGGACAGGGATGCTCGATGCTGGTCATCTCCTCCTCCTCCTCCCCCTCCTCCTCCTCCTCCTCCCCCTCCTCCTCCTCCTCCCCCTCCTCCTCCTCCTCCCCCTCCTCCTCCTCCTCCTCCTCCTCCTCCTCCTCCTCCTCCTCCTCCTCCTCCTCCTCCTCCTTCTCCTCCTCCTCCTTCTCCTCCCCCTCCTCCTCCTCCTCCTCCTCCCCCTCCTCCTCCTCCTCCTCCTCCTTCTCCTCCTCCTTCTCCTCCTCCTCCTCCTCCTCCTCCTCCTTCTCCTCCTCCTTCCCCTTCCCCTTCCCCTTCCCCTTCCCCTTCCCCTTCTCCTTCTCCTTCTCCTTCTCCTTCTCCTTCTCCTTCTCCTTCTCCTTCTCCTTCTCCTTCTTCCTCTTTTTTCTTTGTTAATCATCACCTGAGGATATTTTCCCATTGATTTTTAGAGAGAGTGGAAGGAAGGAGGAGACACAGAGAGAGAAACATCCATGTGAGATGCATCGATTGGTTGCCTCCTGCACATGCCCTTGACCAGAATTGAACCCAGGACTCTCCAGTCCGTGGGCCACTGAGCCAAACTGGCTAGAGCAGCCGTGGGCAAACTACGGCCCGCAGGCCGGATCCGGCCCGTTTGAAATGAATAAAACTAAAAAAAAAAAAAAAATGACTGTACCCTTTTATGTAATGATGTTTACTTTGAATTTATATTAGTTCACACAAACACTCCATCCATGCTTTTGTTCCGGCCCTCCGGTCCAGTTTAAGAACCCATTGTGGCCCTCGAGTCAAAAAGTTTGCCCACCCCTGGGCTAGAGCCACCTTCCCTTCTTAATATGGGTGCTGGCAGCTTGCATACATCCTGTGAAATTCTATGCAGCTGTTCTCTTATGTGCTTTTTTCTAAATATAGGTTATCTATAATAATAAAAGGGTAATATGCTAATTAGACCAGATGTCTTCCTGGCGTCCTACCTGACCACATTGGGGCCAGAGCGAAGCCAGCCTGGGTCCCGGGTGCCTGTGGGTGGCCCGAGAGAAGCCAACCCGGGTTCCAGGTGCTGGAGGACGGCCAGAGGAGGGAAGCCTGGGTCTGGAGTGCCAGCAGCTGGGGGAAGGAAGGCCTACTCTTGCACAAATTTTCGTGCATCAGACCTCTAGTACTTCAATAAAAAGGCAAAGGAAATTCACTCTCAATGCTGTGTAAAGCATTGTTTTTGAGGGTTGGGGTGGCAAGGCGAGAAACATGGATGCAGCTCAGAGGCTCCTAGAGGAGACGGGGAAGAGTCGAATCCTATGACAGTGGAGGCCTGTTTGGGATCCATTTGGATGTCTCCCTGTTCTTTTTTAATCTTAAATAAAACTGGGAGAATCACAAAATCACAGGATGGAATCAAGCCTAAGGTGCAACTACCATGTGGGGACAGTGAACGCCCTCCCGTGCACGGGCCCTGCATGGTGCAGTGGTCACCACTTACAGCCCTCACAACGCCATGACTTGTATGTTCACACACGCACACACACACACATGCACACACATACACACAGCTGTGACGGCACCCCACGCTCCCAGCACTGGTGATCTGCTCAGGCACAGACCCCTTTAGAGTCATCCCTGCTACAAGACACCCAGTTTAATCTCACATCCGGTGTGTAGGTCTCTTCATGGCCCTGCCAAGGCTATTCAGCTGAGGCTTGAAGGAACTCATTTCTCCAGGCAGCCGTTCCATTCGGCGACCTCTGAGCAAACGAGTCCCTCCCTGTGGGAGGAGCACGCACCGCCAGGAGGCCCGTGTCCTGTACCTTTGGGTCCAGAAGCACCTGGGCTCCTCAGTGCCTCGCGCCCAGTGCTGCTGACGTCCCTGCAATGACTCCTGTCCAGGCCAAGGCCCCTCGGCTGTGGGCTGGCCTCTGGCCTCTCAAGCATGGTGCTCATCGGAGCTCGCAGCTCCTTAGATTTGTGTTCGTGGGTTTGTGTCACTGGTTTGGGCTTGTTTTGCCCCACCTTGCTCATTCATTCCTCCCAGGATCACTGCACATAATATCCTAAAACTGGTCACTTCACTGCCGCTAAGCCACGCCTCCTGCCCCTGTGCTGGCACTTCCCTTATCGCTGGACTTACACCGACCCCTCGTCAAGGTCATCTGGTGACAGTGGTTGTTTAAGAAGATCCTTCTCCTGGAAGCAAAACTCACGGCTCGATTCTCAGGCCTCTCACTAACTAGCTGAAGGTTGTCATCCATTTAGGGGCCATGGGGGCCCAGGAACTGTTGATGTTAATTGAAACTTTCAACCACATGCTTTAACTTGCAAAAAATTTATCACGCAGGATACATTTTTCTCTATTAAATTGGCAAAGATTAAAAAATGAGTGTTACAGAACACAGTCAAGAGCCTGCCAAGGTCCACTGCCTCTGCCCACTGCTTCTAGGACTTGGTGCCACGCAGATCACCAGGCAGGGGACAAGCCTGGGCCAAGGGTGACCACTTCACCCGACCTCTGAGAGCAAACATCATGACTTGTATGTTACACACACACACTGGGGATATGTCCAACCAAAGCAGACAAGCTAAATTATGGACCATCCATTTTGATAGGCTTAGTGATGGCTCAGAGATCATATTTCGAATAATATTAATAGTTATATTTATAGGAATTCAATAAAGTGTTAGTACTTATCTTTAGATTGTGAGGTTGAGTGACCTTTTTCTTCCTTATAGTTTTCAGAAATTTCTACATTCTCTCCAACTAATATTGTTTCCATAATACAAAAAGGTTTTTTTCAGTTTACTTAAGGAAATGTTTCTAATACAATCAAATCGCAGAGGGATGACATACCAGCTTCCTACAGCCCCTCTCTAACCTTTCACTCCCTCCTGTTTACCCTGCAAACAGGGCCCCTTCCATGGATTTTATTCCTAATGTTCGCCCAGCCAAGCGCCTCCACCTCCTCCCAGGCACGGATTCCAAGTGGCAGAGGGTGTGTGTGCTGCAGCCCGCGGCCTGGCCTGCTCCCACAGAGGAGCCTGTTTCCGGAGCAGCTTCCTCTCGGCACGGCTCCAGCTGCATTGCAGTTGTTCTCACTTTGTTGTTTTCAGTGTCTAGTGTAGCCCTAGGCACCTGGGAGGCACTTTTTAAACGACCAAAGGTAACCTGAGAGCGAAAACACTGCCCCTACATTTTGGAATTTGAGGGCAGAATTAGGGCTCAGTGAGAATTCAGAAGCCGTCAGGACAGTGCGGGAGGCAGGCTTGTGGAATGTCATGCAAGGGGGGGCCGTGTCCGACAGACGGCATTGTCCAGCACCGTCCCCGAGCACCGTCCATGGCCACTGCCCGGGCACTGCCCACAGCCACTGCCCAGGCACTGCCCACGGCCACAGCCCATGGCCACAGCCCACGGCCACACCCCAGGCACTGCCCACGGCCACTGCCCAGGCACTGCCCACGGCCACAGCCCACGGCCACACCCCAGGCACTGCCCACGGCCACTGCCCATGGCCACTGCCCATGGCCACTGCCCAGGCACTGCCCACGGTCACAGCCCAGGCACTGCCCATGGCCACTGCCCACAGCCACTGTCCAGGCACTTCCCACGGCCACTGCCCACGGCCACTGTCCAGGCACTGCCCACGGCCACTGCCCACGGCAGGAGCACGAGGGGCAGCGGGGCTCAGCCTCAGAAGCAGCGAGAGGCAGGGCAGGAGGCTGAGGAGAGAAGGGTGTGGCCAGACTGACGTACTGGGGCGAGGGCAGAGTGGGATTCCCACAGGCGGTTAAGCCGGCCGTGTGTCCCCCTAGCAGCTGCGGGCTCCTCTCAGGGGTCACGGGGGAAATGCATGGACCCGGGAGCCTAGCCGGTGCCTCTGGGTCACCTCCAGGCGAGTTCCAAGGACCACAGGCTCCTGACTTTCCGCCTTGAGGGAAGGGATCTGGAAGCGGCTGGGCGGGTGCGAGGAGTCGGCAGGTCCTGCCGGTCTGTCCCAGTCCAGGTGCCCTGCGCATCCTCAGCACTGGGCTCGGAGCCCAGGGATTGCCCGGGACTTTGGAAGGCCAGTCAGCCGCGCCTTCCTCAGGAGAAGCCTGAGCGTGTGAGCTCCGTGTTCATTCGAAACAATGTCACCCATTTCCTGTGACTCTTGCTCTCCCTAAATCTCCCCCCCACACACACACACCTTCATATGTTGGCTGTAAAATACATGTTATTATGCCAAAAATAGTTCCTTCCCACCTGGATTCCCATGCACATTTCTTCAGGCATAAATTTTCTATAAATTACAGCTTCCTTTTGCTGTCATGTTTATCTGTGCATTTTCAGTAAAAAGAAACAACTTTCCCCCTTCAAGGCTGAAAGGGTTAAAGAGACTAAAACGGGGCAGAGAAAGACTTACTGTGCTCAGCAGGTATCTTGCAGGAAGCTTGCAGCCTTGAGCACAGCACAGCTCAGGTAACCAGAAGACACCTGGCATGGGAGGAGCCAAGGATGGACTAGACCAGTGATGGCGAACCTATGACACGCGTGTCAGAGGTGACACGCGAACTCATTTTTTTGGTTGACTTTTCTTTGTTAAATGGCATTTAAATATATAAAATAAATATCAAAAATGTAAATCTTTGTTTTACTATGGTTGCAAATATCAAAAAATTTCTGTATGTGACACAGCACCAGAGTTAACTTAGGGTTTTTCAAAATGCTGGCACGCCGAGCTCAAAAGGTTCACCATCACTGGACCAGACCCTTATGTCAGCAGAGCAGCTTGCAGCCAGCAAAGATTAATAAAAACCTCTCTCTCCCTGCTCGCTTCACTGACGCCTTTCTCGGTCTCAGCCCCCCTGCACCCAGGTGTCAGGAATAAAATCTCTTTGGATACTTTATGGCTTCATGTCATAGGTGTGCGACCCCAGCCCACTCCAGACCTTTCAAAGGCCCAGATCATTCTCTGCCCCGCCTGCTACCCCCTCTGTGGGCTCCACACAAGCCAACTGCCACACGCACAGATTCTTGCCCCCAAAGGGAAAAGATTTCCTTCTGACAAATGAGCTTGAGGAAATCTCTGATCTTATAATTGTATAATGATTATACTTCAATTAACATTTGGGGAACCCACTATGTCAAAATATCAAGACAGGAATAACTCACTAAAATTGTATTAAGTAAAAGCTATCATCATTTTAAAAAGCTTACACCAAGATTATACAACCTGCTCTCCCTCCACATCCTAAACCCTAGAATTTGAAAAAAGACACATTTTGGATAAATAAATTTTTCTTTTATCTGTACTGACCAAGAGCTAAAATTAAGAAAATATATTTTGTTTTGAGATTCCACCTAAGTTACTGGTCAGGGGCTTTGTCACATATAAAACCGTGAAACACTGGAAGTCCCATTTTACAGATCAGAAAACTGAGGCTCAAAATAGCCAAGTGCATTGCTCCAGTTTCAAAACTGTGACAGTGAAGGAATGTATTATACTCAGGTCTCCTCCCACCAGTTGGAGAAATTATTCCAAAGACAAAAAGAACATGAAAGCTATTCTAAGGAATAGTTATCTGGTAAAAAGAGGAATAAAAGTCCTCACAACAAAAATAAGACTTTTAGATGGCTGTTAGTATTGACTTTACTGTTTGTTAAAAGAATACATTAGCTTGTAAAATAACCAAAACTATCTTGGAAAACTCTCTGAATTCTTCCATGAGAAATTGTTCATAAGCAAGCTTTCTGAAGAGCTGATTCTAACATGTTTATGTGCCGGGAGCCGGTCCATCCTTGCTGTTTCAAGGGACCTGGCATATATGGCATACGGTTCTTAATATGTTTGCTCACCTTCTTGGCGCTGTGTTTTAACCAAGGTCACCTCTCTGAGAAAGGTTGAATCCCCAGGTAGGGATTTTCCCCTGAAGTTAGGGAGGGAATAAAACCCCTCAACTAAGTGCCAGGCGGGTAATTAATCACTTTAACTACAAACAATCATGCTTAAGCTACATAATCTTTACTCCCTGGAATGGAGATAAGAAACGCCCTAACCTTTGTAATAGAGATTGATAGGATTGGAATCAACTGGTATAAATACAGATGCAACAACACAACAACAGACAGAATTCAGAAGACAGAACCTACATGGAGCCTGGAGACAGAAGAACTTCACTGGAGAGAACATGGCAATAGATCCTGGACTGAACCTGACTATAGAACATGTCAAGAGAACCTGACTAGAACCTGGTGACTGAACCTGGCTGGAGATCTGAAGCAGAACCTCTCTGGAGATCCAGACCAGAACTTGGCTGGAGATCCGGGCTAGAGATCCTGGCTAGGCTGCTGATCAACTGAACGCTGTCTCCGTGTCATTCCTTCTTTGCTGACTCCGTCCACACCTTTGGGGACCCCTGGACCTGCTGGGGTTGGACCCCGGCATTTATGTTCTTACTAGAGGCCCAGTGCATGAATTCATGCACCAGTGGGGTCCCTCGGCCTGGCATGCAGGATCAGGCGGAAACCAGCTCTCTGACATTCCCTGAGGAGGGTGCAGGCCAGGCTGAGGGACCCCAACCGGTGCATGATTGGGGCCAGGGAGGGACACGGGAGGTTGGCCAGTTAGGAGGGATTGCGGGAGGGCTCCAGGGTGTGTCTGGCCCGATCGGCTGGACCCCAGCAGCAAGCTAACCTACCGGTTGGAGTGTCTGCCCCCTGGTGGTCAGTGCACATCAGAGTGACTGGTAGACCAGTCAACTGTCTGCAGCCTGGTGGTCAGTGCATGTCATAGCGAGCAGTTGAGTGGCCTTAGCATATAATTAGCATGTTACGCTTTGATTGGTTGAACAGACGACTGGACACTTAGCATATTAAGCTTTTATTATATTGGATATTTTTAATTTTTATTCAAAAATCTTTTAGGAATGTATCAAATCTTTTTTTTTTATTTAGACCATCAAACATCCTTTAGAGCTGGGGGCTGGCAGAGAGTCAGTGTGAGTGTCAGTTCCAGCCATGAGTGGCCAGTGACCACCTCCTGGGCTGCGGGACCCGAGCTCCCAGCGCCCTCACCACCCAGCGTCAGTGGCTGTCTTCTCCATTGTCCTTAGTTCCACAACGGCTTTGCTTCCTCTCATGGCATCAATGGTCACCCCCAGTTTTAACTCCTCTGTACCCATTCTTTCTGCAGATTCTACTATGACTTGAGATAGCAAACTTTATGCATAGAGCTGCTTCTAGCAAAGCTACCATTTTCTGTTTGCTAGGCCCTGTGTGCGTCATAACCTATTTCATCCTTTTAATCCTTACACAATGCTATGAATTAGGCATTATGTCCACTTTATAGGTGAGGACACCGAGGCTCAAATTGTCCAAGTGTTGATACCAAGTGAACGGTGGAGGCGGGGGTGAGGGAGGCTCACAGCATGTGGAGGGGGAGCGGGGTGAGGAAGGATCACACCGTGTGGAGGGGGAGCGGGGTGAGGGAGGCTCACAGCATGTGGAGGGGGAGCATGGTGAGGGAGGCTCACAGCATGTGGAGGGGGAGCGGGGTGAGGGAGGCTCACAGCATGTGGAGGGGGAGCGGGGTGAGGGAGGATCACAGCATGTGGAGGGGGAGCGGGGTGAGGGAGGCTTACACCATGTGGAGGGGGAGCGGGGTGAGGGAGGATCACACCATGTGGAGGGGGAGCGGGGTGAGGGAGGATCACAGCATGTGGAGGGGGAGCGGGGTGAGGGAGGATCACAGCATGTGGAGGGGGAGCGGGGTGAGGGAGGATCACACCATGTGGAGGGGGAGCGGGGTGAGGGAGGCTTACACCATGTGGAGGGGGAGCGGGGTGAGGGAGGATCACAGCATGTGGAGGGGGAGCGGGGTGAGGGAGGATCACAGCATGTGGAGGGGGAGCGGGGTGAGGGAGGATCACAGCATGTGGAGGGGGAGCGGGGTGAGGGAGGATCACAGCATGTGGAGGGGGAGCGGGGTGAGGGAGGATCACAGCATGTGGAGGGGGAGCGGGTGAGGGAGGCTCACACCATGTGGAGGGGGAGCGGGGTGAGGGAGGCTCACACCGTGTGGAGGGGGAGCGGGGTGAGGGAGGATCACAGCATGTGGAGGGGGAGCGGGGTGAGGGAGGATCACACCGTGTGGAGGGGGAGCGGGGTGAGGGAGGCTCACACCGTGTGGAGGGGGAGTGGGGTGAGGGAGGCTTACACCATGTGGAGGGGGAGGCGGGTGAGGGAGGATCACACCATGTGGAGGGGGAGTGGGGTGAGGGAGGATCACACCGTGTGGAGGGGGAGCGGGTGAGGGAGGATCACACTGTGTGGAGGGGGAGGCGGGTGAGGGAGGATCACACCATGTGGAGGGGGAGGCGGGTGAGGGAGGATCACACCGTGTGGAGGGGGAGCGGGTGAGGGAGGATCACACTGTGTGGAGGGGGAGTCGGGCTGACGGTGACCCCAGAGCGCTCTAGCTGACCAGCCCTGGGCGGACCTGCTCTGGGCGGACCTGCTCTAGCTGACCAGCCCTGGGCGGACCTGCTCTGGGCGGAAGGCTGCAGGTGCTGGAAGGGAAGGGCCTGATCACTAGAATCTGTGCCTATTGGAGCTTGCAGTTTGACACCACGTTTGCCAATTGTAGTTACCTCCTGGTCATGAAGAAAATGAAAAGAAACCTTTGTAAAATGTGCAGGTCTATACAGTGTTGTCTGGCCTTGCTGGACGGGTACAGGGTTCATAACCCTAAAACATGCATTGTACTCCACATAGAAGCAAGCAGAGGGAGCACGGCTGAGGCCCCTGGCGGGAGTCGGGGCTCACTGTGGGCCCCCAGGCCCTGACCCTCCCCGGCTGAAGGCGCCCTCGCCCCACATCGGGCCTGGCCATGAGAACCCTCGACACCAGGTTTTGACAATTTTATTAGAAAACAAGTACAGCCCACTAATCAATGATACATGCTGTACATGAATTGGTGTTTTTACTACAAAAATATGTGGTATCTGCTGCTGACTTATACACACGAGTCTGTAAAAAGCTCCTCATCATTGACCGTTACGGATATAATTATCACAAGTGCCCTTTCACGCCGGCTCTGTACCTGCAACTGCAAATAAGAGAGTCGGGAGAATGGAACAGAAACCCAGCTAAGCCAGTGGCAGCAGCTTGAAATGCAACACTTTAGTGCACGTGCAAACCCGTCGTAAGCATTCAGGCTGGAAAACTGTATCATCAGAAACGCAGTGAAATCCAATTGCCGAGGAGCCCTGAAAGGACAAGCTTAAAAGAGGTGTTTGGGGAAATAGTTTCCAGGGAACTCGGGGTACGCCTTCCTCTGGGGCCCTCCGCCCTCCTCCGGGCGTGGCCGGGATTCTTGCCCCTAGCCCCAGGTGCCAGCCGCTGGCCATTCCTGGCTGTCTGCCCTCACCCCGTTCCTGGCTAGTTCTCAGGGTCAGAGCGGCCTTCCTGGGACTCACGTGCGCGAATTTCTACAGCTGACCGACTGAACCTCTCAGCACGATGTGCAGCAGCTGCTCGGCCTTTGGGGAGAGGACAGTCCTCCCTGGCACCCCCAAACTGCTGGCCGGGTCTCCCAGGTGAAAAGAAAGCGCTTTCTTTAAAAACAGCAGCTCCAAAGCCACGCTGTGCCCACAAGTGCCAGACTGAATCCAAGAGAAATAGGTGGGAGGAGGCGGCAGCGAATCCACTTCTGTCCAGTTCTGATTACTTTTGAGGGAAAAAATACCAAAGGAAAGTCTGTGTTCACTTATGATATTAAATATTAAAAACACAAAAACAAAAGGTCTGCCGTGTCCATGTGACCTACCATGTCCCTGTGACCTCAGGAGGGGGCTCACGGCGGTGGCTGTGCAGTGTCCGCGTTCCTCTGAACTGTGCTGGGACAACTATCAAGTGTTAACGTGCTCTTCTACACCAGAAAAACGCAAACACAACGTCTCTCGTTTTTACTTACCAACATGCAGTTACTTTAGGGGAAGGACATATGGAGGCAGAAACTTTTCCGTAAAAATCTACCGTGACTTTTGTGAATTCCAACATTTACAAGAATGAGCTGTGTACCATCCTGGAAACTACCATTTCTTCCCACAAAAGGCAGGGGGCAGGGCAGGTGTGGCCGAGGTCACACCCTCGGCCGCCGCCCTGGAAGCAGCCCGGCCAGCCCCGCGCTGAGTGGCTGCCTTCGGCAGCTGCCGGCTTTATAAAGTCCAGGCGTCTGCAAACAGTGACCAGGCGGTCGGTGGGCACTCTGCAGGGAGCACCGCGCAAACCAGCCCGGAGCCCCCAGTGGGCAGCACAGCCCCGCAGTGGAATGCTAACGGTAGCCCGGCTTTGCTCCTGAGCCAGGAGCGCCGGCGCTGCGGCTGAGAGGAGAGCGGTGGTCAGGAAGGTGGTTCATCTGTGGGTGGTGTGCGTGACCCAGTGGAGGAGGAAGTGACTTGGAAGTTGTCCTTCCAAAGTAAAGAGCCAAGTGAAATGCAGAAGAACAAGGTGGGACAGCGTGGCCATCCCGGGGGCAGCAGGAGGGGATCCCTTCTCTGCTACTCTTGCTTTTGACCTCTCCCCAGTGGAAAGCTAAGGTTATTTTAAAACCTTGAACTCCTGGAGAATCTCTTTTTTTGTTGAAATGGCAGTTTTAAAGGTCTAAACAATGAAATTCAGTCTTTGGAAACGGCTGCTGGCTGCAGATGTGTGTGAAAAATGCAAGGCCAGTGGCCAGTTCTCCAATGTCTTCCCACGCCCCGGCCGCTCAAGGGGCCTTGCAGTCCCGTCGGGGCACAGCCCCTGGAACTGCGAGTGACTCCACAAATGCATTTCCTGAATGTTCTTTCCAGCTGTTGGCTCTCCCGGGCCTTTTCGGCAGCTCACACGCCCAGAGGACAGCGGCGGCCTTTGGAAGGCCTTTCCGCCCCTCTGCTTTGAGTTGCCCCGGCTGCTGCTGCCATTGTCTCCGTCCTGCCCTTACCCATCCGACTCCAGGTGGCCTGGGTGAAGGAAGGGTCATGCAAGTGCACTCTGCACCTGTACACCAGCGAGGCCAGCCCACCCCAGCGCCACAGGACGGCATCACCCGCTCCCCGAGAGGCACGGGGCCCTCCCCTCGCAGTCTCGCCCTGGAGTCGGGCCTTGGGGCTGCTGAGCAGGCATGTGGTAGCGGACCTTCTTCCAGAACCTTGTCTTTGCAGACTGTGACCTCTCCGCCGTCCAGTCCCCTGACCAGCGGATGGCCCCCTGCTTCCGCCTGAGGAACTGGATGGACTCGGGCATTTTCTCATAGTCCTGGATCTTCTCCAGCTCCAGCAGGACGACTTTGACCCCATCCTGAACGAGGGCGTTGTACAGCACGATGTGCTCTTCAGACGAACTCCCCAGCCAGCTGAATCCCGACGTTTCCCGGACCAAAATAATAATCAGCCTTCTGCTCTTCTTTATGTTTTCATTTGTGACCTCAACAATGTCTGAGAAACACAAAGCATGGCAGAGTAAGCGCAACTTCTGTTTACAATCGTTCTTTCCAGAGCCAAACCCCGTGTCCCCTAACGCCTGCCTCACCTAGGGTTAAAGGAGGGTCCCACTTAGAGACCAGCTCTAAACACTGGCCCCAGAAGCTGAGCCTTCTCTTAGGACTCAGAGCACTTTCAGCAGGAATTTAAAATCTGGTTGGTAAACCAGTTGACCTACTCCTCTTTTATTTTACTGTATCGGCTGTAAAGCAATTTTCAGATCTAACTAGCAATTACGTTTTCCAAAACGAAGTACAACTTAGTTAACTGTTGTTTCAACAAAATATGAGAAAAGTAAATATTTCGCATTAAATAATGTGCAAATCATCATTATGCACCACTGAAGAGGGTCTTAAAATTGCCAAATATGTTACCTATGCTAGTCATCTAGAAAGATGAAACCCAATTTAATTAACCCGGTTAATTTAATAGATAACTTAGTTTCAAAACGAGATTTTTACTTCTCCCTTTACGTTCATACCTTCCCCAGCGTAGTCATCCCTTCCATAAATGAACAGCTTGTATCCACACTGTTTTTCTAAGACCTCAGGTAAGATTTTAAACACAAAAATATCTGAATTAGAGGTGGACCCTTCCCCAGGGGTCTTTGGATACAGTATGTATGCATCATAGGTCTTTCCGTCTGAATCTAAAGGGGAAATGTGATATTTTAGAACCACAAGGAAAAATAAGAGGTTTGGTAAAGTCGATATAGCAAACATGCACTTCCGAATGAATTACTATTTCATATGATGGTATGAATGAAATTTCAATACAAAACACAGCACACCTTTTTCAAATCCTGTACCCTGACAAGTGTCTCTTTGTTGAGTTTACTGTAAAGCTGTTCTTATGTCACTGACGGCCACCCACATGCAGCGCCCTCCACCTCTCTGCATGGGAATGACCTCCAGTTCTCGTCTCCCTCCCCACGCCACAACACCCAATTCTACCATTCTCCTTTCTATGTATTATTGCAGCTTCATTTTTTGCAAGATTTAAACAAAAGAGAGAGTGCATGCATGAAAATTGAGTCCTTTCTTTGATTTGATAGCAATCTTGGGTGATCTGTGTTCTGCCCAGCACAGAGCATGATTTGATAGCAATCTTGGGTGATCTGTGTTCTGCCCAGCACAGAGTGGGTCCTGAGTGACCGGGTTTATGAAGACGCTCTCAATACCATTGACCCCACCACTATGAGCCTAAAGCAGTAACTTGGAAAACAATGTCAGTCTGCTCAGTTATGAAACTGTAATTATATATAAGAATAACTACTATTTTTATAGATGTTAAATTTCATTTTAAAATTTAAGTAAAAACTCTCTTAGTTATCTTCTATATCTCTTAACTATCCCCTCTCTTCAACAAGAAAATAAAAATTGTACCTTTTTTCGGGAGAAAATCATAGCAAGAATCCCTGTACCAAAGCACAATGTCAACCTTGAAGATTTTATAGATGAAAACAGAGCTGGTAATCACTACTGTTAACATGACGAATATACCAATCAGGTGCTTCTGGAAACTGGGGACTAGAGCAGAAAAGAGAGGAAACCAAAAGGATTTATTAGAACCAAAAGAATTAAACATTTGAGCACAACAAATTAAACATCATCATCCCAGAGAAACCATATTTGGGACTGGCCTGTAATCCCAAATTTCAGATAGTATTAATCCATTCATTACCACTTAACAATGGGTATTAACGTACAAAGACATCTAGAATGGATACCATGTAGAAAAACTACAGTGCATTGTACTAAATTTCCACCTAAGTAGTATAATATACAATCTCACAGAAAAATAACAAAGACCATAGGATAGAGCACAATATAGTAAAAAGAGTCTAAGTTACTCAAAAGCCAGCAAAAGTTCCTAGAGGTAGAAGAGTCAGGTAGGAAAGGTGAAGGCTAGGGGGAAAGAGAAGGGTGAGGGATGCCACACAGAATGTTTAATACTTGGATATTCTCCAGGCTTCACTGGCTAATTAGTCATCCAATGATTGATTACAGAGTGGGGGGCAGAGGAGGAAAGTGAAGGAAAGGTAAGGAGAAGGGGGTAGAGAAGAACAAACAAGAAAGGGACTTGCAAATGTCAGGGGTCAGGAGGAGAACCAAGATGGTGGTGTAGGTAAATGCTGGTCCTCACCACCTCAGATAATAACATTAAAATTACAACTAAAATACAGAACAACCATGAAATCTGGATGAATAGAAATCCTATAATGAGAGAAGTAAATAAGAAAGTACACTGAGGTGGTAGGAGGGGTGGAGACATGGAATGGGTTGGTCCAACACCTATGTGTGGTGTGGTTTTAATCAGGAGGGAGGTCATCTCTGTGGAGGCCTCCCAGGAGGAGTAAGAGTCCCACCCCCACACCAGCCCCCCAGCCCAGGGTTACCGAGCTGGGAAGAGATGTCCCTGTAATTTCAGGTTGTAAAACCAGTGGGAATTGTGGCTGAGTGACTCATAGGCAGCTGGAGACCCACATGTTCTTCTTAAAGGGCCAGAGCACGAACTTACTCGGACTTGATTTCTCTGAGCTCCAGCACTGGAGCTGCAGCTTGAAAGGAACCTGGGACATTCAGGGAGGAATTGGATTGTCTGGCCTCAGGGCAAGAATTCAGGGGCCGTTTTCTTCCAGACAGGAGGGCTCACAGAGGTCATTGTTCCTATGCTGGGACCTCCCCCTTGCAAAACTGACTGGCAGCCATATCTGATTTCCATCAGCCTGGCTCACTCTGTTCAGTCTGCCCTGGTGATTTCCAAGATCCCGCCCCATCCAATTTGCAGTGCCATCCAAACTGTTTGCAGTGGCTTTTCTATAGGAACGGCCAATCCTGGCTCAGGCTTCAGACTTTCTTAAAATCTCTTAAACAAGCAGCATCTGACATCAGTGTGCCCCAAATCGATCAATAAGAAACCTAAGACTGCCTTGCTTCATAGCTTGACCTTGCCTGGGCATTTCCAAGTAGCAGCCATCTGCAGATCTCTCTGCAGCTCCTGCCCAATGGCCCCAGGCAGTGGTTGACAGCTCCAGACCAAATTAGATTACAACTCTACACATCCACAGTGACACATTCAAGGGGCAGACTCAGTGAACACCAAAGCCCCACTAAAGCAAGTCCTGCTCCATAAGGGTGTCTCCTGCACAGCAGCTCTTCCACTACAGTCACAGCTGGTCTCCACAGCCAATTGGCCTGGAGGTCAACTCCTCCCAGCAACACCAATAGCAATCAAGGCTCAACTACAACAAGATTGTGCACATAGCCCACACAGGGGTGCACCTAGAGTGCCTAGCTCAGGTGACTGGGGAGGCTGAGTCACTGGGCCCTACAGGACACCTACTAAACAAGGCCACTCTATCAATTCCAGGAGACATAGCAGCTCTACCTGATACATAGAAACACACACAGGGGAGCAGTCAGAATGCAGAGACAAAAAAACATGTCACAAATGAAAGAACAGAAGAAATCTCCAGAAAAAGAAGTAAATGAAATGAAAGCATGTAAACTACTAAATACAGAATTCAAAACAATGATTATAAGGTTGTTCAAGGATCTTAATGACAACTTCAAGGGACTTAGTGAAACTTTCAAGGAACTTAGTGAGAATTTCAAGAACCTTAGTGAGAACATCAAAGACATAAAAAAGGACCAGTCAGAAATTAAGCTGAAGGTGGTGTCTGCCAACTAAACTGAAGGTGCAGGATTTTAGACGTTCACAGATTGAAGTTTCTACAGTATTGCTTGCTAATGATCTGAGTGCATTGGTGATTATATGTGTCCTCATTCTCTCACCTGAGAGAACGAGACCTTTTCCAAGTGGTGTTTCTCAAGTCCTTTGGACCCGCAGACATGTGGGTCTGGGTGGTGCGTGTGCCCTTCCCATTGTGCCAGTGTATTGGTGTAGACTTGCTGTGTTTTCAGCTGTATTTATTGCTAAATTTCTCAGCATAAACTTATCCCATTGTATTTTTTATAAATAAATATTTTCAACATGAAAAAAAGAAATTAAACATACACTAACTAAAATAAATAATAATTTATAGGGATTTAACAGCAGAATAGATGATTCCGATAATCTAATCAATGATTTGGAATATGAGGTGGCAAAAAACAACCAATCTGAACAGCAAAAAGAAAATAGAATCCAAAAAATATGAAGATAGTGCAAGGAGCCTCTGGGACAATTTTAAGAGTATCACCATTCACATTATGGGGTGCCAGAGAGAGACAAAGATATTAAAACCTATTTGAAGAAATAATGACAGAAAACTTCCCTACCTGGTGAAAGAAACAGACTTGTAAGTCCAAGAAGCACAGAGTCCCAAAAAAGAGAATCCCAAAGAGGCCCACACCAAGACACATCATAATTAAAATACTAAGAGTTAAAGACAAAGAGAAAAATCTTAAAAGCAGCAAGAGAAAAGCAGTTAGTTACCTACAGAGGAGTACCCATATGACTATCAGCTGATTTCTCAACAGAAACTTTGCAGGCCAGAAGGGAGTGGCAAGAAATATTCAAAGTGATGAGTAGTAAGGACCTACAACCAAGATTAGTCTACCCAGCAAAGATCTTATTTAGAATTGGAGGTCAGATAAAGAGCTTCACAGACAAGAAAAAGCTAAAGGAGTTCATCACCACCAAACCAGTATTACATGAAATGCTGAAGGGCATTCTTTAAGAAGAAGAGGAAGAGGAAGAGGAAGAGGAAGCAGGAGGAGGAAAGAAGAAAAATAGGAACAATAAAATGTCAATAAATACATATGTATCAACAATTAAATCTAAAAATCAAAATACATGAACAAGAAATCTAATCAACAAAATAGATTGATGGATAAAATAGAACCAGAGGCATGGAAACATGGAATAGACTGATGAATGAATCTCAGGGAAGGGAAGGGGGGACAGAAAGAGATTAACCAAAGATCTTATATGCATATATACAGTACCTATGGACACAGACAAAAGAGTAGTGAAGGCCTGGAGTGGGGTGGGAGCTCGCTGGAAAGTGGTAATGGGGGGTTGGGAGGGGGGTATCTGTAATACTCCCAGCAATAAAGATTTTTTAAAAATAAAATAAAAAATAAATGTCAGAGGTAAGTAGGCATCGAGAAAGAGAACCTGTCCAGACAATGTGCTCAGTGGTTGAGCATCAACTCATGCACCAAGAGGCCATCAGTTCAATTCCCGGTCAGGGCACATGCTAGGTTGCAGCCTCGGTGAGGGGTGCATACAGGAAGCAGCCAGTCAAGGTTCTCTCTCATTGTTGTTTCTAGCTCACTCTCCCTCTTCCTTCCTCTCTCTAAAAACAAAACAAAAACAAAAAAACAAAACAAAACAAAAAACACAAAGAAACAATAGAAACATATTTTTTAAAAAGAAAAGAAAAGAGGACCTAAAAGCTCTCTTATTTTACTTTTTCAATTTAGATCTTTGACCCATCTGCAATTGACTTGGGTATAAAGTAGAAATCAAGATATACCATTTTCTAGACCAATAGCTAATTGGCTCAATTGATAAGTTATGTTTACAATCTTCACAACTGTAGCTTCATACAAGATCATGGTATCTATAGTATAAATCTTATAAACTTGTCATTTTTATTTAAGACCATCTTGACTGTTCTTGACTCTTTACATTTCCATATGACTTTTAGAATAAGCCTGCCCATAACACACACACACACACACACACACACACACACACCCATACTTGCACAAACAGTGCTGAGATTTTGAGTGGGATGGTTTTTAATCTATAAATTCACTTGGGGACAACTAACATCTTTATAATATTGAGTCTCTCAATCCATGAACATTGTATATCCCTCCATTATTGAGGTCTTCTGCAATTTACTCAATAATATTGTTGTTGTTTTTAGTTTGTATTACAGAGGTCTTGAACAGCTTTTGCTAGCTTATTCTATGTCTTTGATAATTCTTGATGCTACTGTAAATGATACTTCTAAATGTAATTCTATTGGTTTGTTGGTATTTATAGACATACATAGAAATACTACATATATATATAGACTAGTTTTCTTGCTAAATTCATTTATTAAGTCTAATAGTTTGTTCAGATTTTCTTCCATGTACACATTCATAAATACCCTATTTTAACTACAAATAATCTTAAAATATTTCACAAATACTCTCAATACTGTGTCTTAAGATTATACAACTCATGAAAATCAATAACTTCTGACACTCTCTCTGGAAAGTGGATATTTCAACTTCCCCTGCAGTCCTTGCTGGTTTGGCTCAGTGGATAGAGCATTGGCCTATGGACTGAAGGGTCCATGTTTGATTCTGGTCAAGGGCACATGCCTGGGTTATGGGCTTGATCCCCAGTAGGGGGCATGGAGGATGCAGCCGATCAATGATTCTCTCTCATCATTGATGTTTCTATCTCTCTCTTCCTCTCTGAAATCAATAAAAATATATTTTTTAAAAAACAACATTTAAATTTCCCCTGCACATCCATCATTCACCTAAAAATATTCATTAGATACCTACTGCGACCAGACTTAAGTTGCTACTAGTTTTGGAAATAGGATAGTTAGGAAGGTAAATGGTCTGCAGCACCACAGGAATTACAGTCAAATAAAGAAAACTACGTATGACAACTTCCGTGGCGGGCAGGGACTAGAGTGCTATGGAAGCACGCAGCAGAGGCCCGCCCCACTTCCGTCCGGCAGAGAACAGTACAGAAAGGCTCCCTGGCAGAAGAAGCGGCTCAGCGGAGAAGTGAGAAAGGGGAGCTGTTATCCAGGTTAACAGGAATCCCAGAGCATTCTGGGCAGAGGGAATGGCCTTGCAAACCTCAAGGTCACAGGATCTTACCATGGTAAAATAAAAGCACATTTCCAATAAACAGTTTTACTGTTTACCTGGGTGTATTAATTGGATATATGCTGCATTTATTCCATATTTATTCCTGGCTACACAGGTAAATGGATACAGATAAAATTTACTTTTCACTTCTGAAATATTGAGTATTAGGATGACCGTGTTCCTGTTTTTGGATGCAGGATTTTCCACTCTGTTCAAAAGAGAGAGAGAGAGAGAATAAGTTGTTTTAAGTTAACTGCATTAACAACAAGTAAGCCACATGCATGGTCTTTCTCTTTATTTGTTGCATAAATGAAGGCAGAAACAACCACCAGCCTACGCACAGGTATAACAATCAGGCTGTTAGCAACATTGATCGAGATGTTATGGACCTACGTCCATTACCAGTAAAAGACGCAGTAGGAGAGAAACTGAATAAAAATCACCAGCTTCCAAGAAGAAAAATATGAACATATGCATTTTGGTCTCCATGGGGCACAGGAAGGAATATATGGAACAAGAGTAGAGTAGGCAGACGGCACAGGGTTTGAAGGTGAGGCTAGGAGTCAGGAGTTTATCCCTAGAGAGGTTCCAGGAGCCCTGAGGACTTGAGCAGCGGAAGGCGTGATTCTTGGCCCATTTTATGCCTTTTTAGGTTACTTAAAGAGTGGAATAACATGAAGATTGCTTCACCGGAATGTTGCAACATATGTAACTAATTTAACAGAAAGCCTTCCAAGTTGTCCTGAATTTGCACCACGATGACATGCATTTTTATCTTAAATGTACAAGCTCTTGTAAATCCTGTTTAGCTTAACGAAACTCAATATGGGTGGCAAAGGGTTAAGAACCAATCAACCACCAAGTAACTTTTGCTATTCCAGTGGTCGTCAAACTGCGGCTTGGCTCGTGAGCCACATGCGGCTCTTTGGCCCCTTGAGTGTGGCTCTTCCTAAGCCTTAGGAGTACCCTACTTAAGTTAATGACAGTGTACCTACCTATATAGTTTAAGTTTAAAGAATTTGGCTCTCAAAAGAAATTTCAATCGTTGTACAGTTGATATTTGGCTCTGTTGACTAATGAGTTTGCCGACCACTGGAAACCATCAAGACTGTATAAAGTATGACGTGCAATTTAACACCAAAATGTCTCTGCTGTGGTTGGCGCTCAGCATGCTTACTGTATGTAGTCTTCCGCCAGCACCGGGTCGTCATCATCAATCAGCGACCCGTTCCACTTCCAGTAGACAAAGTTAGTTACAGGGCCAGTGACGTTGCATACCAACTGCAGCTGGGATCCTGCGAAGCAATGCATTTTAAAGCCTAACATTAATTAATTTTCAAGTGATCCATTTATCTATATTAACAAGTGGCTACTGAATAAGAATCTTAAATTATAGGAAAGCACAAAGAAAAAGAAAAATCAGCCAAAACCGGTTTGGCTCAGTGGATAGAGCGTCGGCCTGCGGACTGAAGGGTCCCAGGTTCGATTCCGGTCAAGGGCATGTACTTGGGTTGCGGGCACATCCCCAGTGGGAGATGTGCAGGAGGCAGCTGATCAATGTTTCTCTCTCATCGATGTTTCTAACTCTCTATCTCTCTCCCTTCCTCTCTGTAAAAAATCAATAAAATATATTTAAAAAAAAAAAAAAGAAAAAAAGAAAAAGAAAAAGAAAAATCACCCTTACACTTACCACCTATAGATAATCACTATTAGTAACATATGGTATCTTATTCCTTATCTTCTCTGTGTACACATGCAATTATTTAAATGGATGTTATTATCTACTATTTGTAATTATTATTGGGTTGGGAACGTTGGCTCACGCGATTAGCCTTCCAAAATAGGCCCCTTCGTGGCTGGCTCAGCATTCCCCAATCAGACAGAATATGATGATCATTTTCCCAGTGCTAAACACAATCTGTTCCTAATTTTTCATTATTATGATTACTATTCCATGAGCATTCTTGTACACCAATATTGTACATTTTCCAAAACAGCACTCCGAGTGAAAATCCAGAAGCAGAATCCAGTTAAAGGAGGTACATTTTAAAAGCCAGCCCCTCTCGCCCACACAGGACTGCACTTCCCACTCGCCCGGCATGAGCGCTGTGCGTTGACCCCAGGCGCCCCCACGAGTCAGTGCCGACTCAGAGAGGAAAATCATTCCATTCACATTTCGCCTGCGTTCTTGAATTAATGGCGAACTGACATGTTTTTAATAAGCTGATTTGTCTTTAAGGACTGCTGGTTATCCCTGCCCATTATTTCCTGGCATCATTGTGGTAACTCATCACACACGACAACTCAAAAACCCTCGGTGTTGCTTGCTTTCATTTCATTCTTATGGAAATCCTTTGGTAAAGATATTATTTTTTGTTTGGTCAAATTTATAACTGTTTATCTGTTTTCACTATTTCTTTCTAAAAACCCCCTCTACCACCAAATCAGGAAAATATCATGTACCTTTTATTTGGGGCATGTCATACTTTAATTGTTTTATCCGTTCAAGGGGCCAAGGAAGTCTTAGCTGTTGCAAGGGTTTGTGGCCCTCAAAGGGCCACAGTACATCGACAGACAGACAGACAGAATCTGTGATGTACGTCCTGAGAGAGGAGCAGGGCTGAAGGGAAATGTCTTTTAGGCTCCCAAAGGGGCACAGTCATGAGAAAGGATTGGGAAATGCTGCTCTCAATTCTACAGGCCCATATATAATTCTGAGTTACACATGTTTGTTAGCTTATATCTAAGAATTTCTTTATATTACCATACATCATGAGTAACAAACTAACAGAACCCACAGGTCACAACTCTACCTTCTAATCCTTGTCTTCTTGCAGTTACTATTACAGACGAGAATTTTGTACACTAACGTGATTTTTGATCCTCTGGTACCAAAACCTGCCTTTACGCTTAGACCAGCGGTTTCTCATGGAACGGTCAGTGATGGTGAAAATGTGCTCTATTTGTGTTAACCCTGAAGTCACTGGTCACATGTGGCTACTAAGCTCTTGACTGAGAAACTAATATTCAATTGAACTAAATTAATTTAATTTAAATTTACATATGCATAACTACAGGCGGCTCGCGGCTATTGCGCTGTATGGGGCTGGGGTGGATGCTTATAAGATTTCATTCTTGGAATAAACAATGTAGAAGTTAACTAACTTGTGACAGTGTTTTTCTAGAACGACATCCTTTTGCCTACAGTCTAGCTCTCCTGCCTAAAAGCACCAGAGGCGCCCTGTGCGCCGGGAGTCACACTTCTCACCCTCGGCCTGCTGAGGCTGGCCTCTGGCTGGGGTTCTTGTGCGTAATCAGTCTCCGCAGGAAAGCAGGGACAGCCCAACCAGGTGTGGTTCGATGTGTGCCGTAAGAGGCAAGAAATCCAAAGGAACATTTAATATGCAACCTGAGCCACTTTCTCTCTAATTACAGGCATGTCCAGTGAACAGCTTAGGCTCTGTGCAGTAAAGGCACAATTTATCTTCACCTCGAACTCAGAATAATTACCGCAGCCTGTCCTGACCAGAGGCTACTCACCCGGGACCACTTCCATCGTCTTGTTCACCGGACTCACAATCTCAGGGCTCTGGGGCCTCTTCTCCTCTGAAATAAACATCCACAGGCTCTCTCTCAGTCTCGCACAGATCAGAGTCACAAATGATATCAACACTTGGCAAGTACACCAAACTATACATGGCGTCCAGCAGATATTCCCTCAAATGTCGGAAGCATTTATG
Organism: Myotis daubentonii; assembly: GCF_963259705.1. Taxonomy (NCBI): domain Eukaryota; kingdom Metazoa; phylum Chordata; class Mammalia; order Chiroptera; family Vespertilionidae; genus Myotis; species Myotis daubentonii. Next base: position 7,022,706 of record NC_081851.1, read on the forward strand.
GCAGGGGACAGAGGCAAGAAGTGAAAAAGGGAGCCAGCACGGAGGCCACAGCCAAATCATGACAACCCACTCCAAAGCCTGCGCCCTCTGAGCCCAGCAGCTCGGGCTACACAAATCCACAGGCAGCACAGGCCCCGGCTGCAGACAATGGCTCCCCTAGAGCCAATCAGGACGAGGAGGGGGCTGGTGCTCCCCTGGTAGAGCATCACTCCCCAGAGGGCCTTCGATGCTGGACCTGCTTATACACAGGACCTTTACTAATGACCCAGGAGTAGAATGCCAAGCAATTTGGCATAATTTATTAAAACAGGATAAAAATAGTAAGTAGCTCCAGAAATTAATCTGTTATTTACAAAAAGATTGGCTTCAAGGGGTAACCTGTGGCCAACCCTGAGAAACTATGAACTTAAATGCCAGCTCCATAAAGCAGGATCCTGTCTCTTTGGTTTGCTAATACATGTACATCTAGAACAGTTCCTGGCACGTAGTAGATGCTCAATAAATAGTTTTGAATCTTCCTTTAGAAGAATATTTAAAAATGACCTCACCCCTGATTAAGTACATTATGTCTACACAAGGGATCAGAAAGGGAGAGGAAGAATATGTCTGCTATATGTAATACCCTTTGTAATACTTTAAGCAATAAAAAAAAAAAAAAAAAGAATATGTCTGCTGGTCTGGTTGCTACAAGTCAGGAAGAACAAACCAGACCTACACAACGACCAGAGGGAGGCTGCTCAAAGCTCAAGATGATTGTGACTGTTGAAAACTATGATTCACTGATACTAGTAGGAATTAATTCTGATTCAACAAAATAATAAACTTTGAAAAAATAAAGTATGATGCAAGTAAGAAAGCTCCGCTGTAAGTCAGGCGGTCCGGTTCTGGGTCCCTGCCCTGGGACACGCCCTCCTGTGCATGATTCCCAGCACGATTCGCAGTAGAGACCCCTTTAACTGTCAAACCCCCGCGAGTGACCGTTATCATATACGATTTATGGAGCTCTCAGAAAGAACCGTCATCAGCCATCCCAAAGAATGAGCCCCCTTGGTCAGTTGGAAACCCGACTCATATCGTCTATTTAATTAGCACTTTGTCTGAAGCAGGAGGGAAGCCATTTACATAGTATTTAGCAACAAAAGTTAAAACCAGGTGACTTTTGGCAAGTCATCCAGCTTCTCATGGCTTCAGCTCCTCCGTGGACATGCAGATGATAGTAGAATCCTGATCCCTGGGCCTTCCCGGGTGGGAAGTCTTAGGACAGAGCCGTGACTCACCAAGAGTTAAAAGCTTGATCACCCGGCTGATGTGATACTGCTTTCCCAGGAGCGTGTAGGATGCACGGCAAGTGTAGTTCCCTTTATGCGCTTCGGTCACATTCATGATGATGAGTTTATTTGATTCTCCAATGAAGTTTGCATCGTCAAGAAGTAGAGGTTTGCAGTCCTAGATAGAGCAACAGGAAGAAAGTATTGAAAACCAATTAATAACTTTCTCCAGTCTGCCAGGAGGAAACATTCCACTTTTCCATATCAGCAAATGTTTTATACATATGCAGTATGGACATTATATTTTATATATATTTATACATATATATACAAATATGTACTTACACACACACACACATATATGAAAAGAAAGATTCCTTGTATAACAAATTTTAATGTGATTTTTGTGGCAAAAGTCATAATGATACTCCTAGGATATTAAATGCTTACACCTATGAACCTTGCACTTTGAAAACAAATTTATTTGGAAATAAAGAAAAACACAGTGGAGGAAAGAATGCTCACACTATATAGTTTGTCTGTAATGCTGTACTTCCTTTCTTCACAGATATTATTGACTTTGTGTTTCTTCCCCTGCACAGCATGATTCCCCAAGGAAGCCCTAACAAGCTCGGTAGATCAAAGGTAGCAAACTGATAGTTTCCATGGAGTGCGAGCCAGTCTCTTCCAAGGCAGTTACAGAAACTACTGCCCTGGGCGCTGTGCCTCAGTAGTTTGGCACATCCTCCCGGTCACCGAAAGGTCGCGGTTCAATCCTTGGCCAGGGCTCATCCCCAGGTTGTGGGTTGAATTCCCGATTGGGGTGTGTGCAGGAGTCAACCTATTAATGTTTCTCTCTCTCAAATCAATAAAAACATATCCTCCAGTGAGGATTAAAATAATAGAAAGAAACTATTAAGTTATTTAAGGACCACTTTTTAAAAATATTTTATTGATTTTTTACAGAGAGGAAAGGAGATGGATAGAGAGTTAGAAACATCGATGAGAGAGAAGCATCGATCAGCTGCCTCCTGCACACCCCCCACCGGGGATGTGCCTGCAACCAAGGTACATGCCCTTGACTGGAATCGAACCCGGGACCTCTCAGTCGGCAGGCTGACGCTTTATCCAGTGAGCCAAACCAGCTAGGGCATGGACCACTTGATATTTTAATAAAACACAACAGAATAAATTTTGTGCCCTGGCCTGTGTCACTCACTCGTTAGAGCATGGGCCCATGTACCAAAGAGCTGCACGTTTGACTCCCAGTCAAGGACATGTACCTGGGTCGCAGGTTCGATCCTTGGCCCCAGCTGGGGTGTGTGGGGGAGGCAACAAGGGATGTGTCTTTCTCACATTGATGTTTATCTCTCTCACCCTCCCACCTTCCACTCTCTATAAAAATCTATAGAAAAAAATATCCTTGGGTGCCCAGCCGGCATGGCTCAGTGGTTGAGCGTCGACCTATAAACCAAGAGGTAACCATTCGACTCCTGGTCAGGGCACATGCCCGGGTTGCAGGCTTGATGCCCAGTGTGGGGCGTGCAGGAGGCAACCAATCAATGTTTCTCTCTCATCATTAATGTTTCTATCTCTCTCTTCCTCTCCCTTCCTCTCTGAAATCAATAAAAAATATATATTTTTAAATGTATCCTTGGGTGAGGATTAACAAATAAATAAAAAAAGAATACTTTTTAAAAAATAAATAGTTATCTCTTAAAAACCCTAAATTTATACTGCCTTATCTTTAAACTTCTTTTATTCTTACTATACTCTTCTTCAACGATATCTTCTTAAGAAAAATAACAGAAAGTAAGCTTTTAGTAAGGCTGCAAATTAAATATATGCAGTCTTACAACTTTTTTCAAATGTCCTATTAAGTTTCACTACTCAAAAGTAAATGATATGCCAAATGAAAATGTACTTTGCAGATTCAACATATTGTCTGTGAAAGAAAACTATTTTATTTGCTGGAAAAGTAAAATATTATATTTAATATAACATTACGTGAGACATAGAAGCATGAACAAACTGTTGAACCTCAGAGAGAAGGCAGGGAGGGTGGGTGGGAAGAGATCAACCAATGAACTTGTATGTATATATGCATGGGGTGGTGAGGGCCTGGGGCGGGGGGCGGGGACAGGAGTGGCTGGAAGAAGTTAATGGGGGGAAGGAGGGCCCATGTAATACTTTCAACAATAAAGATTTAAAAATATATATATATTAAGACATTACCTTATCCCACTCTATCTTGGGTAACTCATTGTTTTCATCCTTAAAATAATCCAAATAAGGACACACAAGTTGTCCATTTCCTGCAATAATTAGTTTCTGTTCGAATATAGCTTGTGCACTGTAACACAAGTCAGGTTCATGTTGTACAAACTTTGCAGTTACTTCAATCTTGAGGCAGTAAGTTGAATTTCTAAAATAAATCAAAATAGGTGAATCAATCATTATTAAAGGACATTTCTGTCTTAACTATTGTAGGTACACAGAACACATGTCTGTATCAAAGTAACTTCTTCCTTACCTCACTGTGCAATAGTAATTTCCTGAATCCTCGACCTTAGCTGGGACAAACCAAAGCCTATCTTTGTACTGATGGATCCGGGAGCCTCTTTCCATAGGTATAGATGTGTTGCTGTCATTTTTATACCAATTTATAGTGCCTTTGTTTTCATTTGGGTTAAGAGGACATGGACGAACAGCAATTTCATAAGCAGAAGAAACTAAAATTATTGGTCCTTTACGTTCCTCACATTTACCTTTAAAAGGGAGAAAGGAAAAGGAAATTCTATATGAAATCTGTCAATGTCTCTTAATATAATATCTACATATAAATGTATCAGTTACTCAATACATTAATTCATATTAAATATTTACCAGCCTTATGATTAACACCGTTATCTTTGAAGTCTGAAATATTTATATCCAAATTCAGTTGTATTACTTACTACCTGAGTGCCCTTGAGCAAGTTATGTAACCTCTCATCCCCTCTTGAGTCATCTGAAAATGGGTGAAAATGCAGCAGGCGAGAGAGATGCCTCAGTACAAGATAGGAGTGGGTTTACCCTCCTACCCGAACAACTGAAAAAGGGGCAATGTTTATGAAACAATAATGTTCAAGACATTGAACATAAAAACAGAAATATCAGAAAGGTGGGAGTCAAAGGAGGGAAGCCCTAGAATCTTCCCAAATGGCTGCCTAGCGAGACCAGGACCGTGGCGCTGCAAGGAGGAAAGCTAGGCAAAGCCTCCTGATCTCTGAGTGAGGAAATGGAGCTGGGATCCAAGGAAACCAAACGTGTGCAGGGCAGAGCCCCAACAGGCCCGCCCTGCACACAGAGCGAGCGCGAGAGGAAGTGAGCGAGCACTTTGCTGACCTACAGAGTCTCCCTCAAATTTTCAGCTGAGTATTGATTAGTTTAAGTTATATAAGAAAAACCACCCCCAAGGTCAGAGTGAGAATTGCCAAAAGGATTAGAGTAAATAATACCTAACCCACACACAGTTCTGGAAATAGTTGCTGTTTACAGCTGGAATGGAAAACCTCCATAATCATGGGGCATCGGGTAAAATATCCAGAAGGGTTTTGACTCAGTAGATGGGGAAAATCAGGCCTAGAATAAAACTTTTTCTGATCATAACTAATAAAGTTTGAAAGCAAGACCTGAAATGACAATAATAAACCTATGATAGAGCAAACTCAAGAACATTTTTCATAATACAAAAATATCCAGCAACCAGAATGGTGGAAATAACAATGTCTAGCATCTATTTAAAAAATTACTAAGCATGCAGAGAAGCAGGATAATATAACCAATAACGCAGAGAAAATAATCACTACTGACCCAGAAATGACAGAGGTGATAGAATAAATAGAAAATTAAAATAATTATTACTATTGTGTTTCGCTTGTTTGAGATACTAGATCAAACCTGTTGAGAAGAGACGTGAGAGTTGTTTTTAAAAAACTTAAATCAAATTTCTAGAAATAAAAACTACAATGTTGACTTAAACACGCTAGATGTGATTAATGGCAGATTTGACATTGCAGAAGAAAAGCTTAGTGACTTTTAAGACACAGCATTAGAAACTATTCAAAATTAAACACAGAGAAAGAGAAAAGAACAACATTAACAGGGCAGTGTTTAGCTGCTGGACAACTTCAGTACATGACATAGGAATCCCTGAGGTAGAGGAAAGGTGCGTGAAACAGAAGAGTATTTGAAGTCACACAGGTTGAAATCTTTCAAGATTTAATGAAAACGAGGAGCTCACAGACTCTAATATCACAATGAAACCCAGGCAAAAGCAGCATGAAGAAAACTCCACCAAACAAAGAAAAAGTAATGCAGCCTTCTTGCCAGAAAAAATACAAGCCAGAAGAAAGTGGCATAAAGATAAATACTGAAAGATAAAAAGTCAACCTAGAAGTAATACTCAGTGAAAATATTTTTCAAAAATAAAGACAAAATAAAACTTTTCTGTGTATTTATAAAAGCTGTAAAAATTCATCACCAGACCTACACTATCAGGAAAATATAAGAAGTCCTTTGGAGATAAAGAAAATAATATTGGATATAAATGAATCTACACAATGGAATAAATACACCAGAAATGCTTACTACATGGGTAATTATAAAATAACTAGTGACACGGTGCATGAAATCACGCAGCCCTGCCTGCCCACGCCCCACTTTGACACCCTAACCTCTCCACCCAGAGCTCAAGTGTGCCTGGCCCCGCCCCCGACCCCTCTGGCCTTCTCTGGCTGCTTCAAGGCCCGCCCTCAGTCCTGCGAGCCACCTCGGGCTGGTCCTGCCTCCTCCGGGAGCCGCCCAGCTTCCGCCCCATCTCTGGAGCAACCACCACGCAGCACAGGCACACACCGCCTCCTGCTGATGGGTTGTTACATGTGAGGGCGCCCTGACCATTAGCATATTAGCTCTTTATTATATAGGATTTTTCTTACTCTTTAGATCTCCTTTAAAATAGCTGCATGTTTAAAGCAAAACCGATAGTGTATAGTAAGGTTTATAACATATTAGTAGCCTTGCACATGAATCTGTGGGCCAGTAGCTTGCCAGTAGCTCGCTGCCACCCTCCAGTAGCTCTCTGGCCGCTGCCCCGCTCTCCTGTAGGTCCCCCTTCCCCCGCCCCGCCCCATAGCTTGCTGCCCTGCCCCCTCCTGTAGCTCTCCACCTCCTGCTTGTAGCTCACTGCCCACCCTCCTGCTGGTCCGTGATCTGGTTCTATGTGGTCGGTCATTACACTTCACGGAGTAATGACCATTTGCATATTGCATCTTTATTATTCAGGACAAAGCTGTAAAAGGCCTGGGAACAATGGGGCTAAGTTCTAGAATGGAAGTCTACTGCCTTACGTTTCTTATACTCTGTGTGAAATGGCATAGCATTACTTAAAGGTAAACAGTAATAATTAAAGATGGATACCAGAAGCCTGAGAGCACTTATTTTTTTATTATTAATTTCAGGGAGAGGAAGAGGGGAGACAGGGTGGGGGGGGGAGAGAGAGAGAGAGAGAGAGAGAGAGAGAGAGAGAGAGAGAGAGAGAGAGGAAGAGAGACATAGATGTGAAACATCAAACAGTTGCCTCCTGCACCCTGACCAAGGATCGAACCCATAACCTGGGAATGTGCTCGGACTGGGAATGAACCCGCCACCTTCTGGTGCACGGGCTAATGCTCCAACCAACTGAGCCACACTGGCCAGGGCTCCAATAGCACCTACTTAAAACAAAAACAGTTACTTAGTATAAGCCAACACAGGAGATAAAATGAATCATGAAAATTCTCAATCAATCCAAAAGCCAGCAAAAAAAGAAAAAATAACAAAGAATTAATGGGACAAATAGAAACTAAAATATGATCCTGAAATTAAATCCAAATGCATTAATAATGATATTTTAAAATATTAATGGTCTAAACATCCAAATTGAAAGGCAGAGGTGGTCAGATTAGATAAGGTGAGAAGAATCCAACTGTATGCTGCCTAGCACAGACGTACACACATACATGCATACACACACGCCATCATGCTTACACACACTTTGAACAGAAAGATACAAATACATTTCAAGTAAAAAAAAATGGTAGGGGCCCACACCAGGTTAACACTAATCAAAAGAAAGTTTACATGGTTGTTACATTGATAACAACCAAACTAGATTTTACAGTAAAGATTATTAACAGGGATAAAAAGGGTCATTTCATTATGATAAAGAAGTCATTCATCAAGAAGTACATAGTAATCCTAAATGTTTCCTAAGCTACTAACAATGCTTCAAAATACTTGAAGCAAAAATATTAGACTGCGTCCTAGCTGGTTTGGCTCAGTGGATAGTGTCGGCCTGTGAACTGAAGGGTCCCGGGTTCAATTTCAGTCAAGCGCACATGCCCAGGTTGTGGGCATGCTCCCCAGTATGGGGCGTGTAGGAGGCAGCCAATCAATGATTCTCTCTCATCATGGATGTTTCTATGTCTCTCTCCTCCGTTCCTCTCTGAAATCAATAAAATATATATTTTTTTAAATGTTAGACTGCAAGGAGAAATAGAAAAACCCACAATTATAGTCAGAGATTCCAATACCCTATTCAAACAATAATTGATAGAACAAGTAGAACAATTAGATAAATCAGTAATGATATAAAAGATTTGAACAAAAATTTCGGTGTAATTGATATTTAAAAAAAATCCTACTCAACAATAGCAGAATACACATTTTTAACACAACAACTTTATCAACATATACAATATTCTTGTTCACCACCAAATAATTGATGTATTTAAAGGGATTCAAATTAGATAAAGTATATATTCTGGTGATAATAGGATTCAATTAGAAACCAAAAACCAAAAGCTATCTAGGAATTCCCAATATGTTTGACAAGACATTATAAATGAATATGAAATGCAGCGTTAGCTGGGAAGCCATACTGCCCTAATTTATCAGTTCTATAAAGTATCAGCAGATTTGAACATAACTTCCAGAGTGTGCAGAATGCAATCATAAAAAAATATTATTTGTAAAATAATAAAATAAAACTAAAAAAACACACTTCTAAATAACCATGAGTCAAAGAAGAAATAAAAAGAGTAGAAGGTATTTTGATTGAATGATAAGGGAAATACATGTCAAAATTGATGATATTCAATGAAAGCAGTGGGTAGAGGAAAACTGACAGCACTAAATGCCTATAGAAGGAAAAAGATATCAAACTGATGACTTCAGTTTCCACTCAATAAATTAGAAAAAAATGCACCCAATGTAAGCAGAAGATTAAAAAAATAACATGAATCCAACAGATAATCAGTGAGCCCTGGCTGTGTGGCTTCGGGGTTAGAGGGTTGACCTGTGCACCAAAAGGTCACAGATTCGATTCCCCGTCAAGGACATGTACCTGGGCTGCAGGTTGATCCCTGGCCCTGGTTGGGGTATGTGCGGGAGGCAACCAATGGATGTGTCTCTCTCACATTGATGTTTCTCTCTCTCTCTCTCTCTCTCTCTCTCTCTCTCTCTCCCCCTTCCCTCCCTTCCTCCCTCCTCTCTGTCTCTCTCTCCCTCTGTACCCCCCCCCAATCCCTTCCTCCCTTCTACTCTCTCTAAAAATCAATGGAAAAAATATCCTCAGGGGAGGATTAACAACAACAACAAAAAATCAATGAAATGGAAAATGAAAAATAACAGAGAAAAATCAGATACTAAAAGCTTATTCTTTCAAAAAATATGATTGATAAAATCTCCATCCAGAATGACCAGGAAAAAAGAAAGGTGTTATCTCTCAAAGGAGTAATAAGGAAATATTAAGAACAAATGTATGCTAATAAATTCAATAATTTATGTGAAACAAGAAAATTCCTTAAAAGGCACAGACTATAAAAGCTCCCTCAAAAAGAAATAAATAACCTCAATAGCCCTACAGATACTAAGGGCTATTAGTATCTGGCCCTTTAAAGAAAATGAATTTGCAGCTAAAACCTTACAACAAAGAAAATTTGGGGCCTAGATAGCGTCACTGGAATATTTATGGAAGAAATTTTAGGGAAACTCTTGCAAAAAATTGAAGAGTCAGTAACATGTCCCTATTCACTCTATGAGGTCAACATTACTTTAATACTAAAACCTGACAAAGACATTACAAAAAAAAGAGAAAACATAAGCCAATCATCATAAACATAGATGCAAAATTTCTTTAAAACAGTTTATCAAACTAAATCTTACAATATATTAAAAAAGGATAATATATTGTGATGTATATAACATCATAGAAATGCAAAGTTGGATTCACATTCAAAAAAATCAATCAATAAAATTCCATATATCAACAGAGTTTAAAAGAAAATCTATATAATCATCTCAATAGACCCAGAAAAAAAAAAAGAAAAAACCATGACAAAATCCTACATGAGCAAACTAGGAATAGAGGTGAACTCTCAGCTATGAAAAACCTACAGCTTTTATACACAGCAAGATTAGGAGTGAGGTCAGGATAACCACTCTAATCACTTCTATTCAATAGTTTAGCAGTGGTTCTCAACCTTCCTAATGCCGCGACCCTTTAATGCAGTTCCTCATGTTGTGGTGACACCCAATTTCATTGTTACAAATTGAACATAATTAAAGCATAGTGATTAATCGCAAAAACAATATGTAATTATATATGTGTTTTTCGATAGACTTAGGTGACCCCTGCGAAAGGGTCGTTCGACCCCCAAAAGGGTCGTGACCCACAGGTTGAGAACCGCTGGTTTACTGGAAGATCTAATTAGTACATTAAGTCAAGAAAAAAATAGATGGCACCCAGATTGAAGGGTAAAGTGAAATAGCATTATTTGCAGACAACATGATCATCTATGTGGAATATACTATAGAAATCTACAAATGATCTAGACCAGTGGTTCTCAACCTTCTGGCCCTTTAAATACAGTTCCTCATGTTGTGACCCAACCATGAAATTATTTTCGTTGCTACTTCATAACTGTAATGTTGCTACTGTTATGAATCATAATGTAAATATCTGATATGCAGGATGGTCTTAGGCGACCCCTATGAAAGGGTCGTTCGACCACCAAAAGGGTCGTGACCCACAGGTTGAGAACCGCTGAGAGGATTAGTAAATTATAATGTAATATGAGTATGCAAGATTGTGCCGGAGTCCATTCATTGTCTTCACTAGCTGAGTTTAGACAGAGACCCCCCAAAAGCTAGTAGCCCTTGAAAGTCTTAGTAAAGGTCAGGGCTTGAAAGTCCTAGCAAAGGTCAGGGCTGTGCACCACCCAGTTAATCCAGGAACCACTCAGCTAATTTAGGTAATTAATAGTTGAAGCATCCCCACCTTTGTTCCCTTAATTCCTTAGATACTTATGTAGATCCTTGTTAATTATTGTTAATCAGATACACCCGGAAATCTATTGATGAGCTAACCAGTTACTCTGCCTACACCCGGAAATCTATTGATGAGTTAATCAGATACTTTGTCTATTCCTGGAAATTGTCTGCTGATCTGTGTGTCATTGAAACTTCCTTACCCTAAGGGCTACTCCAGATCAATAAAAGATTGGAGCAGCCTGAGCATGGGTGGAAGTCTCTCTCCTTGAGTTGGACTTGCCTGCCTGGACCTCCAATATTGCAAAATTTTCTCGTGTCTTTTTCTCTCATTTGTTGTGCGGCTCCTCTTTCAGGTACCGAACCCTACTCCACGCGGGTCGTGGAAGGAAACACTCAACAGATTGAATGGGTTTTCAAATACTAGCTAAGGACAATTAAAAACTGAATTTGTAAAAATACCTTTTCTAATGACAGTAAAATATATAAATAGAATATTAAGGATAAATCTGACGAAAGATGCATCAAAGCTATCCAATGAAAAATCTAAAACAGTGCTTAAATAAACTAAACAAGATCTAAATAAATTATCATGGATCAGAACACTCAATATCTTTAAGATGTTAGTTGTCCCCAAATTGGGTTATATTCAACTTAATCCCCATTAATATCTGAGCAGGACTTTTTGTACTAATTAACAAGCTGATTCTAAAATTTATATATAATTAGTCAAAATAACTTGGATTTTAAAAAGAACAAAGTTGATTTACACTGACTTAATTCAACATCCTACCTAATAAAAGACAAAAAGGGCAATTAACCGTACCTCCGCTACGCTTCCCATTGGCTAATCAGGGCGATATACAAATTAACTGCCAACAAAGATGGTGGTTAATTTGCATATGTAGGCTCAATGATGGGAGGTGAAAGGGGAAGCATGGAAGAACAGTGCTTTTTCCATTCTGCCTTTGCCTTGCCCCCTGCCCTGGATCCAAGAACCGGGGTAAAGGCCCACCCCCCAGCTGGTGATCGGTGACTACGCGAGGCAAGGAGGGACCCAGAACGGGGAAGCCGTCCTGCCTGGCTGAGGGGGACCCAATCTCATCCCCGGCCGAGAGGCAGGGAGGGACCCAGAACATGCAGAAGCTGGGTCTTTTTTTTTTTTTTTTTTAGATTGTGTAATTATTTATTACACATAAACGGTGGTTTCACATCTGTCAAAACGGGTCCTGTTTTTACATGTGTGTGCAGGTTCTGATGTACAAGAAAGGGTCATGTGCTTAGTTCGTCCATGCAAAGCTCCAGGTACATCACTAAATACCTTAAAAATAGAAGGCTCTCTTTTTGAGCCAATCTGTTTAGATTCATGGTTAGTAAAACAGTATGAAACTAATGAAATACAGTGATAGGAATTAGGAAGTGTGACACTGATGGTTCTGGGCATGTGAAGGGTGAGGGACAGAGGGGTACACACGGTCTTCCCTTCAGTTCTGCTGGAGAGATGAGCTCTGAGGGCCGGAGCTGCTCCATGCCCAGAGGAGGGGGGTGTGGTCAGTGGCTCTGTTTCAGAACTTCCTGCCAAGCAGAGACCTTACCCGACCCACAGGAACCTTTTTCTCCAGAAAACAGAAACAGCCAGTTCCCAATGGGCACGGGAAAACCAGTGTCCCCTCCTGTGCCCGGTGTCCTGATGGGGTGACGGGGAGGTAGGCGAGGGGAGCAGTGCAGAGTTGTTAGGCAGCTGGAGTGGGAGTGGAAAGGCCATGAAATGTCCACAGTCCTGGCTGTGCCCACGGCCTGGACTGCTCCTCCAGGCCCTGGCTGAGGGATTAGGGCTGCTTCTCTCAGGAAGGGAATATTCCATGGGTGAAAGATTTACAGGCTCAGGGTGGGCCGTGTGTTAGTTTGGGGCAAATCCCTCAGCATTCCTGCTGCCAAGCCCTCAAAGGAATGAGGCAGAGGCACCCTTCACCCCCAAGACCCCTTCGTGGACATTTTAGCATCTACGTGATTTTTAATCCCTTCAGGGAGACTTTCTATCCTGCAGTCCCATCCCACCCACTGTTGATGTTTGTCTGCCAGCTGGGTCGAGCATCAAGGGGAAGGGGGGTTTATACTTACTGAAAGACTACTGATCCTACCGGGAAACCAACCTGTTTACTGTACTGTTGTAAATATCGTACCCTTTATATCCTGTATATTGGCTTCTTTTAAATAAAGTGAAATGTCTTAGAAAAAAAAATAGGCAAGGCAAGGTGGGCCCCAGAAGACCCATATAGGGAGTGCCACTCAGCCAGAAGCTGGCTCATGGCTGGCCAGTGCAGTGGTGGTGGCAGGAGCCTCTCCCACCTCCGTGGTAGCACTAAGAATGTCCAACTAATGGTTTAGACCTGATCCCTTGGGGGCCTAAGCCTTTAGTTGGACATCCCCCAAGGGCTCCCTGGCTGCCAGAAGGATGTCTGACTGCAAGGTTAGGCCTAATCCCCTGGAGAGTGGGCCTAAGTCGACAGGTGGACATCCCCCAAGGGGTCCTGGACTGTGACTGGGCGCAGGCCAGGCTGAGGGACACCCCCGCACTGCCCCACCAAGTGCACAATTTTTTGTGCACCGGGCCTCTAGTTTATTATAAAACCATATGAATTAAGACTGTAGTATTGACATAAAGATGAATAGGGCACTGAACAGAAACCTCAGAAATAAATTACACAAACATATTCAACTGATTTTTTTACAAAGGCACAAAGGAAATTGAGTGGAGAAAAGATAGCCTTTTCAATAAATTGGATATCCTTATTAAAAAAACAAAACACGCAAAATCTGATCTTTTGAGGCAGGATTTCTAGAATGGCAAAAATGAGGGTCTCCATAAATTCACTCTTCCATAAAAATAACAAAAAGCCTGGAAAATTTTTGAAATCAAAGGGATACAATAATGAGAACATTTATTTTAAAATAAAACAAAACAAACAAACAAAAAAACAGTGGCAGCTGAATCTCAGAACAGCGAGATTTGTAGCTTTGTAATTTAAACTACTCTCATCCACCTCTCTTTCCAGCTCCACTATACACTCGAAAACCAGCAGCCTTACAAACACAATAGCTATGAAAGCCAGCAGCTTGCAAGAGTGAGCCAGGTTTGGAGCCCCTCAAAAAGTACCATTCCTGCGCATTGCCACAATTTGACCCAATTGGCAGCTCTGTGGAAAAGTCACACTCACAGAGTGGTGTTGTTATTTCCCTGACTCAGAGCTCCACAAGGAGTGCTATCCCAAGAGTGTTTGTTTAAAAAATCAATCAGTGGCAAATGTTTGATTCTGTAGCTGCCTGCAGCCATGATACCTGTTGAGACAAACAAGAGTCTGGCCAAAAGGAAAAAGAAAATCTGGGGAACTAAATGACCATAAAGAGATTTGAAAAGCTCTAATATATTCCTGTATAATCCAGAAAAGTGCCTATGTATGCAGGGCTGTGTACATGCCCAGGGAAGACCAGAGAAGGCACCTTAAAGTCATGCACAGCAGGAAGTGAAGACTAAGAGTTGTGAGCAGCCTAAGTGTTGAAGGCATACCTCAACACATACATGGCCCCTCCGCAAAGGGTAGAAGGCTTGTTGGGTCAAGTAGTCTAAGGAAATTTCTGACCAATCATTAGATGACCAAGCAGAGACTTACATAGCTGTACACTACAGGAAACACAGATCACAGGAAACTTCAGAAAGCAATGAATATATATTCATTATCTTGATTGTGATGATTTCAAGAGTGGATATGTATGTCAACACACCAAATTGTATACTTTAAACATGTGTGGTTTATTATATGTCAGTTATTAACACAAGCTGCTAAGAGAAACATAGAATTGAAATAAAAGGGGCTAGTCACTTAACATAGAACCTGTGCAGAGTGAGGACTCTAAGTATTTAGATAATGGGAATAACAGTAGCAAAGGCAATAGTAATCTATCTATATAAAACCCTAATATGCAAAATCGACCGAATGGTGAACAACCGGCCAAATGACTGGTTGCGATGACTCGCACTGCCCCCAACCCACAGACCCTGACTGGTGGCAGGGGGGGCGGGGCCAGCAAGTGAGCGGCACCAGGGCCACCAAGGTGGGTGGGAGCAGAGGCCCCGATCACACCACCGGTGGCCCCACAGATCAGCCCGTATATCTGACCAGGCCTAGGGATCCTACCCATGCATGAATTTCATGCACCGGGCCTCTAGTAATAATAATAAAATGAACAAAATAATGTCTCAGCTAGATATACACTTCTATTTATCTGGAGTTTGACCCACCCATCCACCAAAATTGTTCTTATTAATGTCACCTATGACTTTTAAGTTTCTAAATCAAATAAACAACTTCAAACATCATCTTAGTTAGTATATCTTCAGATGACATATATTATTAACCAAATGACCTCATCCCTTATCATCTCCCTCATTTCTCACTTGGTTCCTGCCAGAAGCCATTCCATCCTTGCTGCTTGACACAGAAACATCTGCATAGCATATGTTCCAAGGGACCTGGCGTATATGGCATACTGTTCTTAATATGTTTGTTCCCCTTCTTAGCGCTATTTCTTAAAAAGCAATGAATGTGTTTTCTCCCAGCAGTTTTCCTGACAGTCATGGTATAGCATGAAAAATTCAATGACCAAATTAAAAGTAATTGATTCCATGGTCAAGACTAAATACTTTGATGTTAAGAAGTGTTTTTAAGTGTTGATAATTTTTAAATTGGATACATGTTTGACAGTTTTTCAAGAATATAATTGAAGGACATTTTGTGCATCTCAAAAGGCCCTGAGATTGTACAAAAGGATTTAATTCTTCTCCCAAAAAAGAAATAAACTAAATTAGACCAATACAATATACTTGATTGCATAAGGAAATTCTGCCAAATAAAAGAAAAAATTGATTTATTAATAACAATGTTTTTATTTAAAATAATATGCCTTCAATGTCATTAAAACTTATTAAGTGTATGCACAGACCCACAATTTTTCTAGTCTCTTAAATCTAGAAAACCCTGCCTTCCTTAAACTAAGGACAATTAAAGGTTAATGATTTATATTTTCCCTCCCTAAACAAAAGTTAAATAGCTTATGTCAAAATACTTAAAGGGACTGATAGCAATAATCCAATTAGTGGACAAGTAAAGTTAAATAATGAACTTTCTTTCAAATTAATTAAATTGGCTAACTGAAATGAATGAATAGCCAAGAAAACTTAATTGTACTATACAGGAAACTGTTCCTGAAATATTAAAAATTTTTATTGATGGTTCATCTTATAGTGATAATTATTTAGCATTTAATCAAACCAAAGCAGTCATATCTCTATACAAGAAATTAAATCTAGAGTCATCAAGACTGCATTAAATAAATTTTTTCAAAAGGCTCTTCATATTATTTTTAATACAATATAGAGGAATAATAGAATGTTTCCTGTAAGAATATTACATTAAGCCTGAAGTATTTTTAAATTGTTACTTTATAATTGATTTTCATTTATAATGCCTATAGCAGGACACCTGTGAAAGTGCACTGGTGTCAAAGTGGGCCAAAAGGAAAACGGTCTAGTTAAAATTAAAGGATCTCAAATCTAATTTATAGGGAATTCCCTCTTAACATTTGGTCGAGGATATGTTTATATATTTCCAGAAAATTTCTTGAAGCTCATGTTGATTCTTGCAAAAAAAATAAAATAAACTGCAATGTGGACCCAAGAGAGAAACTGGCCAACTTAATGAGGAGTCTGCACCTGGAGCCACACCGTACAGCTGCAGACAATCAACTGCCCGGCCCACAGATAGGAATGATCCCAAGCAGCCCACTGAAGATAAGAAGTGGGAAGAGGACGAGGTGGACAGCAAGGAGCCCAGAGTGACCAGGAGCCCAGGAACACCTGAGAACACCCTTCTTGCCATGTTAGCAGTAATCAGCTGTACGGTAATGCTACCAGGGCAAATGGGGAGGTATTCTGGACTTATGTTCCTGACCCACCGTGGGTAGGACCTCTTACGTGGGCTGATACTCCACCTAACATAGTTCCTAATGATACCAAAACCCTTGGTCATCCCGGAGGACGGCAGATGGGGCAAGGAAGCCTACGGGCAAAGCATAATTACACAGCTGTTGCCGCCCCGCTTCCCTTTTGTATGACCCTAAATCAAGCCACTGCTCCCTTGCGTGTAAAATTAAAGAGAGGTTTTTGGCCAGCCTGGACCCCAAAGAACGGGGAAGAAAAGGCTCACATACATCTATTATCTCCACTTGCTCCGGGGAAAGGTGCAGAAAATGTAAGTGTGCTAAGGCACATCCCCACCCCCGCCAACTAAGCCATTATGTAAAAGGTCTTATGAATGGGATCCCACTGAGGAAGAAGTTAATTGGCAAGACTGTTATAGTAATTATCCTACCACCAGCAAACTTAATAACAATTTTTTCTTTATAGACTGGAGCCCTTATGGGTCTCTGTATAGTAACAACCGCACCCCTAAATGGGAAGGGAATGCATCCTATCTCTATGCTGAAGAAAATCACCCCATCTCATGGCATGGAGGAGGATTTGTTGGGCCTCAATTACAACATGACAACTGGCCTCTACAAAGTACGCAGTGGAAATTAGCTGCTGCACTTGCACCTATAGAATGGTAGAGTTTCAATTATAGCTCCAATAGTTCCATTTCTGCTTTACGAGGACTCTCAATAAGACAGTGTTTGCTACTGCCTGTGTGTTTGATCCGTTTGTGCTCCTATCAGGCCCCATTCAGATACGCCTTAATGTCACAAGCCATCTGTCTGAGGTGTCATGCACAGTTTGCACATTATCCCATTGTATTAATTCTTCATTTCAAAAGAAGTCCCTCATGATTTTAAAACAACCAGCTTTTGCTTGGGTTCCCACTAACTTAACTGAGCCTGGGAATCTCATCAAACCTACCAACTATTGTGTGATCTAGTAAAAATCTTAAAAAGACAAAAAAGATTTCTTGGAATGTTAATTGCAGGAATCTTTGCCCTGGTAATGTTACTTACTTCTGTGGGCATTGCTGCTTCATCTATGGTACAGACTGTTCAGACCTCTCATTTCGTACAACAGGTCAAGGAAAATGTATCTAAGACCTTGCCTATACAAAAAAGAATTGACAACCAGTTTGAAAATGAAAATGACAACCAGTCAGCATTTAAGTCTACAGTCCTGTGGATGGGTGATAAAATCCATGGCCTAGAGCAAAAAATATCTTTACAGCGTCATTATAATTTTCCCAGATTTGTGTTACGCCTGTTCCCTATAATAGTACCCTGCACCCTTGGGAATCAATACAAAATCATCTTCTTGGTGCTTGGGGTCTAGGTAACACAACCCTCGATATTTTAGAATTACAACAGCATATTGTACAGTTGTCCGAGGCAAACTTACAAACTAATTCTTTGAAAGCCTGGCAACAATTTAAAGAGGACTTGAAAGAATTTAACCCCTTTCACTGGATATCCTTGCATTTACCTCTCAGCATAACCACTATTGTTTGCCTCATTCTTTTTCTCATATGTTTACTTCTAGTCTGCAGATGTGGAATGAAGAGTCTTAAAAGGACTCAAACCCGCTGAAACCGGTTTGGCTCAGTGGATAGAGTGTCGGCCTGTGGACTGAAAGGTCCTGGGTTCGATTCCGGTCAAGGGCATGTACCTGGGTTGTGGGCACATCCCCAGTGGGAGGTGTGCAGAAGGCAGCTGATCGATGTTTCTCTCTCATCGAGGTTTCTAACTCTCTATCTCTCTCCCTTCCTCTCTGTAAAAAAATCCAATAAAATATATTTAAAAAATAATAATAAAATAAAAATCATTAAAAAAAAAAAGGACTCAAACCCTTCAAGCAGCTCTCACTTATCAAGATTTATTAAGGAAAAGTAACAGGGAAGGGTGCCTAGCACATAGTTAATTATTGCCTTCACGGTACTAGGACCTCCCTTAGAGCTAAAAACAGACAATGGGTCCATGTACGCTAATTCTGTTTTCATTATTTTTGTCAGCAATATCAAATTTATCATAAAACTAATATCACTTATGATTCTCAAGCTATTTTGAAGTAAGCCAATCATATTATTAAGATGCAATTATTAAAATAAAAAGGAGGAGAATCAGATGAATTCATCTAGCAAAGAATTAATAACAACTTCACCTTTGCTGTGGGTCCACCTATATGTTTTGACATCACTAATAATATCACATTCCAGGCTGTTTAGGAACCTCACAAAAATACCCTGTTACTGACTCCCCCACAGGAAAACCTAATCGATGGAATATGTGGGCTCTCACCCGTCAATCTCCTGGGTGCAGGACCCACCTCTTATGGAGCAGGGACTTTATCCCAAGTGAAAAATCCAAGGCTTTGTAGAACATCTTCACAATCAAAGGACACTGAGGAGGGCCCATGGCCATTCCCTCCTTGGTGGTATTGTAGATATCCAGAACCTATTCCTTTTCCTTTATATCAAAGCAAACAACAGATTTTTGACTGGCCTGTACCTAACCCCACTAAGAACTACAGGGACTATCTTAAAGCTTCCGCTAACTTTCACTGGCAGGAAGCTTTTCTCACCCCAGAAGACCTGTCACTCATCGGCATTCTAATGGATGGTCCCAGCAGTCTTAACTTCTATAGTTAATAATCATTCTTATACTCACCATCACTTGTGGAGAGCAATTGCCGCCACAGTGCCTATAACTCTTGATAGAACCCAGCCCCCGCCTTATGGCAAAGAAACTTATCATATTAGAGCTTGTCTATCATCCCCATATGTCTTTCTACTAAAAGATTCTCACAGTAACCTAGGTGTGACAACAAATGAAACCACTTTCACTGTTTCCTGTCACAAATGTATTTTAACCACATGTATTGATTCTAGCTTATCTATTCAGACAATTTTTATTGTAAAGCGACCTTATCTAATGTTACCTGTACAATTGCATACGCCATGGTATGATGATTCTGGGTTACAAGATATTAGAATAATTACCAATGCTTTAACACGCTCAAAAAGATTTGTAGCAGAATTAGTCTTAGGCATAACTGCACTCATTACAATTATAGGATCACTTGCTACTGTAACCACAGCCTTAGTACAGGAAGTCCATACAGCTCAGCATCTAGATCAATTAGCAAAGAATATTTCTCTCGCTCTAGCTACCCAAGAAATAATAGACAAAAAATTAGAAGCCAAGGTTAATGCTCTTGAAAAAGCCCTTATACATGTTGGAAATGAAATTGTTACACTTAAAGTTTGTCTATCATTAAGATGTCATCTAGATTACAAATGGATCTGCATTACTCCTTTAGAAGTTAATCAGTCAGCAATAACTTGGGACAAAATTCAACATCATATATTAGGAATTTGGAATAACAGTAATTTAAGCCTAGATCTACAAAAGTTACATCAGCAGATTCATGACATAAGCTAATCGAGCTCACTACTTGATCCTTCCCAAGTTGCATCTTCCTTTTTTAGCAGTTTACAAGGATACATCTCTAAACAAAACATTACCCCCATGCTTTTAAGCGCAGGCCAATTTTTATTCATAATTTTAATAATTATTTGTCTTTTCCCAGTCTTCTTCTGAGTCTTAATGCAACCCGAAAGATGGCTGCTGATTTACATGCGCTACATTTTAAAAAATAAGAATGGGGGAGATGCTGGAAGCTGTTCCATCCTTGCTGCTTGACACAGTCGCTGCAGGGAAGAAACATCTACACAGCATTTGTTCCAAGGGACCTAGCGTATATGGCATACTGTTCTTAATATGTTTGCTCCCCTTCTTAGCACTATGTGTTCTAACCAGGACCACCTTCCCAAGAAAGGTTGTTTCTCCAGGTGGGAATGTTTCCCTAGAGTTAGGGATTAATGGGACTAGGGAAGGGAATAAATAAAACCCCCTAGTGTTACAGAAATATCTTGTACTACTTATGAGGAACTTAGACTGTTAGCAATAAATTTAGGACTTGCTAGGCCCACATCCCCAGGGGTCTACCCACCAGAGAAAGTACCAAAGCCTATACCCCTAAAACCCGCCGACACAAGGCAGTCCCAAGGAAGACCACCAGCAAGGCTATAAGGACATAACCTTTACTTAGGCCATAAAATAGGAAAATACCCTTCAGTTATTTCCTTATAGCTTAACAGTAGAGCAGTAGATTAGTGACCTTGGAATAGAAATAGCAAACTAGCCCTTATAATGGAACACAGAGACTAACCTTTATAATAGAATGTAGAAAAATAGACAGTAGATAAGATTAAAATCAAGAGCTAGATAGAGATAAGATTTTTAGGAAAGGTCAGATAAGAAACTATAAACATAAAACAAGAAACTGTAGAAGGTCAAAGGAGGACCCAAAACATACCATGATGTAACTATAGAGGCATGCTTATAGAATCAAATAGTATAAATACAGTTGTAACAAGACAATAAAAAAGAACCTAACTATGCTGATCATCTGAACGCTGTCTCTGTGTCCTTCATTCTTCGCCAACGCCATCCTCACCTTTGGGAACCCCTGGACCGCTGGGGCTGGACCCCAGCAGGTTCCAGCCACAATGGTATTTAGTTCCTGGAACATGCCAGTTCCTTAGGGTCTTAGCACATCTGCCTGGAATGTTTCCCCATCCCCAACTTCAGGGTTGACTTAAAAGTCAACTTCTCAGTAAGTGTTCTCTGGCCACACTATCATAAAATTTAACTTTCTGCCACCTGCACATTCCTAAAACTTTATTTTTTAAATATATTTTTATTGATTTAAAAGAGGAAGGGAGAGGGAGAGATACAAACATCAATGATGAGAGAGAATCACTGACCAGCTCCCTCCTGCATGCCCCACACTGGGGATCAAGCCTGCAACCCGGTCATGTGCCCTGACTGGAAATCGAACCATGACCTTCTGGTTCACAGGTCAATGCTTACCCACTGAGCCATATCCGCCAGGCCCAAACTTTATATCTTCCTTTCCTGTTGTTTTTCTCTCTACACTTACCACAAATGACATAATAAATGTTTACTTTTCTAAACCTACTGGAATATAAACCATCTGCAGTCAGATTTTCTGTCTTGATCATTCACTTCTGTATCCTCAGCACCTAGCGCCTAGCACAGGGAAGGGGCTAATGCATTTGTAGTAAAGGGAGGAAGAGGGACAGAGTGAAAATGAATGAACCGAGAAAAGAAGGAACTGTCTCTTGATGGTTTTCAGCTGAGGGTCCATTAAGACTACATTTAACGCCTCTTCCTGATGAAAGCCAGGCTTTCCTGTGTTATACTCTTTGATCAGCAATACAGTGGGAAGAGGCCTGGACTAGACACAGTTTATTCTTAGGCATAACTCTAGACTTGCTCTGAAACTAGAAACATGGCCTTGGGCTCTTAACCTCACTGGGTCTGTTTCCAAATATGTAAACAAGAAAATGAGAAGATGCTGAAAAGAATACTCATCACTACAGTTCTGTGACCAGCAGGCTCTGTGTATTGGGATTCAACAGAAAAGATTTTTTAAGAAAAATGACTCTGTTAGATAAGGTACTTCATGTATCCTAAATAATAGATTCTCTTAGCAGATAATAACAAATGGAAATGCTTAACTTACCAGCTTCCAGAGAAGAAATCAGTAGAGCTATGAAACAAACAAGCCTGAGTAACACTTTCATGTTCTCCTAGAGAAACAGTAATGAAAGAAAAACAAAAATTAGAAATGTTACTATTCCAGAGACTTTCAAGATGGCAGTAGAGCAGGTGAATCTTGAACTCACCTCCTCCCTAAACCAAACTGGAAATACAAATAAATTGGGGAACAATCACCCTGAATAACCAACTGAGAACTAGCTGAAGAGGAGTCTTATGCTATTAATCAAGGATTGCAGCAGAAGGTGCACTGAGACTGGTAGGAAGGGTGGAGATGCAAGAGGGACTGGCCCCACTCCCACGGATGCAGCTGAGGTGCTGGAGAGATCACTTAGCTACAGGGGCTTTCTCCTGGGAAGTGTGGGGCCTAACCCCAGGCCAGACTCCCCAGCACAGAGCACCAGAGCACCAGAGCTGGAAAGAGGTGCCCACATAGCATCCAGCTGTGAAAGCAGCGGGGTTTCTGTCCACCAAGGAGAGGCGAGTCTGCTGGAGACACCGGCTCCCTCTTCAAGAGCAAACTTTAAGTAGAGAGGGTGGTGCTGGCTGGAGTCGCCTGAGGAGAGTCTGGGGTTTGTGGCTCTAGGGAAAGATGTGGGAGGACAGCTGCCAGGACACCTGTACCCAGTCATTCTCGGATACTGCAGCAGCCACCTTTCTGGGGCAGGGCAATCCCCTCCAAGAGCATCAGCCTGGGGGAAAGCAATTACCCACCCCGGGAGTCCCTCGCACCCCACCCTGCAAGGAGCCACAGCCTAGGGCAGGGAGTAGAAGTCCGGGCAGACTTTGGGTGTCAGTGACTGGGTTTGAGGTGAGGCCATATGCCCACTTTTCCTGTGAACCAGCCTGGTACTTCCCCATCACAGGAGGCCCCACAGACACACTCTCCAGCTCCTGGCAGACCCATCTTTGGGCTCGGTCCTGAGTACTAGAGCATCCGCCCTGCTGAGCTCAAGGCAAAATCCGGGACAGACTCAGTCACCTGGCTCTGGGATGGGACATACCCACCACCTTCCCTGAAGTGTGAATGGCACCTCCCCTCTCGAAGGTCCACTAGCCCCACCGCCAGAGGCTTTTTCAGTGAATGAGCCTAACAGGCAGCCAGCAGACAAGGAAGGCAGAGGCGGATTGCGGGGTGCCTTGGTACATGTGCCGATCTGCCCCAGGGCCCAGTACTAGTAACAGCCGGCCTTGGAGCACAGCTTGGTCCTTCCTGTGTGCAGCCAAGCCCAGCAGAGGCAGCCATAACTGTGGACCAGGCACCGGCAGCGTCTGACACTGGCCTGCACCACAGTCCTTCCCAAAATGACCAAAAGCAACACACGAAGCGTCCAGCTCAGGCAGCACTGGAGCAGATTCAACAAACTCCACAAACAGCAGATCGAGCAGGCACTAAACCTGGTGAGGTGAATGCCACTTTTTTCTTTTCCGATTTTTTTCTTTTTCCTTTCTATTTCTTTATTTGATTTTTTCTTATTGTTTTTTCTTTTCTTATAATTTTTCCTTATCCTTTTTATTCTTTCTTCTTTTCGTATTCTCTTTATTCCTTTTTATATTATTAGTATTATTGGTCAGCATCTGTACAGCAACTCACATACCATGGTTGGAAGTTGAGCGTCATAATTAGACAGCCTAATCCCATGCATGAACAGGCCAACAGCAATCAAGACTCAACTGCATATAACCCACATAACATTCCTAGTGCATCCAGCTCCGAGAACAAGGAGACTGCACCACTGGGTCCCACAGGACACCTACTACCTAAGGCCAACCTATGAAGACTGAGAGTCATAGCAGATATATTTAATACATAGAAACAAACACAATGAAGCAGCCAAAATGGGGAGACAAAGAAAGAGGCCCCAAATGAAAGAACAGAAGGAACCTCCAGAAAAAGAGCTAAATGGATGTAAGCAAGCGCTCTATCAGAGACAGAGTTCACAGTAACGGTTATAAGGACTCTCAAGGCACTTACTGAGAACTGTAACCGCATCAAGAAGAACATAGAAACCAGGAAAGGGAACCAGTCAGGACTGAGGAATGCCATGTCTGACAACAAGAACCCACTGAAAGGAATAAAAAGTAGGCTGGGGGAAGCAGAGGATTGAATCAATGATTTGGAAGACGAGATAGAAAAAAAGACAATCACAGAAAGGAAAAAGATGTTTGAAAAAGAAGGATAGCTTAAGGGAACTTTGGGACATGAAGCATAACAGTATTCACATCAGAGAGGTTCCAGGAGGAGGAAAGAAAGAACAAGGGATCGAGAGCCCATCTGAAGAAATAATGAGCAAAAAATCCCCTAATCTGGTGGAGGAAAATGGCTTACAAGTCCTGGAAGCGCAGAGTCAGAACAAAATGAACCAAGGAGGCCCACCCCAAGCACAGCATCATTAAAATGGCAGAGGCTAAAAACCAGGAGAGAATCTTGAAAGCAGCGAGAGAAGGCAGTCGCTTACTCTCAAGGGAGCGCCACAGACTGCCCGCTGACTCGACCACAGAAACATGTCAGGCCAGAGGGAGCGGCATGAAATATTCAAAACGATGAAAAACAAGGACCTACAACCAAGGCTACCGTTTAAAATTGAAGGAGAAAGACAGCAATTCCCAGATAACAAAAAGCTAAAGGAGTTTGTTATGCAAAAATTTAAAGGGCTTGCAGAAGAAAAAGGGGGTAGGGGGCACAATAGAAGATAGTTAAAAAGAAAATGGCAACAAATATGTGCCTAACCATGATCACTGAATGTAAATGGCCTAGATGTCCTAATTAAACGGCAGAGGCTAGCTGAGTGGGTAAGAAAACAAGGCTCATGTATATGCTGTCTTCAAGAGACACACCTCAGAAGGAAAGGTACACACAGACCAAAAGTAAAGGGATGGAAAGAGATGATTCATACAAATGGAAAGGGGGAAAAGTTGGAGTAGTAATACTTCTATCTGACAAAACCAGCTTGCGGCTACTTGTGTAGATTTGTTCCGTATCTGGACTGTACCCCATTAGTAGGACCCACTTGCAAAAGTCTCCCTAAACTTCCAGATCCACTCAAAGCTCACACTTTCACCTTACAAGGTAAGACATTAAAGTATTTGTATAAAATTACATAGCTGTATGAAAATGCACCAATAAAGACTAAAAAACGTAACAACATATTAAAACTGGGTTGTTCCTGCCGTCGGGTGGTTTTCCCTTCTCTGTAGCTTTCTATCTAAAATTCCTATAATGAGCATGTATTCACTGTATCACAAAGTGAAAAACAAAAGCAAAACCTGCACGGCCCCCGCCCTGGTGTGACGTAGATGGCCGACCAACCTAGCCAGCGATGAGATCACATATGAAGCGAGGTCCCAGGATGCAGCTTAATTATATGACACTTTGTCCACACACACGGCAGGGGCGCTGTCGCCTTCGGCACCGGCTGCACGCTGCAAGGGGACACCACCACCGCCTTACCTACAAAAGCAACGTCACCAACACACGGCCAGTGAACGCGGACAGGGAGAGAGGCGCTCCTGCCGCCTTCCCCAGCTTCTCAAGCCCGGGGGAAGCCGACGCTCAGCAGAGCCTTTTCCTTCCCGAGTTCCTGCTCCCGAGATGAGGTCACACAGCCATCACCCGCTCCTGAGGGCACCTGCATGTGCGGCAAGTTCCAGCCTCAGACCCCAAGGGACCTGCGCACAGATCTGTTTGAGGGCCCCGAGGACCTCAACCTCAACAGGCCCCAAACCAAGCTCTCTGCCACACCTGCCCCCCACCGTGACAGGTGCAGCACTGCCCTGCACTCCCCACTGTGAGGACACCCTTGCACCCTGCACCCCCCATCTAAGGGCAGACACACTGCACCCCCAGCCCCCAGCACTGCCCTGCACCCCCCACCGTGAGGGCACCCCCAGCCCCCGGCACTGTCCTGCACCCCCCACCGTGAGGGCACCCCCAGCCCCCGGCACTGCCCTGCACCCCTCACCATGAGGGCACCCCCCAGCCCCCGGCACTGTCCTGCACCCCCCACCGTGAGGGCACCCCCAGCCCCCGGCACTGTCCTGCACCCCCCACCGTGAGGGCACCCCCAGCCCCCTTACTGCCCTGCACCCCCCACCGTGAGGGCACCCCCAGCCCCCGGCACTGGGTGTGGAACTCAGAAGCCTTAATGAGTCCTCATGGAATCAAAGAAAAGTGAATAAAAGGTGCGGTTACTCTCCCGCCACTTCAGCAGCGTGTCCAGAGCAGACCATGCTTTGAAAACTCTGCCCTTTGGTTTACACAGGAGATTGCACTGGCCTGTGCTCTTATCTGTAGCTCTAAGTTAATTGCAAACACAAAATATTTTACCCAAGACATCACTCGTTCAGACTCTAATGACATGCAACCATCTGAATAGTACCCAGAAAATGTTCTATTAAGAAGTGGTGTTAACAGGAATGAAAATGTTACTCTGTGTTTTTTAAATAAATGGAGGAAAAGGATCCCTATGCCTGGCGCAAGCCTGGAAACTTTCCTGGAGCAGTAAGACTGCGTTCCTAACATGTCCTACTCTAACTTCTATTCGAAATAACTTGGCCTTCTCCCAGCTTAGCCTAAAATTGCATTCACAGTATTATCATGTTGCCTTTAAGCTATGCCCGATTATAAAACAAGGTCGGAGGTGCTGCGCCTCACAGCCTGGCCACCGCTCCCCGTGCTGTACGGAGGTGTGTTTCCCCTCTGCCCGAGAAGGAAATCAAGGTTTCAAATGGTTCCCAGGTCCAGGCCAATCAATTACTCACGTTAGTTTACCAAAAACAAAACGAAGGCGCGGTAAACCTACTGAGCAGCACGAGCGCCTGGCTGTGCGCAGCGGGAGCAAGGGAAGGCCCAGCTGCGTCCACTCAGCACATTTCAGACACGTTTCAAATGAGCTTTGAGCACAGAGCATGTGGCAGCTGCAAGCCCAAAGCCAGCGGCCGGCTGCGCAGGCGCCTGGCCTCGGCCATGACCCTCTGGCCCCAGTGCCTCAGGTACTCGAGGTGGGCGACAAGTCCGACAACCTCAGACCCTTTCCTGTTCCTAGAGCCTGTAAAACTCGGAACCCAGCGCAGGGTCCGGGCTTACTCAGCCGCCCACACCTGCTCTGGGAAAAAGCAGGCGGGGGCGGGTGCCGCCCCGCAGGGGGCTCAGTCCCAGAACCCAAGGCCAGCGGGCGGGTGTCGCTCCAGGCTATAGGAACGGGTTAGTGTCACATGACCAAAGAGACTAGGGGCAATGGGAGGGGAAATGGGAAAAACGCACCCAAGACTAAAACACGCTCCCAATAAAAATCAGCATAAACCCCGTGGCACCCAAAGCGACAGAAATTCCAGGTGCGAAGCCAAGCCAGACCTACTCCCCACCTCCAGGCCGTCGGTGGGCCGCGCCCAGGCCTCACACTGTGCTCTGTGTGCCCGCCGGAGTGCTGGGCTGAGGCAGAAACAGTCCAGGGTGAAAGCAGACCTTCTTCTCCAGACAGTCACGGCGTGGCCACACGCCCAGCCTCTCCCATGTGCCACACAGGGATGAAGACACGGTATTCATGGATGTTTGCCGTGAGGATCACACGAGCTGTCCTCATTTAGGGCTGAGAAAATTGTCCGTGGGAAAGTGCCTCATGCTCTGGGGACACAGAGGCTGTGGTGATGTGCCCTCAATGTTCATTCATGTTCTTGTTCACTCATTGCCAAACTTGACCAGCTTATTGCATGCCCACCACTGTCCCGCCTCGTGCTTGCTCTAAGCAAAATAGACATAATGCCCAGGGCCAGGCTCAAGGAGCTCGTCTGCCAGCAGGGACTGGGCACGTTTACAGAGAATGACACATCATGGGGAATGGCCTTGGGCACGGAAATGCCCAGGGCATGGGGGAGGCAGGCCTCCCTCCGCCTGGAGGCCTCTGGGAGAGGCACTGGGGGCGGGGGCTGGGGGGTGTTGAAGGAGATGGTGTTTGGACATAAGCCGAAGGTCAGGTCGGGTGAACATGCCCCAAACGGAGGATGTTACTGAGGCTCTGGGACTACACTTCATAGGCGGCCAGAAAGTTACTGAAAGGTTTTAGGCCGCGGGCGGGATACGTGAGAGGATGCAGAGGGCAAGTCGCCTGTAAGAGCACTTTCTCATTAAACGCACACCTGGTACTTCCCACAGGGGCGCAGAAAGGCAGCCACCACTGGGGCCCCCAGCCGAGGCGTGGAGAGTGCACTGTGACTCTAAGCTCGGAGGAGCGCACTGAGGCCAACACAAACCACCCTGGCCCCTGGGAGAGGCCCCCTCAGCCCCACCTCCCCACCTGGCAGGGACCCACCTGCACTGCAAATCGTCATTTGAAAACCTCCCACTCGGTGACGGTGATGGTGACGGTGAGCACCTGGGGGTCTGGGGTCAAGTCCGGATCACTTCCTCAGGCTCAGCCTGCGGCCCTGACTACCCACCAGGGAGCAGCACCTAACACTCCGCCTACAGAATGAACGGACACCTTGCTCCTCACTCACTTCTGAGACAGACACAGCACAGCCGCCAGGCCCAGAGGTTCAGCGGTGCACGGACAGGGCTCTAGGCACCATGAAGTCAGAGGTCAGAGAAGGCGCCGCGTCCTCCGCTCACTTCCCACCGGGGCGCTGTCCCGCGTCCGGAAAGGCCTGCGCTGACGCCAGGGCGAGCGGGGAAGAAGGCCCAGGAGCCTTCCCAGAGGAGCCGGCCCCCGGTCCCCAGGGCACCCGGTCCCCAGGGCACCCGGTCCCCAGGGCACTGGCCCGTCTCCTTTGTAAGAAATGGCCGATCTGCCTCCTCCGCCTCCAGCCACTGCTCCTAGCATTGCCCACTGCCTCCTGTGCTCTGGGACCACTGCCCAGGCCGCTGCCCAGGCCGCCACAAGCTTGGTCCCTCCGCACAAAGGGCCCTCATCCCCATTGCATTGGACAGCTCCAGAGCCCCTGGCCTCCCTGCTCCTACCTGACCCCTGGGGTGAGGCCCCCACCTCCTACCTGACCCCTGGGTGAGGCCCCCACCTCCTACCTGACCCCTGGGTGAGGCCCCCCACTCTCCTACCTGACTCCTGGGGTGAGGCCCCCCACTCTCCTATCTGACCCCTGGGGTGAGGCCCCCACCCTCCTACCTGACCCCTGGGAGGCAACTCCTGGGTGCCTCTGTGAGCCATTGCGGTGGTGCTCATAACCAACCAAGGGCACAAAGCCCTAGCAGCACCTCGCAATTCCTTCTCCTTGGCTGCTGACCTCTGGACACTGCAGTCATACCAATCCAGAGTGCAGACCTCCTGAGTCCACTGCCCCGGCAGGCAGCTCCTGAGCCTCTCTGAACCACTGCAAGGTGCGACCCCAGCTGCCAGCATCCAGTCCCCACAGTAGTGCTGCTCCAGCACGCAGGCCCCCTGAGCCCACCACCCCAGAAGACAGCTCCTGGGTGTCTCTGTAAGCCCCCACTGGGCGCATGTATCCAACCAAGGGAGCAAAGCTCCCAAAGCAGAAACTGGGACTTCTCCCTCCCCAGGCTGGCGTCTGGATACCATGACTGCACACCATGACCGCGCCACTCCAGCATGCAGGCCCCACGAGCACACAGCCCCAGCAGAGGGCTCCTGGACCCCTCTATGAGCTACCACTGGGCGTGTGCCTCTCCAACCAAGGGTGCACGACTCCCTCAGTGGAAACCATGACATCCCCCTCCCAG
Organism: Myotis daubentonii; assembly: GCF_963259705.1. Taxonomy (NCBI): domain Eukaryota; kingdom Metazoa; phylum Chordata; class Mammalia; order Chiroptera; family Vespertilionidae; genus Myotis; species Myotis daubentonii. The sequence continues at coordinate 7,052,691 of NC_081851.1, forward strand.
CTGCCTACCTCTGGACACCTTGGTGAGTTACTGAGGAGTTGCCTCCGGATGAGGTCATGTTGTTTCAGCCAGAGACTCCAAGATTCCCACATCCCCAGCTGCTGGCTCCTGAACCCCCTCGTGATTCAGAGAGGGAAATTACTTTGGCCAGAGTCCCAGTGCCTCAACTGCAAACTACGGGACAGCTGCCCCCCACCCTCACAGTCTCCAGGACCCTCATAGTGAGTTGCAGAGTGACACTACCCCAGCAAGAGTCACACAACACTGGCCAAAGTCACAGTTCCTGAGCCTCAGGCCCCAAGACTCCTTCCTCCCAGGCCATGGGCTCCGAGAACTCACAGGGAGCACACACCAGTGAGACCTCAGACAACCCTTTCCACAAGAGCCAGAACCATGATCACATCCACAACTGCTCACACAATGAAGCTGAGGGTGAGGCACATTGCCAATCCATGATGAGACTTCATCCACGAATAAGAAACTAACATTCAAGACCCAACTATATCAAGAGAACCCAAATAGCTCAGGTAGGGGGCTCCGCTAGATCACCAAGCCCAGGAGATCTGAGAGACTGCACCAGTGGGTCCCAATAATCACCAACTACATAGCACCACCCCCAAAAGAACCTGGGTAGCAAAGCAGTTGGATCTAAGACACAGAAACAAATAAAACATTACAGCAAAAAATGGGGAGACAAAAAACAATCCCTAAAGGAAAGAAAAAGAGAAATCACCAGAAAGAGAGTTAAATGAAATTGAGGCAAGTAACTTGTCAGAGAAAGAATTCAGAGTAATTGTTATAAGGATGCTCAAACCCCTGGATGACAAATACACACAACTCAATGAGAATTACAAGGAGCTAAATGAGAATGTCACCAATATTAAAAGGAATCAAGAGGAAATGAAGAATGACATAGCTGCAATAAGAGCAGAATGGAAGGCTTAAACAGTGCATGAGAAGAGGTTGAGGACCACATCAGTGAATCAGAAGGCAAGGTAAGAAAAAATACACAAACACAGAAGCAAGTAGAAAGAAAACTTAAAAAGCAGGAGGGCAGCCTAAGGAAGATTTGGGACAACACAAAAAGAAACAGCATCTGTATAATAAGCGTACCAGAATGAGAGGAAGTGGAGCAAGGAATAGAAAACCTGTTTGAAAAAATAATGACAGAAAACTTCCCTGATGTTGGGAAGAAAAAAAAAACACACAAATCCAAAAAGCACATACAATACCAAACAAGATGAACACAAAAAGACTGACACCAAGACACATCATAATTAAATTGGCAAACATCAACGACAAAGTAAGAACCTTAAAGGCTGCCAGAGAGAGACAGAAAGTTACCTACAATGGATCTCCCATCAGACTATCAACTGATTTCTCAACAGAAACACATCAGGCCAGATGCAAATAAAATGAAATATACAAAGTGATGCAAAGCAAAGGACTGAATCTAAGAATACTAAGCAAGGCTACCATTCAAAATTGAAGGTGAAATCAGGAGCTTCACTGACAAAAAAAGGCTAAGGGAGTTTATCACTACCAAGCTAGCAATGCAAGAAATGCTAAAGGGGCTGCTGTAAAAAGGAGAAATAGAAAGGGAAGAAAGAATACAGGCATAAAGAATAAAAATGGTGACAAACAAGTACTTATCCATAATGACATTAAAGATAAATGGATTAAACTCTCCAATAAAAAGACATAGGGTAGCTGAATGGATAAGAAAACATGACCATATATTTGCTGTCTACAAGAGACTCACCTCAGAACAAAGGGTTCACACAGACTGACAGTGAAGGGATGGGGAAAAATCTTTCAGGCAAATGGAAATGAGAAAACAGCTTGGGAAGTAATACTTATATCTGGCAAAGGACCGCAAAGTAAAGGCCATAACAAGAGATAAGGTAGGCCACTTCACAACACTAAAAGAGCAATTCAACAAGAGGACCTAACTCTGGTAAATATATAAGCACCCAATACAGGAGCACCCAAATACATAAAAAAAAAACTTCTGGAAGATATCAGAGAGAGATAGACAGTAATAGAATCATAGTAGGGGACTTTAATACCCCATTGACACCACTGGATAAATCCTCTAAACAAAAAATCAGCAAAGAAATAGCAATCCTAAATGACTCACTAGATCAGATGGACTTAAGTGACATCTTCAGAACATTTCACCCCAAAGCTACACAATATACATTCTTCTCAAGTGTACATGGGACATTTTCAAAAACAGACCACATATTAGGCCACAGGCAAAGTCTCTTCAAATTCGAGAAGAAAGAAATATACCAAGCATTATTTCTCAGGCCACAATGGCATAAAGTTAGAACTCAACTACAATGAAAAAAAATCAAACACTTGGAGGCTAAATAGCATGTTATTAAACAATGATTGGGTTACCAAAGAGATCAAAGAAGAAATAAAAAGCATCCTGGAAACAAATGACAATGAAAACACAACAATTCAAAATGTATGTGACACAGTGAAAGCAGTCCTGAGAGGGAAGTTCATGGCTCTACAGGCCTACCTCAAAAAACAAGAAAAAATGGTAATAAATTATCTAACCTTGTAACTGAAAGAATTAGAGAGAGAGCAACAAGAAAAGCCCAGAGTAACCAGAAGGAAGGAAATAATAAATATCAAAGTAGAAGTAAATGACATAGAGACCAAAAGAAAAATAATAATAATACAAAAGATCAGTGAAACCAAGAGCTGGTTCTTTGAAAGGATAAACAAGATTGATGAACCTCTAGCCAGGCTCACCAAGAAGCAAAGAGAGAGGACCCAAATAAACAAAATCAGAAATGAAAGAGGGGAAGTAACAACCGACCCCACAGACATAAAAGGATTTTAAAAAATACTACAAACAACTCCATTCCAACAAACTGGACAACCTTGACAAAATGGACACATTCCTAGAAAAATACAAGCTTCCAAAACTCAAGCAAGAAGATTCAAAAAACCTGAATAGGCCGATAACTATTGATGAAATTGAAACAGTAATCAAAAAGCTTCCAGCAAACAAAAGCCCCAGACCGGATGACTTCACAGGGGAGTTTTACCGAACATTCAAAGAACTAAAACCAATCCTTCTCAGACTATTCCAAAAAATTCAAGAGGAAGGAACACTTCCAAGCTCTTTCTATGAAGCCAGCATCACCCTAATCCCAAAACCAGATAAAGACACTATAAAGAAAGATAATTAAGGCCAATATCCCTGATGAACATAGATGCTAAAATCTTCAACAAAATTCTTGCAAACCGGATCCAGCATTACATTAGAAAAATTATACACCATGACCAAGTGGGATTTATTCCAGGGATGCAAGGCTGGTACAATATCTGCAAGTCAATAAACATGATATATCACATAAACAAATTGAGAGACAAAAATCACATAATCATATCAATTGATGCAGCAAAGGCATTTGACAAAATCCAACATCCTTTTCTGATAAAAACTCCCAGCAAACTGGGAATAGAGGGATCATACCTCAACATAATAAAAGCCTTGTATGACAAAACTACAGCCAACATCATACTCAATGGGCAAAAACTAAAACCATTTCCCCTAAGAACAGGAACAAGACAGGGATGCCCACTTTCAGCACTCCTGTTCGATATAGTACTGGAAGTGCTAGCCATAGCAATAAGACAAGAAGAAGAAATAAAAGGCATTCAAATTGGAAAAGAAGAAGTAAAATTGTCATTATTCACAGATGACATGATATTGTACATCAAAAACCCTAGAGACTCCATAAAAAAAACTACTAGACTTAATAAATGAATTTGGCAATGTAGCAGGATACCAAATTAACACTCAGAAATCTATGGCCTTTTTATACACCAATAATGAACTCACAGAAAGAGAAACTAAAAAAAAAAAAAAAAAAAAAAAAAATCCCATTTACAACTGCAACAAAAAAAAGTACGATATCTAGGAATAAATTTAACCGAGGAGGTAAAAGATCTGTACTCGGAAAACTACAGGACACTGAAAAAAGACATACAGGAAGAATATATTGTGTTCATGGGTTGGTAGAATCAACATCATTAATTGCTAAAGCAATTTATAGATTTAATGCAATCCCCCATTACAATACCAATGGCATATTTCAAAGACCTAGAACAAACTCTCCAAAAATTCATCTGGAGTAAAAAAAAAAAAAAGACCCTGAATAGCTACAGCAATCCTGAGAAAGAAGAACGACGTTGGAGGGATCACAATACCAGATATCAAGCTATATTACAAAGCCACTGTTCTCAAAACTGCCTGGAACGGGTAGAAGAGCAGACATATAGACCAATGGAACAGAACAGAGAACCCAGAAATCGTGATATATCACATAAACAATCGACCTAAGCCATTATGCTCAATTAATATTTGACAAAGGAGGCAAGAGCATACAATGGAGTCAAGACAGTCTCTTCAATAAATGGTGCTGGAAAATTGGACAGATACTTGCAAGAAAATGAAACTAGACCACCAACTTACACCATACACAAAAATATACTCAAAATGGATAAAGGACTTAAACATAAGACAGGAAACCATAAAAAGCTTAGAAGAAACCATAGGCAGCAAAATATCAGACGTATGTCGTAGCAATGTCTTTAGCAATACAGCTCCTAGGGCAATGGAAACTAAGGAGAAAATAAACAAATGGAACTACATCAAAATAAAAAGCTTCTGCACAGCAAAAGAAACCATCCATGAAACAACAAGAAAGCCCACTGCATGGGAGAACATATTTGCCAATGTTCTCTCTAATAAGGGTTTAATCTCCAAAATTCACAGGGAACTCATACAACTCAACAAAAGGAAGATAATCCAATAAAAAATGGGCAAAGGACCTAAATAGAGACTTTTCAAAAGAGGACATACAGCAGGCAAAAAAAACATAAAAACATGCTCAAAGTCACTAGTCACCCGAGAAATGGAAATCAACATAACAATGAGGTACCATCTCACACCTGTCAGAATGGCTATCATCAACAAATCAACAAATGACAAATGCTGGAGAGGATGTGGTGAAAAAGGAACCCTCTTGTACTGCTGGTGGGAATGCAGACTGGTGCAGTCACTGTGGAGAACAGTATGGTGTTTCCTCAAAAAATTAAAAATGGAACTTCCATTTGACCCAGTAATACCACTTCTAGGAATATATCCCAAGAAAACAGAAACACCAATTAGAAAGGATATATGCACCCCTATCTTCATAGCAGCACAATTTACAATAGCTAAGATTTGGAAACATCTAAGTGCCCATCAGCAGATGAGTGGATTAAAAATCTGTGATACATACACAATGGAATACTATGCTGCGGCAAAAAAGAAGGAATTCTTACCATTTGCAACAGCATGGATGGACCTGGAGAGCATTATGCTAAGTGAAATAAGCCAGAGAAAGATAAATATCACATGTTCTCACTCACTTGTGGAATATAATGAACAACATGAACTGATGAACAAAAATAGAACCAGAGCTATAAAAACATGGAACAGACTGTACAATCTATGAGGGAAGACAGGGGTTGAGGGGGTAAGAGATCAACCAAAGGGCCTGTATGCATGCATATGAGCATAACCAATGGACACAGATAATGGGGGGGCGGTGAGGGCTTGTGCTGGGGGGGGGGGTGGCCAGAGAGAGGTCAATGGGGGAAAAAGGAGACTCACGTAATACTGTAAACAATAGAGAATTTAAATTTTTTAAAAAGCCAAAGAACCGCACGACTAAAGAAAACACTTGAGAACCCTGTAGTTACCCCAAGGAGGCATTGCAGGTGGCCAGGCACCGGGGCCTCTCTCTTCCTGAGCTGCTGATCTTCCCCGAATAATTTCAGGGGGCGGGGGGACATCCTTTTTACATTTTATGTAATCTGGCTATATCATGAAGTGGGAAGAAAAATCTTCAGGAGATAAAACACGAGGCAGCAAAGCAACAGCTCTGAAAGTGAGGCTCTGACCGCACAGCTGAGGGCTGCTCTTCATTTCCCAGGAAGAGTCCTTTGGCGGGAACGTCTGAGAGGCACTGCCCTTATTAACATCCACAGTCCTCTCTCTCCTCCGGACAAGAGGAACGGAAGCGTTGGGTCCCACAGACTCCCTCCCATGGGGCCAGCCAGGCAGAGCGCCTCCCCTCACCACTATGGAGGCTCCAGGATGAAGGAGAACATGGCAGTGACCTCAGAGGAGTCTCCAGCTGTGACACGTCTGTTCCCACTAGCACATATGAGTGATATACACTCCTCCACACACAGACACCCTAATCAACAGCTGTGCGGCCGTCACAGCTCTCACAAACGTTCCCCCGAGAGCTATGAGCGAGCAAAACTACCCACCACTGGGCTTATTATCAAGGTAAACTATGCATATTGTAAGCACACAACACAGAAACACGCACAGCTCCAAAACCCGGAAATCCCAAGAAACACCAAAAGCTTGCAGTCCTCTGATCAACAGGTGGGGCCAAAGCCCGGCTCCCCGTAGATTTATGCGATTTATTTACCCGGACAAATGAGGCCAAGGACACTCTTTAATCATCCCAGGACCCTGTGCTCAAGGATGTGAAGATAAAGCAGAGACGGCCGGAGCTTTTGGGGGTTGCCAGGAGATGTAAGTGTGCAGCCATGACGAGGCCCGCCCACCACACTGGCGCTTCCCAGGGGTGTGAAGGGCACAGGGGAAAGCAAGCACAGGAGGCTGCAGACAGGAGTGGGCTCGCCCAGCCTCCTGGCCCTGGGAGGGAGTTCAACAGCTCCCCATGCTGCCCCTTCAAACCTCCTCGGGCTGCTGGACAACAGGAACCGGACCCGAGGCGAGACGGTCCTGGTCTCGCGTCTCCGCCCTTTGCAGATGCTCTGCCTGCCCTCCAGCTTCTCCCAGCCTCCAGCGCAGCTCCAGGCCCGGCCGGAAAAGGCGGGGACAGTCCTGCTGTGGACTTGTCACAAAGCTGACCGTGGCCATCCCCGAGCACGGCCTCCATCAGGCGGGGCAGGGGTCTACAGGCAGAGTCTCAGAGGACCAGGCTTTCTCCAAAACAATGTCATTGCTTTCATTTCTGTGGGTTTGTTATCGAGGTAAAATATGCATATAGTAAACACACAACACATCTTAAGTGTGCAATGCCACTAACTGGGACAACTGCATACACCAGCAATATCCTTTCAGGATATAAACCACTTCCACCCGTAAAGTCCCCTTGTGTCCCTCAGTGTCGCCCCTGCACACGGCCGCAGCGTTCTAGTTTGTATCGGCATTTTCCAGCTCCTTGGACAGTTCGCATGGGTGCGCCTGGGGCTCGCACCCAGTGCCCTGCTTCCCGGGCAGGTGCACGCTGCTGCACTCCCTCCCGCGTCCCAGCCCAGCAGTGGTTCTCAGGGCGGCGTGCCCCGGGGGAGTGCGTGGAGCTGGCGGGAAGCGCCCCGGGTTCAGGTGCTCACAATAATGCCGCAGCGCCGGGAGCCGGGGTGCCAGATTTCCAGAGCAAGGGAAGGCAGTTCTGCCCAAGAAAGACTTGCCCCGCAGCCTGCATGGCTGCCAGGCACCACACAGCCATTCGTGCCGACGGAAAGTGTCACTTTTCATTTCTGAGCCCAGCACCTGACGCCTTCCCACACTAACGTAAAACATACATGCATTGTTGGCACGCGTGTCGTACGCACTCAATTCCCCAGCAGTGCAGCCGCTGTGAGCACTGAGAGGCTGGCCTTTGACTACCAGTGAGACCTGACCGAGAGTCGCCCATCACTCCGTGGCCCTGGGTCTCAGGACTGGTCCGCTCAGATGCAGTGGCGGCTGCTCTGGGCCAGCCGGTCAGTCCACAGAGGCACTGGCTGGTCGCATGGGGTTCCAGCTGGCTCCGCCCAAACATCCACACACCAAATTATACAATTTTAATACGGGTTACCTTTACATCTCGCTCCTATGTTGATTATTTGGAAGCTATGCTGTAGGTAAGTTCTGTTATACTACTTCAGGAGTTTTAAACACTGGCATTAAAGGGGTATTGGGCTGAGAACCAGGTGATGGCACTCATCTGGGTCTCAGCAGGCAGCCCGGCGGCACTGCAGGGCTCCGTGAGTCCCAGTCTGGAAAGCCAGGTGTGCGGAGCCCAGGTGCCGCGACCCCACCCGCTGAACCCAGCGCCTGATCCACTGAGATGCGTCACCAAACTCCACTTCACTGGGAGTCACCACAGCGACAGCCTCAAACTCGATCGTCGGCGGGGCCCTGGGGAATGTCCTGCTCCTCTCCGCGCCAGGAATGCTCTCACTTCCCAGCACTTCTCTTCCCGCTGGAAATCACGGACAACCATGCCCGTCAGGCGCCTTCTCCACTGCCTGCACACGGGCATCAGTGCTACCAGCCCGGGCACCATGCTAGACTCACCTGGGGGCTAGAGTCACGGGCATGCCCCTGAGCATGCAGAGCTGTTTCTCCAGGTCCAGTCCTGGTAAATCTGAGTGCCAAGGTGCAGGCCAGGTGGAGACACCAGGCTCACCTCCACATATGCAGCCCCATGTGGCAACTTTATATTTATATATAAATATATAAAAAATATATATATTTATATATATACATACATACATATATATATATATATATATATATATATATATATATATATATATATACAGTACAGTGAGGTTCACATTTCACAGTAGTTCTCCCTTACCCACGGGGGTACCTTCCAAGACCCCAGTGGATGCCTGAAGCCTGGGACAGCAGCAAACCCTCTATTGATTAAGTGTTTTTCTATATATACGCACCTTCTCCCTTGAGGGGAGCACTGTAGGGCTCCCCTTTGGCATATCTGATTGCCAGCACCACACTCTTGTACTTCGGGCATCATTAAGGTAAATAGGGTGACCTGAGCCCATGCACTGAGACACTGCGAAATGACGGACGAACGGGAGTGTCCACAGCGAGGAGACGCTGGGCTAAGACGTGATTCACGTCCCCGCAGGATGAGTGGGATGGTACGTGATTTCATCACACTTCTCAGAGCAGCGCACAATTCACAACTTATTTCTGGAACTTTTCATTTAATATTTCCAGACTGCGGTTGATCGTGGGTAACTGAAACCGTGGAGGTAAGGCCGTGGGTGGGGGACGACTGATTCATTTCTACACTCGGCTCCATGTTGTCTCTGCTCTAGTTTCTATTGTATCCTATTTTTAACTTAGGGCATCTTATATGCCCTTTCCAGAACAGGTAGGAACAAAATAACTGCCTCCATTATTCTGCCACATGCATGAAAAGAAGAGATGGTGCAGAATCCGAAGGTGTGTGGCAACCAGGGGTGGAGGAACTCCAGGCCCTTCGACACATGGTGGGATCTCTGGTGCCAGGGCCCTCTGTTCCCAGGTGCCTCGGCCAGGAACCTGCAGCCACACTTCTGGGCCCCGAGAGCCAGCTGTGCAGACCCAGCCAGGCCACATAAGCCTGGAAAGAGGAAGACGAACCGATGCCTGAGGACAGCAGCCGATGGAATGAGGGCTGGCCCTGCCAGTGAGTCGAGTCCTTGAAAGTGGCACGTCTGTCATGTAGCGAGTATCCTTATCATAATCTCTGCATCTCCCTACCCCCAAGGCTATGTAGTTTCACTGACATGCCCCCGAGGACATTCTCTCCACAGCACCTGCACCTGCCCCCAGGCGTGCACCCACCTCCCCCTGCTGCATCCCCTCTGCCTGGTCCAAGCCTCAAAGTCTAGCTCAACTCCCTGCCATTCTTTAGGGACCCCAGGCACCGTGTCCCTGCCCACCGCCCTCCCGTCTCCACTGCAGGAGCGGAGCAGCGTCCGGCTGTGAGCAGCCAGCGGGCCCCATCCTGCCCACAGGGGCACATTTCATAGCACTCTTCTCCGTGTCTGTAGCTAGGCCCCCCAGTGTCCTCCTCGAGCTGGAGGCGCACAGTGGCCATCAGAGGGCACGGTTTCCATCTACTTGAGCCGCCTGCTCTCAGCACTTCAAGCAGCACCTGGCACATGGCAGATAGTCAGTAAGCACTTGTTAGGTAAATAAGTGAATATAGGTACTATCAGAAATGTTTGACCAAGAGGAAAGGAATGACTCAAAAGATGCTACTTGCACAAAGCCATAAAGAAAGCCTAGCGCACAGCATGCCACACCAGGCTCAGCAGGGCCTGTTAGAAACGAGGGGTTTGGTCATGTGAGAATCCAGGTCAATTACCCTTTCTGAGGTCACAGGGAGGCCCCTCAAGAGCGGAGGACAGGGGCTGCTCCACAGGGGCAGGTGTCAGCTAGCCAATGAGACGACATAAGCCAGGGGTCCGCACCTCCTCCCACCAGATCCTCATCCCAAAGCCCCCCTTTGTGTAGTGCACACCATAGTATAGGCCATGCATATAGAATATTAAGTGAAATCATGAATAGGATATTAAATAAATAAGAAATTAAAGGAGTCAAGGGAGGAAAAAATCCCCACAGCTGCATAGTAACGTAGAGCGGAAAAAGGGTGCCCAAGCTCCCAGCAGCCTGCCTCTCCGAGTTCCTCACAGGCAAGGAGCGTAGTCCTGACGTCCGCCTTCCAGAAGCCGACCCCGCCTGGCGCCAGGCATCCCCCGAGGCGCGGTGCTTGAGCCCAGCTGACCTTTCCCGCGCATCATGGCCCTTGCTCCTCACTCCGCGTCTAAGCGCTGGAGCTACAGCCACCGGGAGGTGCCATCAGACCAGCACCCCTGCCCCCTGGAAGCACTCGGACAGCGGGGCAGGAACTGGAATTCGCACCGGCTCAGCAACATTCCTCCCTCCCGGGTGGGAGGGACCTGGCGCCTTCATGCCTTGGAGAAGGCTGGGGCTTGGAGCCCAGGGCGACGGCTGGGGCTCGGACTCTGGCTCCGCAGGCAGCACGTGGCCAAGCTGCTTGCTCTGATGTGAGAGGCGGGTGACAGCACCCCTCGGACTGGGGGAGGGTGCGAGCATCAGCGGAAAGGGCCGCGCACACGGTAAGGTGTTGGGCACGCCTGTTGGAAGGAGTGCCCTCTTGGAGTCCCCCAGGGTCACCCTTGACCAGGAGGCTCCACAGTGGCCCGTCCCCTGTGCGCAGGGCCTTCATCCCTGTCCTGTCTGGGAGCCGGACCTTCTGAGCCTACACCCTTAGGAGCTAAACTCCTGAACCCCTACCCCTACGAGGGACACTCCTAAACCAGTTGAACTTGGCCGGATTACAAGGCCTGGAAGCAACGTACACACACACACACACACACACACACACACACACACGCCACCTGCGCACACACCTAGAAGAGCTGTGCAGACACCGGCAAGGCACGCCTTCAAGGGATCCGACAACCTTATCCTGCTCCGAACAGGAACAGAAACAAGCAGGCACCCCACGGATGAACCGCCCCCGCCCGCCCGCCACTCGCCGAGACCAGGGTGGCTGAGAAAGGAGCCTGCTGCGCGCTGAGGACTCGCGCAGGTGTCCGCCTCGCGCCGCCCCACCGGGCCGCCCGCCCGCCCCAGCCTCTCCTACCTGGGCGGCCCCGCGGGACCTGCGGGTGGCGGCCCGCCCGCCGGGCTCCCCGGGAGCCGAGCGAGGGCGCTCGGGGCGGCGCAGGGCAGTCACATTCCCGCACGTCGGCGGCGCCCTCCTCCGGGGCACGATCCCTCCTGTGCCGCCGCGTTCCCAGCCGTCGGCTGCGCGAGCAGCGCCCGCCCTGCGCGGGGACCGGACGGCGAGGCTGCGGGCGCGGCTCCGGCTCCAGCCCGCGGCGCGGGGGCGGGCGGAGGGCGGAGACTGCGAGGCCCGGGGATGGACGCGAGGGAGCTGGCCGGGCGCCCCAGCGTCACCCCGGTTCCGGCCGCCGCCGCCCCCGCCCGCCCCCCGCGGCCCTCGGGCGCCAGGACGCCGGGAGGCTGCGGGGCGGCCGGTGGTACCGCCCTAAGTGCGCGGGGACTCCTCACCTTGACCTCGGGATTGGGCTGCCCGCCAGCCAGGCCCCGGGCCTGAGCTCGCGGAGGCCGACGCTGCTGGCCCCAGCCCTGTCTGGCTGACTGTGAACTCCGACAAGTCGCTAATTTCTTTACACCCCGGTTTCCTGTTCCATGAAAAGGGATCATAACAGCTCCCACCTCACAGAGTGACGCGAGAGATCCCATGAGCAATGACTGCAAACAGCGCACAGCAGATCTGACTCTGGAGCCCTGATGACTGTTGATTGTCATGGGGCCGATGGCACAGCCCCCTATGGGCGCCACAGTCTTGAGGCTGGGCTTCTTGGCCAGATGGACTATTCTGTTAAGCTTAAAACCCACTTGTCCAGGGACTGATTTTGCAAATGAGCTCTCACTCAGAGAGATGCAATGAAAGGCTGGGAGCACACCTCAAACCCCACGCAGGTGGGGAGGGAGGGCGCCCTGCCCCAGGCCCAGGCCAACAGCCAGGAGCACGGCCTGCTCTCCCCTCCACTCCCTGCTGCCAGGCCAGCGCCAGCAAGCAGCTGCAGCCCGGCCTGCCTTGACGGTTCCTGGGCCCTCTTCCCAGGAGGCACAGAGTAAATGATTGCTTCCTTCCTGCCACAGCTCAGCAGCCTTGCCTGCGACCCTCCGGGCTGTCTCCCTGCCCCATCCCTCCATAGCCCCATCACCTGCATAAAGGAGCAGGCAGCAGTAATCCGGAGCCTAATATGCCTTGTGGCCTATTACAATTCCCCATTTGTTTTATCTGGTTCCAGAGCTTGCATGCGTCCTCTTTCTCAGGGGAACAGGTGACATAATACTATGAGAATTCGTCAGAAGTTCCCTCTCTTTAGGATGCTGGTTCTCGCAACCTGTCTACACATTGGGAGCCCGGGGAGACCTGACTTCGGACACCCAGATCAGCCATATCTGAATCCGGGGGCTGAGGCACATTGAGAAACTCCCGGGCGGTTCCACTACGCTGCCAGGCTGTGGGCAGCTGTTCTCACAGCCCCCAGCAGAGCCCTCCCCCAGCCTCCACCTGCGCTCCCTCAGCACCCAGTCCACAATGGGCGCCGGCCCCACGCTGCAGCCCCGGGCCAGGCGCCACATGCTGGGGAGCACGGATGGGTCCCACCACTTGTGTAGTGAAGGTTGTTTGCAAGTAGAGAGAAAAATTGACTTGTGCAATGATGTGGAAGTGAAGTTATACTTTCCTTTCCTTTTCCTTTACATTCTAGCACCTCCCACCCACTCCTACCCCAAGTTCCCTGATAGCACACAGACCCAGGTGGGCTCTCACACAAGCGAGTGGGAACGGGTTTGAAGACCTTCCCTTCTCACCTATAACCACTCTCCTCTGGCGGCGCTGGGCTTCCTCCCCTCCCTCAGTGTGCAGATGGCTTTCCCTTCTCCACCACCACCCCTCCCTGTCCCCTTTCCTTGGCACCTCCGGGCCCAGCCCTCTTGCTCACCCCCTGCGGAGCGGCTGTCCCTCCTACCTCACTCTCTGCTCCACTGAGCACCACACCGGTGCTCTGCATGCGAGTGCGTGCTTCAGTGACAAACACACCCCACAGGGCGACAGGCAGAGGCGTCTGACAAGAACATGGGGGAGCAGAAAGCACCTCTGAAGCCTGGGGACGCCTGGCGGAGCGCGTCTTCCTCGCTGCCCTCCCCCCAGGATGCACCGTTGGGAAGACGGGCCGGTGTGCCATCCCGGGCCCCTCCCTGCAGAGCAGCCTGCTCCCTGAGGTGGCCAGTCTCTCTTACCTGTCAAGCTGCTCAGAGCACAGCCGACTTTGAGGAGGAAAACTAGCAATGCCCACGACATGTCACCGTGACCTGAGCAGCCTGACCAGGGATCTGAGAAATAGACATAACGGTGGCCTGCGGGGCCTATGTGTCCTGTGTGCCCTGTGTGCCCTGTGCGGCCCTGTGTGGCCGGTGTGCCCTGTGCAGCCTGTGTGGCCTGTGTGGCCTGTGTGCCCTGTGTGTCCTGTGTGCCCTGTGTGCCCTGTGTGGCCTTTGTGGCCTGTGTGCCCTGTGCAGCCTGTGTGGCCTGTGTGCCCTGTGTGCCCTGTGCGGCCCTGTGTGGCCAGTGTGCCCTGTGCAGCCTGTGTGGCCTGTGTGGCCTGTGTGCCCTGTGCGGCCCTGTGTGCCCTGTGTGCCCTGTGTGGCCTTTGTGGCCTGTGTGCCCTGTGTGTCCTGTGTGCCCTGTGTGCCCTGTGTGGCCTGTGTGCCCTGTGTGGCCTGTGTGCCCTGTGTGCCCTGTGTGGCCTGTGCCCCCCGGAGAGCACCAGTGACCCTCCGGAGACAAAAGGCGGCTGGAGAGGGAGGAATTTTGAATGATGTGCTGCTACCCCAAGGAGTGAAGTAATCGTGGAGCTTAAGCACCTGAATTGGAAGATGGTTTTCCTGGCAGCAGATGGAAATGAAGGTGCATGAGCTGAGTTGACTTTAATTGTAGCAAATAAAGAAAATGACCTCTTTGCCCACAGGGCCTCTGCGAGTCTGGCTACAGCTATTTTTGTAATTTATGGAACTGCCAGCCACTGCTCACAGAACCACAGCGTCCCTGCGATAGACTAGAAACCACTGGCCTACATGGACTTCCTTCGCAGCCTTGTTTTCTGCTCCTTTCACACATTTTCCATCCGCTGGCCTCCACGGGACCGGTTTCAAACCTCATCCTTCACTACTTTCCATCCTGCAACGTCTCAGTTCTGAGCAGCTCAGCGCTCTCCCTCTCTCAGGCAGGGCTGTGTGGCTTTCTCCACCAGCATGCTCTGTGCTCCGTGGGCTCCATGCCTATGCAAGACCCCAACCACGCAGCCCTGTGAAGCAGGTGAGAGCTGCTGGGACAGCGTGAAGCCAGACAAGAGGCCTTCTCTGCCTCACCTCAACACACTGCTTACTCACAGGGACTTTCTGGACTGTCTCACCAGCAAACAAAGGAAAAAGGAGAGCTAGGAGATGGCCAAATAGATTTAGCTTCAAACACGCTTAGAAATTTTAGACAAACATTTTTTTGAATAAAAATGTAACTATAACCTTGTTCTTTTCAGCAAATACTAACTGCAAGAATGATTGTTTCTAGAGTTGTTATTCGAGGATTTTCCGAGAACTAGTGCACCCAGGAAGACAGGCCTCCCCCGCAGGGGTGGTTGGAAGAGTGAGGAGAGGCACTCCTGGCCACAGAAGCAGAGGAAAGGCCTGCTTGGACTCGGGACGTCATGTTTGGTGATTCATTCACCTGATGTCCAAAGATGATGTTACCACTTAACTACTCCTTGCTCTCCTCTTTCTCAGAACAATTTGGCAACAACTCAGCAGCAAGTGAACTGCTGTCCAACAATAATTTATCCATGGCTGCCCTGGGGGAGGGTGGGAACTGGGACCGTTCTCAGCCTTGGGTTCAAGGGTTGGGAGAAGAGGCCAGAGTGCCAGCGATTTCTTCTTCGCTCCTTGCGTCTCCATAAGTAAATCACTGAACAAGAGCCTGGATGTGTGTGTTGACATGTTCTACTCCAGGACAGTTAGATCTGCTGATGAGCTCGGTGCACCGTCTAGAGCAGTGGTCAGCAAACTGCGGCTCACGAGCCACATGCGCCCACACGTGGTATTTTGTGGAAGAGCCACACTCAAGGGGCCAAAGAGTCGCATGTGGCTCGCGAGCCGCAGTTTGCCGACCACTGGTCTAGAGCACAGCTGGTGTTGTCCTCAGAGGAAGAGCAGAAGGCTGAGATCTCAGTCCCCCAATAATGGCATCAAAGACCAGACTTGGACAGGAAGCACAGACAGTCCCCTCAGGGAGACACGCATGGGCTCTCTGAAGGCATATTCCTCTAGATATGTTATCCGATCCATGTAGCTTCTAGAAACACGAAGTATTTAAATCATGCGTAATTAAATACCATTAAAGATCCAGTTCCTGAGCTGCACTCGCTATGCCCACTGGGGGCACCACAGTGACTATCTCCACCGCAGGGCATGGTTGCTCTAAAGTCTGGGACAGCTCACCCTCCACCGAACCCATATTTTTGGATAAAATGTTTTTATCCAAAGTAGACATTTTGCTTGTTTGAAATGTCCACCTGAGCAGATAGCACCTTCCCAGCTCCCCTTTCCTCCCCTCCAGCCCTGTTGTCAGGCGCCGCCTCTCCTTACTCAGCCGAGTCACACGCCAGCACCTCCCTCGTGAGGAACCTTGGTCTGCGGTCTTCTCTTCTTGTCACCGTCCTGTTGGGGTTTCTGTGTGTGTTTTATTTTTATTTTTATTATTATTACTCCAGAGAGAGGAAGAGAGAGGGAGAGGGGAATAGAAATATCACTGATGAGTGAGAATCATTGATCTGCTGCCTTCTACTGGGGATCAACCCTGCAACCCAGGCATGTGCCCTGACCAGGAATGGAACCATGACAGCCTGGTTCATAGGTCAATGCTCAACCACGGAGCCACGCTGGCTGGGCTCCTGTTTGGTTTTGATATCTGGGCAATGCTAGCCCATGGAGTTGGAAAGAACTCAGGAGTTGGAAAGTGTTTACTGTAGACAAATTGTCTGAAAGAAGACACCTAACTCAAGAAGAAATGGTAACTTGAAGAGCCCTCTATCTATTAAAGAAGTTGAGTTTGTAGTTGAAAATCTTCTTGCAAAGGAAACTTCAGCCCCAAATAACTTCCTTGATGAATTCCACAGAACACTTTAGGAAGAAGTGATATTAATTCTGCACAAAGTCTTCCAGAAAATTGAAGAAGAGTAAATACTTTCCAGCTCATGCGGTCTTCCCAACTCCATGAGGCTAGCAAGCCAAAAGACTACAGACCAAGATTCCTCATGAGAGAAGGTGTTAACAGGTGTGATTTCACTCATATGTGGAATTTAATGAACAGACTGAACTAACACAAAAAATAGAGACTGACTCACAGATAGAGAGCAGGCTGACAGCTCTGGTGAGGGAGAGTGTTGAAGGATGGAGGGATTGAGCAAAAAAGGAAAAAAAAGAGAAAAAACTCATGGACATGTGGTGACTGCAGCGGGGAGGGGGAAGGAGAGGTGGAAGAGGGCAAGGGAGGATAAATGGTATTGGAAAAGAAAAAGATACTATATAACAAAAGCCTAATATGCTAAGTGTCTGGTCAACCAGTCAGCCATTCAACCAATCAAAGCGTAAGATACTAATAATATGCTAAGGCCGCTCAACTGCTCACTATGATGTGCACTGACCACCAGGGGGTAGATGCTCCGACTGATAGGTTAGCTTGCTGCTGGAGTCCAGCTAATCAGGACTGAACGAGATGGGCCAACATGCCCTGGAGTCCTCCCATGGTCCCTCCCCAGCTGGCCAACCTCCCACGACCTTCCCTGGCCCTGATGGTGTACCGGTGGGGTCCCTCGGCCTGGCCTGCGCCCTCTCACAATCCAGGACCCCTCAGGGGATGTTGGAGAGCTGGTTTCAGCCCGATCCCACAGGCCAGGCTGAGGGACCCCACTGGTGCATGAATTCGTGCACCAGGCCTCTAGTAATTACATAAGCAAAAAAAATTGTCCATTTCACCTCAGTTTCAATGTTTTTTGCATAATTTTTCTCAATAATCTGTTATTATTCTTTTAATATTTGTAGGGTAGTACAGTGATATCACTTAATTCCTGAAATTCTTAATCATTCTTGCCAGATATTTGTCCGTTTTATTGATCTTCTCAAAGAAGCAGCATTTGGTGTCACTGAGTATTTCTATTGTGTTTCTGTTTTCTATTTAATTGCATTCTGCTTTACTCTTTATTTTCTCTTATCCTCTGTTTGCCTTGGGTGTAATTTCTTCTTCTTTTTTAGTTACTGAACGTGGAGACTGTAGCACTGATTTGGCACTTTTCTGCCTTTTAAGTTAGGCATTCGGTGCTGAACGCTTCTCCATGGTGACACATCAGTCCCCATGCCCGGACCTTACAGCACTGCGCTTCCATTTCTCCCGCGGGCCTGTGTGCTGTGTTTTGTCACTCATTTCACTTTTACATGTTATCAACCTAACACTATGCTATTATGAGTTCTAGTTAGAGAGTTAATTTTCTTTTAAAGAAATTTAAATAATATTTTTATTGCCATTTCCAGTGCTTTTTATTCTTCTGGATATATCCAGAGATATTTTTTTTCCTTCTGCCAAAGGGTTTTGTTTAATATTTCTGTAGTGGAGTCTGCAGGGGAGGAATTCAGTTTTTTATGTTTGAAACAGTTTAGTTTTGCCATATTTTTTAAGGATACTTTTTACTGAGTATAGATTTCTAGGTTGACAGGTTTTTTTCTTCAGGACCTTAGAAGTAAGGCCCCAAAGTCTTCTAACTGCTCTGCTTCCACAGGAAAGTGCCCGTCTTCTACCCAGGCTCCTCCGCGGGATGTTTTCCCTCTGGCTGCTTTTAAGATTTTTTTTCTTTTTATCACTTTAAGTAATTTATTATGACACATGGTTTCATAATTTTGATAAAACATAATTTTTCGTGTGTTTCTTAGGGGTCATTGAATTTCCTGGATCTGTGGATTTACAATTTTCATCCAATTGGAAAAAGTTTGGGCCATTAATTTCTAACCTTGGTTCTGTCACTTTCCCTTCCTTCCCTTTGGGGACTTGGATTACACGTGTACTTGTCTGCTTGAAGCTGTCCTGCAGTTCACGGGTGCTTTGTTTGAGCATTTGCTTGTTTTCCCTCCTCTGTGTTTCATTTGGCTAGTTTTTATTGCTCGGTCTCTAAATTCATTCATCTATCCTTTTGCAATGTCTAAACTATTGTTAATCTCATCCAGTATATTTTTTATCTCAAATATTGTAGTTTTCATCTCTAAAAGTTAGAAATGGGTCTTTTTTGTTTTGGGATCTTTCATTTTTCTACACAGCTCTTTGAACATATAGCACACAATTATAATGACTATTCTAATGTCCTCACATGTTAATTTTAACATGTGTGTGTGTTTAGTTGATTTTGATTGATTTTTCTCATTTTCCTACTCTCGGCATACATGGTAATTTTTGTTGTTTTTGTTGTTCATCTTCACCCAAGGATATTTTTTTCCATTGATTTTTAGGAGTAGAAGGAGGGAAGGAGGGAGGGAGAGAGAAACATCAGTGTGAGAGAGACAGCCCTAGCTGGTTTGGCTAGTGGATAGAGCAGTGATGGTGAACCTATGACACACGTGTCAGAGGTGAGATGCGAACTCATTTTTTTGGTTGATTTTTCTTTGTTAAATGGCATTTAAATATATAAAATAAATATCAAAAATATAAGTCTTTGTTTTACTATGGTTGCAAATATCAAAAAAATTCTATATGTGACATGGCACCAGAGTTAAGTTAGGGTTTTTCAAAATGCTGACACCCTGAGTTCAAAAGGTTCGCCATCACTGGGATAGAGCATCAGCCTGCAAACTGAAGGGTCCTGGGTTGGATTCTGGTCAAGGGCATTAAAATTAAAAAATGAATAATAAATAAATAAATAAAAGTGAGAGAGACACATAGATTGGTTGCCTCCTGGACATACCAGACCAGGGCCAGAGGATCAAGCCTGCAACCGAGGTAGGTGCCCTTGACCAGGAATTCAACCCACAACCCTTTAATGCGAAGGCCTACACTCTAACCCCTGAGCAACACCAGCCAGGGCCATGTTTTAGAAATGCTTTGATTCCTTGAGTCTTCTTTTATGACTTGTTAGGCAAGGCCCAGCAGCCTACACCCTGGGGTTCACTTTGTCTGACGGCTGAGGCACGATCCTCTTCGTCTTCCTCTGAGGGCCTGTGAATTGGAGGCTTTCTCATCTGGCAGGAGGGACAGAATAATTCCTGGCCTGCTGTGCTGTCCACTGTCCTATCTAACGTTAGGGCAGTTCTTTTCTGGCCTCAGTAGTTTCTTCACATACATGCACTGAATCTAAAAGGCAACCCTTCCCATCTGAAGTCCTCTCTAGTCCTCCGCTCCTTCCTCCCCTCCCCTCCCTGGAACCTGGAGCCGCTGTGATCTCCCTTGGCTCAGCCCTGTCCCCTTGATTCAGGAGGATCTGAACTGTGCCGGGGCCCCCTGCCCTGTGGAAATGGCTGGACATGCTTTCGTGGCTGGACACTCCCAGCCGGCAAGCAGGAGCAATGGGAGGGCACATCCCGTTTGGCTCCTGCCCATTGGCTGATTTCCAACGTCTGAAACACTGGAGTTTCACGTACTTCATACAAAACTGTGTGGTTACCACAAGGCCAACCCAGGCCCTATCGCTCAACCTCAGCCGGAGGCAGAATTCTGCTATGGTTCCGAAGTTGGCTCTGAGCATGCCTAACACTTTTACACCTCTCAAAAATTTTTATTTTTATTTTGCTTGGGAAAGTTTTTGAAATATTTATAAAACCTAACCCAGAATTAATCATTGTTAACCACGATCAAGAATTTCAAGGAAGTGAACTGTGAATGTTGTCAGGTAAAAGCCAGGCCACTGTCCTAGAGCCAAGGCCCTCTGTGAGACCCAGCCTGAGGGGAAGACTCCCAGGTGTGTCACAAAGTCCGGAGGGAAGCCCAGGCAAGAAGGAAGGGGTGAGGAGGAGAGGGAGGAGGAAGGGAAGGCAGGGAAGGAGGGAGAGGAAGCTGTATGAAGGCCAGAGAGCACGCCCTCCGTCTCCAGGTTTGCCAAGCCAAGCCCTTGGAAGGACCACTAGCCATTGCGATCATTGGTTGAGTGCAGCCAGGAGGAAGGAAAAGTTGAGAGGAAATTCTAAGAACTTAAAAAATGTGAAAGAGGAAGTGATATTCTGCATGAGTGTCTCCCAAAAGTCCCTGAGACCTTTCAAGAATCCACAAGTCAAAACTACTTTAACGCCCTCGCTGGTTTGGCTCAGTGGATAGAGCATCAGCCTGTGGACTGAAGGGTCCC
Organism: Myotis daubentonii; assembly: GCF_963259705.1. NCBI lineage: Eukaryota > Metazoa > Chordata > Mammalia > Chiroptera > Vespertilionidae > Myotis > Myotis daubentonii. The sequence goes on from NC_081851.1 coordinate 7,073,529, forward strand.
GCGTTCAATTCTGGTCAAGGGCACGTGCCTGGGTGGGGGCTCAATCCCCAGTCGGGGGCATGCAGGAGGCAGCCGATTGATGATTCTCTCTCATCTTTGATGTTTTCCTCTTTCCCTCTCCTTTCCTGGCTGAAATCAATAAAAATATTTTTTTTAAAAAAAAAAAACTACTTTAACAATAATTCAGACAGTGTGTGCCTTGTCCACACACATTCCCTACAGAGAGTTCTGGAGCTCGTGGGGCACCCCTCAAAGGCTGGCCACGGAGGTGGACCTGTGCTGCCCCACCTTCCGGAGACAAGTGGGAAAGAGCTTTCCATTCAATGTGAAACAATGCACTTGTCTAAACTTTTTGTTTTCAAAATACATCTATATATGCTAATTAACCGGGACACCATAGTGCGTTGACTGGATAGGAGGCTACGCACGCAGCATCAAAGGCAGGATGGCAGGGGCCTCAACGTGCCTGCACTGGGGGAGGGCCTGATCAGCAGCGGCCGTGGCTGCTCCAAGGGCCAGAGAGGGAGTGGGCGGCACCGCATGATTTCGAATAGCATGCTGGGCTCCTCGACTACACTAATAAAAGAAAAAGATGTTAATTGACCATACCTTCGCTACACCAAAGCCATGCCCACAAGCCAATCAGAGCAACTATATGCAAATTAACCCAGCCAAGATGGCGGCCGGCAGCCACAGAGCTGGAGCAAGCAGAAGGCTTGGTTGCCCCGGCCATGGAGGAAGCCAAGCTTCCTGCCTGCTCTCGCTGGCTGTGGCCTCTGCAAAAGGCAACAATGTTTCAATCATAGAAGCTAAATAAATCCTAGATACCTGCTTCCAGCCAGCCTCCACTGGGAGCTTAGGTGGCTGGGGGCTGTGGCCAGCCTACAAACAGACATCAACCCCTCACCCAGGCTGGCCAGGCACCCCAGCAGGACCCCTCACCCTGAATGGGATGTGGCCAGCCTGAAAACAGCCCTCAGCCCCTCACCCAGGCTGGCCAGGCACCCCAGCGGGGACCCCACCCTGATCCGGGACACCCTTCAGGGCAAACCAGCCAGCCCAACCCATGCACCAGGCCTCTATCCTATATAGTAAAAGGGTAATATGCAAACTGACCCTAACAGCAGAAAGACTGGGAATCACTGGTCATTATGACACACACTGACAACCAGGGGGCAGACGCTCAATGTAGGAGCTACCCCCTGGTGGTCAGTGCGCTCTCACAGGGGGAGCTCTGCTCAGCCACAAGCCAGGCTGATGGCTCCCAGTACAGCGGTGGTGGTGGGAGCCTCTCCTGCCTCCTCAGCAGCGCTAAGGATGTCCGACTGCAGCTAGGCCTGCTCCCCACTGGCAAGTGGACATCCCCCGAGGGCTCCCGGGTTGCCAGAGGGATGTCTGACTGCCAGCTTAGGCCCAATCCCCTGGGGAGCAGGCCTAAGCCAGCAGGTGGTCATTCCCCTAGGGGTCCCAGACTGCGAGAGGGAACAGACCGGGCTGAGGGACCCTCCCAAGTGCACAAATTTTTGTGCACCGGGCCTCTAGTATTTTATAAAAGGAATCTTATTTATGTTAAAGGTAATGAACTTATTTTTATTTTAAATTATCAATAAAAATTCATTTTTAAATTTGTGTTTTTTTTCTGACACAATGAATGTCAGTAGAGCAAACCATAGAAACAAATCTCTGTAGCGCTCTCACCAGCTTTAAGAGTGTGAGGGGCCCTAGCCGGTTTGGCTCACTGGATAGAGCGTCGGCCTGGGGACTGAAGAGTCCCAGGTTCGATTCCAGTCAGGGGCACATACCTTGGTTGCAGGCACATCCCCAGTGGGGGATGTGCAGGAGGCAGCTGATCGATGCTTCTCTCTCATTGATGTTTCTGACTCTCTATCCCTCTCCCTTCCTCTCTGTAAAAAATCAATAAAAATATATTAAAAAAAAAAAAAAAGAGTGTGAGGGTCCTGAGTGCAAATCGGAGCCACTGCTCTCCAGCCAGCATGGCAGCCTGTGCACCCCTGGGAGGTGCAGGGAGAGAGCCGTGGGGAAGCTGATGGGAGAGTCAATGACCCCACCTAGCTCTTCGCCCAGTACCAGCTTCCAGCTTTGATGTGAGGCCGCCCCCCCAGCCCCCCTCCCCCAGCTATCAGCCTACATGGTGCCAAGTCTGAGCTGCTTTTGGATGGCAAGGCCCTACCCCTCCCGGCTTCCTCAGAGGCTGTGAGAACCACCATGCGCTTCCCACTTATTTCACCAAAACATTGTCAGCTGCTCTCCCGCCTGGCCTGCTGACTGCTCATTCACGTAGGAGGAAGCACATAAATGCTGGGCTCCTACTAGTGTCTGCCAATGAGTCAGAGTCTTAATAGGACATGAGTTCCGTGCTCCCATAGGACAGCGGTATCACTACCTGCTGTTTCATGGACAGGCAGACAGGCCAGAACCTGAGGAGCTTGCCTCGCTCCGCTGCTCTCCTAGCAACTCCCTCTCTCCGAGGCTGCTCTCCAAGGGACTCCCTCGCTCTGAGGCTGCTCTCCCAGCAACTCCCTCGCTCCGAGGCTGCTCTCCAAGGGACTCCCTCGCTCTGAGGCTGCCTGCCTGTCCACGCACACTGTGCCTTGCAGGGTGGGTGTTGTTGTCTGCCAAGGAAGAGCCCCCTGAAACAGGCAGGAGCAGCTGCAGGCCATGCCCCTCCACCCACCAGTATCTGCTGGGGTGCTGAGCAGCCACCTAGCTCTCTATGCCTTCGTCTCCTTGATGATAAAATAATGTCATAATAGTCCTTGCTTTATGGGTTGCTGTGAGGACTGAATAAGTTAATATGTTAACACATTTAAGCATTGTCCGACGTAGTGAGTGGCAGAGATGATCATTATCCGCCACCTGTTTGTTTTACTTGGGCAACTTACTCGAGCTTTCTGAACCTAGGAAATGGGTATAAGAATTCCTGCCCAGGGCACTGGCGAGTCATTGAGAAAATCACAGTCAATGCACTGACAGTGTTTGTAACTGCAGCATATTATGCAAATAAGCAAGTGTGACAGGAGCTTTATGAGGCACACACTCGTCGTGTGATGTCATTTGGGAACAGTGTTTCTGGTAAAGAGTGGTCGGTATTTCTGGCTAAGAGAGTCACACTCGTCACCACCACTGATCAATTCCTCATTCGAAAACACAGCCAAACCACAGAGAAGCCGGGGGTTTCTGCACAAACACTCAAGTCCACAGGAACCGGGGGGAATGGGAGGGCCTACCGTGGTCCGGGATCGGGCGGCTCATGCAGTCCTGAGTCCATCAGGAACTGAAACCTCAATAGTCCGCGGGAAGGAGGGACTCGAAGGGAACAAAAGGTCAGTTTGCAACCAGCAGTTTCTCAACCTTCCTGCGTAAACGCCGACTTTAATCATTACCAGGCGAGTGGCGGCGGCCGGCTCTCACTGCCGAAACGTTTGGTCCAAGCTGGAGTCACTTCCTGTCCTGACAGCTGCGGCATCTCTTCCCGCCCCTGCGCTGCCGACTTCAGGCCCTGCCCCCAAGGCTTCTCCCCGCTGGCCACCTGGGCATCGCCAGTCCTTAGATCTCAGCCTGTACACGCACACGTGCACTCCCACGCACGTGCACACGCCCTCCCATCTGAAGCCCTCATTGGTGCTCCACAGCACGTCACCACCAACTTCCGGTACTACTTTGTGATTTTGTTTATTAACCTCTGTCCCTACTGGAATGTGAGGCCAGGAGGGAAGGCCTGGGTCTGTTTTATCCCGTGCTGTATATCACTGTCGGGAAGAAAGCCCCAGAGTGCTGAGTGCATTTAAATTATGCACTGAATGAGCAAACGAGCGAACAAATGAATGAATGACACACTTGACTCTACACAGTGAAAGTCCTGGTACTTGATTTCAGGTGTTTCATCCTTTCCGTTTAAGAAGAGTTTATCTTCCTTGTCCCAGCTCTTTTCACAGCAGCGTCCGTGTGTCTCCCCACAGCCTGTCCGTGCACGCCCGCGGGCCGTCAGTTTCAGGGCAACTTTGCTGTCCTGGGTCCTCCTGAAGGTGGCGGGAAGCTGACACAGCGGACGGGACATCAGAAGGTGGGACCTGGAGAAAGTGTTTCTTGTGCTTGAAAACGTGGGGGCCTGAGCGTGCGAAGAAGACAAGGGGAGAGCAGAGGTCTAGTCGCCAACCAGCGGTCTCCGAGGCTGCCCCACCCGACCCAGAGGCAGGGCCCGCACGGGGGCTCAGAGCAGCAGCCCCCCAGGGCTGGCCTCTGTGCTAAAGGGGTGGGAAGGGCACTGACGCCGGGACCTCACCCTCCTTCACACCCAGGCTGAACAGCCACCGGCCCGTTCCGGAAACGCTACCTGGTGAATCCCATAGAGGAACGGCTGGCCCAGTGGGCTCACACCTGCTGCGCTTCAGGCTCTCCCGGACCTTCTAAAGCCCTGTCTCCTGGGCAGACTCGACAGTACCAGGGAACCTGCGTGTTTAAGGAGCTGCCAATGCTCCTTACACAAACACTGGGTACCCAGCAAGACACAGAGCCCAAAGGCAATGGTTCTCAACCTTCCTAATGCCGCGACCCTTTAATACAGCTCCTCGTGTTGCGGTGACCCCCAATGTCATTGTTACAAATTGAACATAATGAAAGCATAGTGATTCATCACAAAAACAATATGTAATTATATATGTGTTTTCAGATGGTCTTAGGCGAGCCCTGTGAAAGGGTCGTTCGACCCCCAAAGGGGTCGCGGCCCACAGGTTGAGAACTGCTGCCCTAAGGGCTCCTCCAGTCCATGCACGAGCGGCAGGGGTCCCGGGGGAGGGGCGGGGTGTGGAGTGGGGGTCTCAGGACAGGTGGCAGTGCCTCCGGGTGCCTGTCTGAGAGCCACTTGCTTAGCAGACAGAAGCTAAGGCTTCTAGAAGCCCTGTGGTACTCAGGACCGCGCTGCATAAGAACCCGCCCCCCCATCCTGCAGAACCTTCAGACAGCCCACCAGGCCGGAATGGGGCAGAGCTCCACCGGAGCCCCCTGCTCCTCACAGATCCCCCAATCCTTTTTGTACAGTTTCAGTGTGTTTGAATTTTCCAGAAATGCAGCCACCGTGAACACTGAGGGGAAGTAGAACCTCATATATACATATACTGTATAGCAGAGCTTTAGAAAAGGTGAGAAAATCACCTCACCGAAGGCAATGCCTTCATGATATCTGAATCTCCAGAGAGCCCACTGCTCCCATCACCCGCACAGCCTCCTCACTCAGAGCTCCGAGCGTCCTGCACCGACAACTCCTCTGTCTCTTCCAGGCCAGCTGTGCCCACTGAGTACATAGAGGACTGATGATAGAGGATTGTCCCTCCCCCTCGCACAATGGTTACTATAACACCATCGTGCTAAATGTTTCATGTCCTGTATAGGTACGTCTGTGATCAGTGAGTTTCATTATAGGATAGTAAAGAGCGTGTTATAGAATATTTAAGAAAAACAGTGTCACCCTGGCCAGTGTTCCCAATGATTAGATGTCAGCCCACGTGTGGAAGGGGTTTTGTTTCCCATCAAGAGCGTGTACCCGGTGAGGCACATACAGAAGGCATCCATCGATGTCTCTCTCTCTCTCTCTCTCTCTCTCTCTCTCTCTCTCTCTCTCTACCTTTCCCTTTCCCTCTCTCTCTCTCTGTCTCTCCCTTCCTTCCCCTCTGAAAAAGCAATGGAAAAAATATCCTCAAGGTGAGAATTGACAATAACAAAAAAGAGTAGTAGGTATGATGAAATTAAGAACCATTAACCTAAATATTTTAATTCATCCCTCAAGCAAAGCTACTGCCCTAGCAGGTTTGGCTCAGTGGATAGAGTGTCGGCCTGCCGACCAAAGGGTCCCGGGTTTGATTTTGGTCAAGGGCATGTACCTTAGTTGCAGGCTCCTCCCCAGCCTGGCCCCTGGTCAGGGCTTGTGCAGGAGACAACCAATTGATGTGTTTCTCTCATATCGATGTTTCTGTCTTTCCCTCTTTCTTCTACTCTCCCTTAAAAAAAAAAAAAAAAAAAAAAAAAAAAGCTACTGCTTCAAGATAAAGACACTATTTTCTTTGACTTGTCCTTGTCTACTCGTTTGTCCTTGGCCTATTCCAGTCTTCAGACACAGTTTGTGGACACAGACAACAATGTTGTGAGGGCAGGGTCTGGGTGGAGTGGGGCAAGGGGGAAGAAAATGGGGGACATCTTAATAATGTCAACAATAAAAATAAAATATAATTTAAAAATAAAGTGGAACTACAAAATTAATTAATTGATTAATTTTTTTTAAAGAAGGGCTTGGCTCAACAATGTTGGCTGACGTCTCTGAGCAATAGCTTGCACAGTGGAGCTGGAAGGTCTTAACATATTGTCCTTCTCCCTTTCCAATGTCCTACTCCCACTCCTCACCTGTGCTGTAGTGTGCACTTTGGCTGCTAAATGCTACTTAAATCTGAACTCACCTTTGTGACTGCCCTTCATTCATGTCAGAAATGCTTCCCTTCACTTCCTCAAGAGCTCTCAGTCCGAGAAACAATAATAAGGCTACCAAGAGAAATGACCAAAGGGAGAAGGAGACATAGTACCAGGCTAAATCCCCGCTAAGAAATAGTCTTCAGGCAGAGATGATGAAGGAAGTTGCCAGAGTAGATCCTCTACTGTGGTTCCCCACGTGGCTGTGCAAAGAGAAACCAGCACATGCTAAGTGAGCAGTGAGTTCTAGACCCATTTGTGTGTGTGTGTGTGTGTGTGTGTGTGTGTGTGTAGTAGCCAAAGAGGCACCCCAGGAGATCCTCCTCCTCATCAGCCTCCAGGCCGAGGAGGCGGCCACTCTGCCCCATCGCCCGCCACCCTGTCTGTGCGTCTTCTATCTCAGTGGTGGGGCAGCATCTGGGGGCTTTGCTCGGATGATCTCCTCTCCCTCTTCCCCTTTCCATCTCCCCCCTTTTCCTCTCCTTCCTATTCTCCATCTCCCTCTACAGTCTCTTCCAAGTCTCATTTCTCAATCTCCATCAACCAAGAAAGGCCTATATGAGATCCCCTAACCATATTTCTATATTTTCATGGAAATGTATCAGTAGACATTATTTTGAACTGCAATATTTTATTATTCCATATTTGAAAAGTATTAATATAATTCAGAATGATTCCCCTAGCCCAGTGATTGGCAAACTGCGGCTCAAGAGCCACATGCAGCTCTTTGGCCCCTTGATTGTGGCTCTTCCACAAAATACCACATGCAGGTGCCCACGTACAGTGCGATTGAAACTTCGTGGCCCATGCGCAGAAGTCGGTATTTTGTGGAAGAGCCACACTCAAGGGGCCAAAGAGCAGCATGTGGCTCGCGAGCCGCAGTTTGCCAACCACTGCCCTAGCCCATTAATGGTAAATTTTGCTTTGATTTACTCAGATTTGTTTGAAGCATAGAATTCTGAGAGTACTTGATTCCAAAAAAGCTAAATGTATTTGTAAGAAAACTCAACTTGCTTCTCAAAGCCTTCTCCTCCTTCATAAGGCTTTCCCAGTAAGATATAAGCACAACTTTACATGTAATAAGATAACATGGCATTGGTATATCTGTGGTTAAGTGGCTTTGATTGATGAAACTGGCATTGTATTATATCATCCTTTTGCACAACACACCTTAGATTAGAATGCAATGTTACCTTAAGGAAATAGACTGGATATACTGGAATATTTAACTCAACGCCACGGTCACTCTTTCTCTGTTTATATAGGTGTCTTTGGGTTGGCATTTCTCAGTGTATCGCATGCTTGCATTTCTCAGGGAAGCAAACCAATCTGCTGGCATGCCCCTCCCCCACCCATCTCATAGGTGTGGGCCTGGAAGATACCCCAGACCTGGCTGGCTGCGCATCGAGCCTGAAACGCACAGAGCTGATTTCTGTGTTATCAATGAGTCAAAACAAAGAAGGCACTGTTCTGCTTTGAACTCCTTTTGAGAGATGCAAGGTGTCTTTTTTTCCTTCATACAAACCAGAAAAGCCAAGAAAGCCAGTTTGTAGAAAAAGAGAAAAAGCAAAAAGTGGCGAGAAGACTCTGAGAGACAGCCTCCTGGCTGGGGCCGCGGCATCCTCGCCCAGCGCTGCATGAGGCCCTACAGAATGCTGACTATGAGGTCTCTTCTCTGGATCGAAGTTGCACATTCAAACTAACCCGTGGTTCTTGTAATGGCCAACTCCTATTGCCTGGAATCTCCAACCTCTAACTAGGTGTCTCCTGCTCTAAAAGAGAATCTTTTTCTTAGATTTGGTTGTTATTGCAAGATTTCCTGTTCACCCATTCATTATTGTGTATTTGTGTGTGTGTGTGTGTGTGTGTGTGAGAGAGAGAGAGAGAGAGAGAGAGAGAGAGAGAGAGAGAGTCAGTCACCGGCAGAGACAGAGACGGACACAGGGAACTCTAACCTAAGCATAACAGTTTTAAGTGTCCTGCCAGATGCCCCTCGCCTGGGAATTCACTTGTCTCTGGGGCCTGGCGCTCTTCATGTGCGGGGGGATCCAGGGCTCCCAGCGCCTGACACTTACAATGTTCTTCTGAGACAGCGTGTGGAATGGACATCTGGCTTTTTACTTAAAATAAACACTGGCAAAGGGACATGCTACTATTACTACTGACAACATTTTCTTCTCCAGAAACGACCCACTTGGGAATACAAGACATCACCACACGTGTTCCCTCAAACGGGAGGGCGAGTCCGGCTCTGACAGCACCCACGCGGCCCTGGCGGGTGCTGTGACACCCTGCGGCGGGAACACTCCCCGTTGGCCGCGACCGTGTCCTGCTCCACGGCAGGCCTGGCCTCTGAGACGGCACGTGTTTTCTTTCGCTGTGTTCCAGGGTAGAGCTTGAAAGCCAGCCTACTACATTAAGATGGTTCAACCCCATTTCTATTGGTTCGAAGGGTTCATCTGTGCTGGGAAAGATGGATTGTGAACATATGAGACCAATGTACCTCTTTCCAGGTCAGCCTTGCCCGGCAGCCTCACCCCTTTGAAGGAGGAACTACATTCCCAGGAAAGGGTGGTGGAGGGGACAAAGGAGGCATCGCTGCCCTTAACTTCAGAACAGAATCAAAGCCCATGGCCACAGAGCTTCCAACAGAGTTCACGTTCATGGCGTTACCGTGGAGCCTCGCCTCTCTGACTTAATTCGCTGCAGAAGGCTGTTCGAGAAGTGATTTGTTCCAAAACTTAATCATTTTTCCCGTTAGAAGTAATGTAAATGGAATTAATGCGTGCCAGGGCCCTAAATGAGTCCGTTTTAACCTTTCTTATATACGGTACATGTCTAACGCACTGTTTAACCTATAAACAAACACGTCTTTTCTTACATTGATCAAACCACCCCCTTCAGCACTGGTCCCAGGGGTGTCTTTCATGTCACTGCCTGGAAATGCTGCCGCGGGCGAACTGCTTTTCCTTCACCCAAATCAGCCAGTTTTCCTACCTCTTCGACTGCCTCTGGTCATGGCTTCTTTCACACCCTTAGCCTCAGTAGCCCTCTTGATGCCTCTTTATGTTTTAAAATTGTGCTAATCATCCATTTCACCAGCAACATTAGCAAAAACCAAACAAAAAAACAAACAAACAAAAAAAACAGGCAATATTCACAGCATCGCTAACTGCCTCACATTCTCTCTTTGTTTGAAACCTGAGAGCCTTTTTATCATGTTGCTATATCAGCATGAAAGGGTTGTCAGGTCCAGAACTGAAGTTTCCTTGGAAAACAGAGACATTTTTCCATGAACAACTTGTGGAGAACCAAATTGTTGGAGTTGGACGATGTCGGAGAAGGGAGGCCTGGCTGTAAATGCTCTATGTACAACAGGAAAGAAAAAGTGCTGTTGCCTTGAACAGACTGTCAAACTGCAGCGGGAAGGCCGGGGAGGGTGGGGGAGCAGGAGGGGGGTAAGAGATCAACCGAAGGACTTGTATGCATGCATATAAGCATAACCAATGGACACAAGACACTGTGGGGTAGGGGAGGCCGGGGGAATGTCAAGGGAGGGGAGGAGACATATGTAATATGCTTTGTAAAACTTTAAGCAATAAAACAAAATTTAAAAAAAATAAAATAGAATAAATGCTGCAAAAAAAAAAAAGAAAAGAAAAGAAAAGAAAGAAAGAAAGAAAGAAAGAAAGAAAGAAAGAAAGAAAGAAAGAAAGAAAGAAAGAAAGAAAGAAAGAAAGAAAGAAAGAAAGAAAAGAAAAAGTGCTGCTGCGGACTGCGATCTGCCATCTGCTGCAAGAGGACCTGCCGGCACGGGGACACCCGGGCCGGCTCAGAGAGATAGGGACTCATTGGGACTCAGGAAACTGAACTTTATGTCTAAGGACTGAGGGAGCAAGGCTGGACCTGGAGGCGAAGAGCAGCAGGCTGGGCCAGGGCAGTGGGTCCCTCGCACACCGGGGCTGGGCGGGGAGACATCCTGAGGGCGTAGGAAGAGCCACAGTAAGAAGGAAAGGAGGAAGCAGGAAGGAGGAAGGGGGGGTGGCGAAGTGGGGGAGCTCAGCTTCTGGGCAGGCCTGGGGGAGGTGGGGGGGGGCCTGCGGGCCGGGGGGGCGGCCCCTCCCAGGGTTGCCTGGGAGATTACACCTCCCCTGAGAGGTGGGCACAGCAGAATCTTGGGGCCCAGGGAGCGGCCTCCAGCAGACTGGCAGAAGCTGCCGAGAGTTGCTGGACTGGTCCTGGCTGTCCCACACCCCAGCTGAGACCTGTCACACCACAACAGACACACAGTAGAGAGGATGCAACAAGGACCCAAGAGGGGCCACCACCATTGGCCAAGCAGGAGGAGACGTCTCACCAAGCCCCAGCACGGCAGGTGATCCCCGCAGGGCAGGGCAGGGCAGAACACCAGATCAACCTTAGGGAGGGAACAGAGAGCAGCAAGAGAGAAACCCTGAAAGACTATTCACCAAGAGTGACAGAGATCTAAAGTAAACTGTGGCCAAGATAATATCTATATTTGACTAAAAACTTCAGCTTAAACCAAACATGCTGGAGCTCATTTATTCTCACATCCATTCAGCCAATAAGTATTTTCTGAGCATATACTATATCCCAGGCAGTGTCCCGGGAACTTGGCAACTAATCAGATAAGATCTCTGCAGACAATCAGGGAAACGGAATCAGAAGGGCTTTGTGCCGTGTGTCAGCAGCTGGACCTGAAGAGAAAGTATGTGCTTCAAGAAGACTGAGCTTGAAAGCAAAGTGGGCTGTTTCACAATGTCCGTCCCCCCCCCCCCCCCCCCCCCGCGCCCGGCTTATTTTATGCAGCATCGCCTCCCTCCGTGGAGCACAACAGAACAGAAACGTGAGCACAAAGCCTGTTGTGCCCACAGGCACTGACAGTGCAACCTGTGAGCTCATTCAGTGAGCTTCGGGGGCAGCAATTACGTTTTTTTTCTTTATTTAACAAATATTTATCAAGCACCTAGTAAAATATATGGTAGTACTTGCAGAACACATACAGAACACACAGTCACACACACATGAAACATTCACAAAACACTCACAAAATAGCGACATAAAAATATACACACACAACAAACAACACAGTACACATGCAAAACAGTCACACAACACATACAACAGCACACATCATACAACAACAATATACACACAAAAAACACACTCACTCATACAACACAAACAGGACCTCCACACACACAAGGTGCACACTCACAACAGCCAAAGCCTCTGCTGAGGACTTAACCTCTGAGGCCCCATGGCAGACGGGGTTGGTCTGGGCATTAGATTTGAGCGCCCGTGGTCCTGAGGGGGAGGACGCTCTGAGACCACAGCTTTCCAATCGAGACATTTCAAGGTGACACCTTTGCCCTGAGTTTCCAAAGGGGCCAGTACAGAGCTCCGACTGGGGGTTGATGACCATGAGAACCATTAGGATGGAAAACAATGGCCGTTCCTTTTCTCTGCGGTGGCCTTCCACAATCTATGAGAAGCACCTGGTAATTAAACCCGAAGATTGTTGCCTCCTCTGGTTCCAACAAACCCTCTGTTCAAACTGCGGGACAAGATAAGCTACGCTCAAGGCTGCATTCTCACACACAGGCCCCTCCTCCCTGCTGGTTTACATCCCTGGGGTAATCCCTTTCCCGCAGGAAAGCTCCCTTTCCCCCTCCCCTTCAAACAAGCCTCTTTGGGACGCTTCATAACTTCTGCTCTGGGCATGTTTTACAGACGGGAAAACACTGATAAGACACCTCCCTAGGATCCCTGAACAGGACACCTCCCAGACAGTCTCCTGAAGAACTGACAGGCAGTGCCTCTGATGTCGGCTCAGTGTCACCTCGCAGCAGCAGCAGCCCCAAGTCCCTCCCTTCTCAGGGTCCCCGGCTTTAAAAGAGCAGTTTCTGGTTCTTTGTCCTCGCATGGATTAGCAATGCACTGGCCCTTTCCCTTCCAGGAAAATAAAAATAAACGCTCTCTCTGCAGCTATCTCTCTCTCTTTTTTTTTTTTTTTTTTTTTTTTTGTATTGTAAATGCTTTCACAGCCCCCATCACTGGCCAGAAACCCTAAGGAGAATGAGTTACAACTAAACCCTCTGTGATCAGGAGGGCGCCTCAGCACCAGAGGAGCACCCGTCTTTCTCAACGCCCGGTGCTCAAGCGAGCCTTACAATTGCCTTTTTTATCAAATTTACTATTGTTTTTTTATTGATTCTCGGAGAGGGAGGGAGGGAGGAAAGGAGGAAGGGGGAGAGAGAGAGAGAGAGAGAGAGAGAGAGAGAGAGAGAGAGACCCATTTGGTGTTCTAGTTAATCATGAATTCATTATTCATTAGTTGCTTCTTGTACTTGTCCTGACCCTGGATGGAACCTGAAAGCTGGGCGCCCCTGGACAGTGCTCTAACCACTGAGCAGCTGACCAGGCCTACAATTGCCGTTTGAAACGGTGTAATTGAGGTTTCAGGTCTAGTTAATTTGATGAAGTTAAATTTAAAACAATAACCTGACTGTACAGAATTTATTTTGTAAGTTGTAGCAGATCAAAGGATGTGCAATTTGGTTTCCATGGCAAATATTCCACCTTTTAGTGATAGTATTGAGACAGAAAAAGTTAGGTAGCTGGGGCGGGACTGTGGGAGGAGGAAGTGAACCCAGGACCCCAGCGAGGGGGAGCTACCGAGCACCCGCACTGGGGTGGGAAGGAGGGTATGCTATTGCTGAGGCAGACAGCGTGCAGATCACCGATCCCCAGGCAGGGAGGCAGCGTGTACCAAAAGCGCGGCCCCTTCCCTTGTCCGGGCGCAGCGCGCAACACATGCGACCTTCCTGCGGGGAGCACATCGCCTGTGCCCGCGTGGCCTGTGCCCGCGTGGCCTCCACACGTGGACTGACTTTCATGTATGGATGCTCTCAACAAACTTCCGCTCCACTACCTGTTTTTGTCCGCGGCTTCACGCTTCGAGAGACAAGAGCTCGGGCTCAGACGCCCACATTTTGGGCTCCAGGGTGAGCTGTTCCTAGGAAGCCCTGCGAGGAGGGGCACCTTTGGGAAGCTCAGGGAGTGGCTGTGCCGCATGCGAGGTCATGACGGAACGGGTTTCTGTGACCCTTGGGTAAGTGTTTTCTGTGCTCCTGGCAGGTCCCTGTGCTCATTTTAAGCAAATTAAAGGCACATCGTTTCCTCCCTTCTGCTTGACAGGCCTCGCTGTGCCGTGCCAGTGGCTGGTTTTGATGGGGAACGAAGGGCCCGCACTTCTCTGAGGTCTTCGTGAAGGAGGGAACTCCCACACGGGCTCCAGAGGAAATGTTCTGTGCCCCCCACAAATGCCCTTTCCGAGAAACCCCTCTTACACCTCCCCAGGGGCCATACGGACGTGGACAAATGTTTAAACCAGCAACAAGCTGCCTCTGGTCCTCTTTGGAAGGTGAGTCACCTAACCAACAGGAGGGAGCGCGCTGGGGAAGGACCAGGACTCCCAGACAGCCCCGGAGGGCAGTGAGGAGACTCGCTGGCAGCGGATGGGACCTGGGAAGGCAGAGCCGTCACTCAGTGACGTCACAAGGCGCATGCACAGCGAAGTCGGGGTGACCACAGGGAAAGTGCTTGCCTATCAGTCTTGCCTGGGAAAAGGATACTTGACTAGAGGGGCAGACCATGGCCAGCAAGGTGTTAACGTAAAGAAAACCACCGAAACCTGCCAAGAATTGTTGTGAGTTTATTTGAGCCAAACTGTGGACATATGCCAGGAAGCAGAACGTTAACAAATGGAGATAATGCTCCGGAGAATGGCGGGTTACTTCTGTATTTATACATTGCAGTCAAAGGAGGGACATCGGTGGGTGACATGAAATCCATTGGTGATGGGTTAAGGAGGCGGGAGAAAGCGAAGCGGGGGTGGGGGGAGTGGGGGGGAACTGCAGGCTATAAACCGTGGAAACAGGAAGTCGGTGGGACTTTCCCCTCCCCCAGGAGGGAGTCTGTGCTTGTTCTTCAATAAATCTCCACCTTTGCTGTACCATCTTCCGTCCGTGGATTCGTTCTTCGACTCCGACGAATCCGGGGCACCATCCTGCCCAGGGGAACGCCGCCTGTTCCCACCCAAAAATCCCATGTCGGATCCCCGCCTCTTGGCACATGAGACAGTGCTCTAACCAACAGAACCACCAGCCAGGGCACAGGATCTTTTTAAAATATTTTCCTTACCTGTTCATCATTAGATTCTTTCAAATTGGGTCAGACACATTGCAATGGATGACGAATTCACCTGACAGCAGTAAGAAGCAGAAATGAGAAACTATAGCTATGCAAATTTTATCTAGGAGAATGTTAAGATTGCTGATAAAGGAAAGACTAGGGCCAAGCTGCAAAGCCTGCTGCCGTGATTTCACAACGGGAGGAAAAGGAACCCCAGGGTTTGGAGACAAAGACCTTTTTTTTATCCTCTAACGTGTCTGACAGCGCAAAGCACTTAATGAAATTGAGATACTTTAAAAGCAGACTCCAAAGACAAAGTGATCTCAGATCAGGAAACGGGTCTCTCTCTAGTCTCCGAGGGACCAAAGGGGCCACACACTAGACCTGACAGCTCAGGGGCGGCCTGCCGCTCAGAGACGGAGGCAACCACACAGGATGGTGTGAAACCGAAACTTTGTAAGGAGAGCAGTTGCAGGGAGTCCTCAGGCAGCGCTTTCCCTGAGGAAGAAGGAGCTGTCCTGTCTGTGCATCAAGGATAACAAGCCTGAGACCTGAGAAGGGGCCTTTGCAATAGCAAAGCAATTTCCTTCCCACTCAGAGCACCCAGTGGGGAGGCCTCACGTCTCCTCGTTGTTCTGTTCTTGTGTGAACTGTTGCTGTTAACTGGCCTGTACCCACCCGCCTCCCTGATCCATCACCAATGGGTTTCATGTAACCCACATACATCTCCTCTTTTTGTAACCACAAGTTAGCATTCCAATTAAACGATAAAAAGGCTATGCATTGTTTTTAAGGCTGCAGCCGACCTCCTGGCATCTTAAGAGTGTGTGTCCCAGAAGGAAGGGGCGTTTATCCGAGGCATCCCTTGAGATAAACTTTAAACGTGCAGGTACTCGGACATTTAAAGTAGTTACCAGCAGAAAGAGTGCTTTGAGCTGGTAGGACCGAGGCAGGCAATTTCATCTGACCTTATCGTTCTATGTAATTAGAGAGGAATATGCTCATTAGCCATTAAGCCCTGAGGCATAATGACCAAGTGAGTCATGACCAAGTGAGTCATGACCAGATCACAGATCAGCAGGAGGGTGGGCCAGCGAGGTACCAGCAGCTGGGAGGGCAGGGCAGCAAGCTATGAGGGGAGGGAGGAGGGGGAGCGGGGAGCTACAGGAGGGCAGCAGAAACCTGCTGGCTACAAGTGGGCGGCAGAGAGCTACGGGAGGGGGCAGGGCAGCAAGCTATGAGGCCGGGGAGCTACAGGAGGGGGCAGGGTAGTGGGCAGAGAGCTACAGGAGGGCGGCAGCGACCTACTGGCGCAGATTCATACGCAGGGCTACTAGTATTAGGAATTACGCCCCACAAATAGTTACAGTGGCAAGTCACACAGCAATTTATTCTCCTTTTATCATTGCAGTGGGCACAAAGCTTATCAGCGCACAGCACACTGTGACTCACAAAACTCCCGGTGCTGTGGGCACAGGTTTATCAGGATCTCAAAATGTGGCTTTCTCGCGGCAGCAGCGGGTGCCCACCCGTCTCTGGCTGGCAAGTCAGGTCAGGAAACGAAATCTCAGGTTTGGGGCAGCGGTGGCGTGGGAGATCCCTGCGCACAGCTCGATGGATCCAAGGTCCTGCGCTCCTCTGTCTTCTGGCACAGAGTGGAGCGAAGGGAGGGGACTGCGCCCAGACTGAAGGCGACGGGCGAAGATAAACTTCCAGAGATGAGAGCCACCGGTGCAGTGCAGGGATCAAAGCGATGAGCCACGACCAGGTGTCCAGCGATCAAGCGACGATCAACTCGAATGGTGTTCGGCGACCCTCTGAACAGCCTGTGGTACCCACGGCAGGCCAGGGGAGTAGGGGATTCTGGTCCACAAAATGCAGAACCAGATCTCAAGTTTAGCTTCAGTTCCAATGGCCGTATCAGTGAACAAACCTGTAAGCACTGGTCCCACTCTTTGGGACAGCTGGGCTTTAGGAGGGATGTCTGCACTGTTCCAGTCGGGCAGGAAGAGTGGATAAGGGGTTATTTAGTAAGATGCAGTGTAGAGGTGAGGTGGCTCATGGCTGTGAGACTAATCTGCCAACCCCATAATAGAGACTGAGGAGGGGACAGGGTCCCAGGGAATTCGGGGAGGGCAGAATGAGTGGCCCCAGTGTCCGTTAAAAAGGAGATCGGCTTACCTGCCACCACAAGCGTTCCCCGAGGCTCTGCCCTGGTGGTGTGAGTCTGTGGGGCCCTGTCAGGGCCTGGGCGCTTCAGTCTTCAGTGGCCAGTCCCAGGAGGTCTGGGAGCCCCAAACCCGATCCAGAGGGCGGCCGTGCTGAGGTCCGACCCGGAGGGGCCAGACTGCAACCTGAGTTCCAGTGGCCTTCCCTCCCGCACCTTGGGCAGGGCGCCGGCGGGGGTCTCGGGTTTGGGCAGGACTTGGCTCAGTGTCTTCCTTGTTGCATCTGAAGCAGGGCCCGGAGGAGGCTTAGCCCTGACTCACTCTTGGCTGGAGGACCAGCACTTGGTTCGGGTTCATGAGGCCGTGGCGCGGAGCTGGAAGGCTCCTCTGGGCCTCAGCCTGGCCTGGTCTTGTCTTTGTTTTTGGATTTGGGTCTCCTGCTCTCTATTATTAAGGACCGTAAAGGCCATGTTTAAAGGTCTCATGGGGTTTGAGGATCGTCCTCTAACTTTTGTGACGTCTATGTCCGGGCAGACTGGGAGGGGATCTGAAAGTTATGAATGATTGTCCCTTCTGGGCTCCTTGGGTGAAGACCGGTGTATTTTCTCATGGCCCGAGCGAGGTGAGAGGGCAAGACTGCCAGATTGCATGTCTTTCCTGTGTGACCTTTGCTAATCTTTTATAATTAACTGCTTTGTGGGCTGCATTTCTCAGTCCTTCTAGGCAGAGAACAGTGTGGTCTTGAGACCTGAGACCTGCCTGCCCTTCCAGGGCAGGGTTACAGCAAGCAGAGCGATGAGGAGGCAGCCCTAGGGAACAGTCCCAACCACCTCAGAGGCAGCACGCCGCCTGGTGAGGGAGCGGACGGGGTGTCCCCAGGCCTCTCTCCCACGCTGCGGACCGGATGGCCAGGCCCCGCTTCTCTCTGAGCAGCACAGACCAGCTGGGTAAGAGGGCAGGTGAGCCTGCCCCTGCCCTGGCCGCAGCCTCGGTGCAGACCAGCCAGGCAGGGGGCCTGCTGCTGCCACAGAGTCGCTCACTGGGTCTCAGGTTCCAAGCCCTCCTTGCTCTCCCTCAGCCCTGCCTGTGCGGGCACCCCCCCCTCCCCCGGGCCTGGTGCTTCCTGGCTCCAGTGACACCAGTTCCCCTGACCAGGCCTCCTCACAGCCTCTTCCCTCCACCCAGAGGGCTGTCCTTCCTCCTCCAGCTCGGCTGCCTCCTCCTCCTCACTCTTCCAGGCCTCTAGGTCCCCATCACTCCTCCACATGTGTTCTAGGGTCTCTCCCCCCACCCCCGCCAGCGTCTCCCTCGGCCACTGGCGTCCCTGCCTCCGGAGGGTGGCGCCTGCGTTGTCTGGCTGTCCTCTCCCCGGGCAGGGCGATGCTTAAGTCTGTGCCAAAGGAATGGCAGTGGTCACGCCCGCACCACAGCAAGGTCAGAACCGAGCAGGCCCACTTACACTCAGATTGCTTTCAATAAATATATTTTCTCTTTATTACGATTTTCTTACTAACACTAGGGGCCCGGTGCATGAAATTCGTGCACTGGGTGTGTGTGTGGGGGAGTGTCCCTCAGCCCAGCCTGCCCCCTCTCACATACTGGGAGCCCTCAGGTGTTGACCCCCATCACCCTCCAATCGCAGGATCGGCCCCTTGCCCAGGCCTGACGCCTCTGGTCTAGGCGTCCGGCCCGGGCAGCGGGGACCTGCAGTGGCAGCAGGGGGGTGCCTCAATGGCGAGGGCTCCTCCCCTGCCCCTGCATAACGCCTCTGGCTGAGGCGTCCAGCCCGGGCAGCGGGGACCCACAGCTGCAGCGGCCCCACGATCGTGGGCTTCGCTTTAGGCCCAGGCAAGGGATCCCTAGCTCCTAGGACTGCCAGCTTCGACCATGCCCAGCTCCCATCGCTGGCTCCACCCCTACTTCCTGCTATCACTGGCCAGGGCGGAAAAGGCACCTGATTCTCTGATCATGGCTTGGGGGCAGGGCAAAGGCGGCCCCAGGGCCGCCTTTGCCCTGCCCCCCAGCTCTTAGCTCCCCCCTGGGTTTCCAATCACTGTCAGTGGCAGGGGGCTTCTTCCTGCTTTCCCTTTTGCCTCCCTGCATTGTGCCTACATATGCAAATTAACCGCCATCTTGTTGGCAGTTAACTGCCAATCTTAGTTGGCAGTTAATTTGCATATAGCCCTGATTAGCCAATGAAAAGGGTGTCGTCGTACGCCAATTACCACTTTTCTCTTTTATTAGTGTTGATGTTCTATTTGCTAGCTTACTTTATTGTAAGAATACAGTGTATATTTAATACATAAACATACAAAATATGGGTTAATCACCTGTTTATGGTATTAGTAAGGCTTCCTTTGGTCAACAATAGGCGATTGAAAGGGGCCACATGCTCACCTGACAGCTCAGGGGAGGCCTGTGTGGCGGTCTTGCAAACTCAGAGACCTAAAGTCACCACAAAGGATGGTCTGAAATTAAACTTTAACTAAAGCAGTGATGGTGGGTAGTCACCTCCTAGGCTGGTATCTTCACTGACAAGGTCAACCTTTACCTTCACTGAGACTATTGTCCTTTTGCATCTAGGATAACATCCTTATGAAAGGTGGGGGTAACTTGTAACTTCCCTGTTTCCAGACCCCTCAGGGCCCAACCAAATGCCCTGGGCACCAGGACAGAGACCACAGATTCCTTCATGGTTGTTGTTGTCCTGTTACCTGTCCTGCACCCACCTAAGTGAAAGAAGCATGTGTCTATCATTTGACTTTTTATCCAATCCCAGAGGTTCCCCCGCCCCCACTTTGCTTTCTCCCGCCTCCCTAATCCATCACCAGGGGAATTCATGTCACCCACCTACAGCCCCTCCTTGGATTGCAATGTATAAAAATAGGTGAAAACCGCCATTCTCCGGAGCATTGCCCCAATCCCTGGAGATTCTGCTCCCCGGCAATTGTCGACAGTTTGGCTCAAATAAACTCACAAAAATTCTTTACAGGTTTGAATGTTTTTATGTTAACAACTCAGATTTGCTGTGCACGGCCAGTGCCCCCAAACCCTCGCTGCTCCAGAGTCCAACGTGTTCACGCCCACGGAGCCTTAGGAAATCAAACCTCACTGAGGAGTCAGCCTGTGATGGATGACAGAGGCCAGGGTTTCTGGGAAATGGCCCCGGGTCACAGCAGGCGGGGTGTGGCAGGCACACAGGACGCCTCTCTGGTAGCTTCTAGTTTCCGTGGTAATCACTGAATTTACGGCTGTCCACTTCCCGGTCAGTGCTCCCCGCCACCCATGATACCAGCTGCCCAGGGTCGCTGCAGGGGGATTGTATTAACATCCCTGCACCCAGGCTCTGTCCCAGGCCAATCCCATCCAAAGTGGGGGTGGGGCCGGGGAAATCAGTGTTTGTAAGGCCCCTCGGTGATTCCAATATACAGCCAGCATTGACAGCGCTTTCACTGGGGGCATAGGCAGCAGGGCGCTCTGTTTGTGCGTGACTAAGTGCATCCCTATGTTTGTAGCTGAGATCTGTGTGGACCTGAGTGCAGCGTCCCTTTCCTACGCTGACTTGGCAGACAGCGAGGGGGGCCGGAGGGGAGGCGTGCCGCCCAGGGCCTGCCACACGCCACAGTTTTGCCGGGAAAAGGCATTGGCTCCCCGTCCGGACGGCACTTCTCACTTGCCAGGAACTGGTTCCTGTGCTGTCACATCACCGTGCAAAGTTTCTCTACCCTTTCAGCCAGGAAACAGGTGGCTGGAACCCTGACCTCTTGGCTAAATACATCTCAGGATTTGAGGCTGATGGTAAGTATTCAAGCGCGATGATTCATCCTGGTAATTTCCCACGTGATTATGAAAGTAAAATGTAACCTCCCCTCTCCCTCTGAGTCAGCTCCATCTCCGCTGAATCAGTCTGGAGAAACGCTTAAGCCCGGGGAAGATTTATTCAAAGAGGTAGTCATGGAAAGTTCGCATGACATTTTAAAGTCAGCACGTCTAAGCCCACCTCCCTCACCACCGACTGTAACTCCTACAGCTTCTCTCTAGGAAAGAAGCCCTGTGAATCTTTGCTAGTAGTTTTACAGATTATCCTCTTTTTGTTTGTCTTGTTTACAGCTTTATTTAAAACACACTTGACGGGTAGCAGTGCGGAGCTTAAGGTGTGCTATGTGACATGTTGCGTGTATATGTCGCAGTGTGATAGCAGGGTAAATGCCTCACCCCGTCACATGATCACCACTTAAGTTCTGCGGTGAGGACACTTAAGACCCACTCTCTTTGCAACATCCAGTATATGATTCAGTATTACTAACTATAGTCACCATGCTGCTCATCTTCCTCATGACTAAATTACATATGTGTGTGTTTGTGTGCATATATATAAGTATATAAAATCTTTATCAATTCACTAGAGGCCCGATGTACAAAGATTCGTGCAAGAATGGGTCTTCCTTCCCTTGGCTGCCGGCACTGCCTTCTCTTCAGCCGGAGCTGCCTTTCTGCCTTCCCACACGGCCCAGAGGCCCAGAGGGGCTGGGGCAGTGCAGAACACCTGCGTCCCACCCTGCCCCTAGCAGCTCAGCGCCTGTGTATGCAAATTAACCCACCATCTTTGTTGTGTTAATTTGCATACCCACTCCTGATTGGCTGGTGGGTGTCATGAGGTATGGTTGATTTGCATCTTTCTCTTTTATTAGTGTAGATTCACTAACAGACACTGGGCTGGTCCATACCTTGGCTATTGTGAATGTGCTGCCATGAACTTGGGGTGAAAATCTCTCTTTGAGATCCCATTTTCACCTCCTTCAGACAAATGCCCAGCAGTGGGGTTGCTGGACCACATGGTAGTCCTCTTAATTTTTTGAGGAACCTTCCTACTTTCCATGGATGCTGGGCCAGTTTTCATTCTCACCCATAATGACAAGCGTTTTCTTTTCTCAACACCTTTGCCAGCACTTATCTCTCATATATTTCTTAGTGACTTCTTTTTTTATTGATTTTAGAGAGGAAGGGAGAGAGAGAGAGAGAGAGAGAGAGAGAGAGAGAAACATCAATGATGAGAGAGAATCATTGATTGGCTGCCTTCTGCATGCCCCCTAATGGGGATCGAGCCCACAACCCAGGCATGTGCCCTTGACTAGAATCAAGCCCAGGACCCTTCAGTCCTCAGGCTGATGCTGATTCAAACCAGCCAGGGCTATCTCTTATATTTTTGAAGTATAGATTATTCTTTAATGGACAGGTGATACTCTTTGTGAAACCAGGTCTCTCCTACCTACTTCAGGCAAGGTCCATTTAGTCATTCCAGAGAAATATCTATCAAGTCCCTATTATACTTGAATTTATACTTTATTATTATACACTACGGGCCCAGTGCATGAATTCGTGCACCTTGAAAGGAACTGTGGGCATGGGGTGGGTCTCGGCTCATCCTCTGTGCCCCTGCCCGGCCCCTGCCACCACAGCCCCCAGTGCCCTTTCTGCCAGCAGCCCTGCTCCCACTGCCACCACTGCCCCTCCCATGCACTGACAGTGCTAGCCCCACTTGCACCTGCTGCTGGCGCCAGCCGCAATTGCTCCGTGCCGTCAGCGGGTGAAAGTTCTGGTGGCAGCTGCAGGTGCATGTGGGGCCTGGCGCTGGCAGTGGGTGTGAGAGGTGGCTGCCGGCCCCTTGCTCCTCAGGAGCGGGGGGCGGGGGGTGGAGAAGCCCTGAGGGGTGATCAGGGGCAGCAGCAGCCGCCATTCGCACCTGCTGAAGACGCCAAGTGATCATGGGCCAGTGCAGGCACCAGCAGTGGGTATGACAGGGCCAGTGCCAGCAACAGGTATGAGTGCCGGGCGGGACCACAGCTCACAGGCACAAAGATTTTTCAGTAACCACCAGAGGCTCGTCCTGATGACAGCGGCCAGCGTCCTGCCTTGGTCTGGTGCCCCTGATCACCTGTACATCCCCTGCTGGTCAGCACACATCATAGTGACCAGTGTTCGGTTGTTATACCATTTGGTCTATTGCATATTAGGGTTCCATATCTATAGAAGATATTTCACTTGTATTGATTTTAGCTTAAATGCTACCTCCTGGCCATTTCAGAGGCCGGAAAGTTACCCTCACACATAATACATTTTTAAAAAACTATCTTACAGTCCTGGACAGTTGCTCCATTGGTTAGAGCATCATCCCACTCATCAAAAGGATGTGAGTTTGATTACCATCAGGGCCCATACCTAGCTTTCGGGTTCAGTCCCTGGTCGGGAGGCAACCGATCAATGTTTCTCTCTCACATTGATGTTTCTCTCTTTCTCTCCTTTTCTCCCTCCCTTCCTTCCACTCTTTCTAAAAAGTCAATAAACATATCCTCCAGTAAAGATAAAAAACAAATAAACCAGCTCACACAAGCATGTCAAACTCAAAGGCTAACATCGGCCAAATAAACAAGGTTGAAGTTTATGTAGGCCACAAAAAACAAAAGCTTCAATTTTCCTAGAAACGTAGGTTTATTTCGAGAGAGACATGCTGAATACAAAGGGCTGAAATAAATGAGTCATCATTAACATAAAATAATAGAACATTCACTTACCAGACACTGAATAACTGCACAAATTAACAAGTATAACACAAGTAAACCTATTTTTCTTGTTCTCTGAAAGTGAAATATTTCCTGTCGTGCACACCAAACAAGTCAGCCCAAGACTAATGATGTGGCCATCAGCTGCTAAAATATTCGCTGCTGGTATTAGTGGAGAGAAATGGTGCGCCTGCACGAGAGGCACAGAAGAGAAATGAATGCAACACGATTGTAGTCATCAGCCATTAGCGAACGGTGTAGTTCGTTATTAATAATTATGTATAATAGGATATTGTAAAAATTAAGTTATGACATTTTTATTAAAACATTTCTTACATCCGTTATATTGGCTGGGCCACAAAAATACTCATTGTGGGTGCCTGGGCCCGCGGGCGCAAGTCTGACACGCTTGCGCTGACGCTGCCGGCCACTCTGAACGATGCGGTGCTGCCCCAGGGAGTGGGCGCGGTCTGCGCTGCCATGGGGACGGGCACAGGCGCCGCCAGCTGCGCCCCAGGGAGGCCTGCCCACAAGCTGCAGCCCCGCGGGTGTGGAGTCGGGGGTCCCGCCACCCGCCTCCAAAGCCTGGCTCTTACTCACTCGCTGCCTCTTAAGAGAGAGCTGCTAGCTCTGGGCTCCGTTTCCTCCGGGACAATTTGAAAGTCAGAAAACCTGGGTGAGGAACAGGCATGTCGGGAGCAGCAAGCACGGCGGGAGGAGCTGGGACGGGCGGGGCCTCCAGGCGGGGCGGCTGCTCCTTGGTGGGCAAGCGAGGAGGCCACGGGGCCAGCGAACGGAGTGGTGGTCTAAGGAAAGATGCCCTGGGAGGTCGGGAACCCCAGGGGGTTCCAGTCAAGTCCTACCTCCAACTCTGGACACACATGGGGGAGCCACCTGCATCTGCGGGGGACCACCTCGGGCTTGGGAGTGTGTGGGTCTGTGGCTCATGTTGGAGTATGTTGTTGGCATAAACGACGGAGCGGCCACAGTCACTAAGGCAACACAGCCAAGCTGGGCAGAAGGCCTCCCTGTCCGGGTTCAGCCTGTTTAGGAGAACGAGCAGAACTTATAAGCACGTTCGCTTCCAATACTTGCCCCTCGAAGACCAAAAAGGAGGCAAACTCCCACAAAGACACACCTGCCGTCGCCTGGTTCCGCCACGGCCTCGCTCGTGCTCCCGGCCGGATCCGAGGCTCCCGCCTTGGCCTTGCTGGAGCCCTCACTGCGCTTCCTCTCTGAAGCTGGTCTCCACGGACGGACAGACGCCAGTGTGGGAAACCAAAAGCCGCAAAGCTGGGAGTCCCAGAATGCTTTCTCATTGTCTCAGGATGTTCCGTGTCAACATTTTCCTTTGGAACCTCGTGACCCATGTGTTGGGGGGCAGGGGTGGTGGCGAGCAGGGACAACCCACCTGCCCTCTGTCCCCGGACTGAGAGGCTGGCTCCCGGGGCTCCCTGACCTCCCTGCCTTCCCACTTCCTGCCCCGATGTCCCTACATCCCAGCCTGGACCCCAGCCCCGGGGTCCAGATGGTCGGTCCTGTGGGTAGCCACGCCCTGACGGTGAGAACGCCTCTCCCGCAGCCCTGCTGCTGGGCGGAGGGTGTCTCCTTGGCCACAGCAGCCACATTCAGGCCAAGTGGGGGTCACTTGTCAGCCACAGGAGGTCAGGGCTGGGCAAGAGAGTGCGTGCCTGGGGCCGCCCCGCTGCACTCCCGCCGCAGACACGCCGTCATGCCCGCGTGTGCGTGGAGCTGCGCCCGGCCCTGTGGACACTCGGGGCCGCGGAAGCCAGACACACACTCGGGCTGTTTCCCGGCCGTGACGGAAGGACCTGGCACTTAGGAGAAAACGCGAAGTCCTTGCCGTGAGCCCAGTGCCCACAGGACCGGGCCTCCAGGTCTCCCGGCTCCCCAGGCCCTCCTCCCACCACAGCCCGCAGGTCCAGGCCCCCTTCCGCCCTGCAGTACCACCCCTGCCCTCGGCCCCTGTCCTCACCCCCTGCCCTCACCCCCTGTCCTCACCCCCTGCCCTCACCCCCCGCCCTCGGCCCCTGTCCTCACCCCCTGCCCTCACCCCCTGTCCTCACCCCCTGTCCTCACCCCCTGCCCTCACCCCCCGCCCTCACCTCCCGCCCTCACCCCCTGTCCTCACCCCCCGCCTTCACCCCCAGTCCTCACCCCCTAACCTCACCCCCTGTCCTCACCTCCCTCAGCCCCGCACCTCTCCCCCCTCAGCCCCGCACCTCACCCCCCTCAGCCCCGCACCTCACCCCCCTCAGCCCCTCACCTCTCCCCTCTCAGCCCCTCACCTCACTCCCCTCAGCCCCGAACCTCTCCCCCCTCAGCCCTGCACCTCACCCCCCTCAGCCCCGCACCTCTCCCCCCTCAGCCCCACACCTCACCCCCCTCAGCCCCGCACCTCTCCCCCCTCAGTCCCGCACCTCTCCCCCCTCAGCCCCTCACCTCTCCCCCCTCAGCCCCTCACCTCTTCCCCATTAGCCACCGCACCCTGGTGTTTTCACAAAGGAGTTGAAAACTTACATCCACACAAAGCCCGCACGTGGTGGATATTTATAGCAGTTTTATTCATAATTTCCGAAACTTGGAGGCAACCGAGGTGTCTTTCCTGCAGGGGGTGCACAGTAACCCATGGGACAGCCCAGCAGTAGCATCTTATTCGGTGCCAACAAGCAATGAGCCATCAAGCATGAGAAACAGGGAAGAAAGCTTCAATGCATGACCAAGGACCGTAAACTAGGTCCGCCCGAACAGGCTGCAGGCCGTGTGAGGCCAGCTCCATGATACCCGGGAAGATAAGCCTGTAGACAGCACAAAGGTCGGCCGCCAGGAGCTGGGTGAGGAGGGATGAGCAGGGGAGCGGGGACTCTTCGGGCCGGGAAACTGCTCTGTATGACGCTAATGGTGGACACATGTCATTGCTAGTGTCCATTGGCCCCAACCCACAGAACGAACTGCACCAAGAGCCTAGCGCAGGCTGCGGGCTCTGGGCAGCAGCGACCAGTCAGGCCGGCCCGCGGCGGAAGGCAGGGGTGCGCTCGGGAGGCAGCCCGGGCGCCGTGGGGCCGCTGTGCGGGGCCAGGAGGAGCACCAGAGCTCTCTCCGCGTCCCCCCAGCTTTGCTGGGAACCTGAACCTGCTATAAACAAGTTAATAAAAATCCTCAGTCATGTGATCAAAGACACACCGAGATAACTTCCTCCCCTGTAGGACCACCGCGGTTTAAGGAGAACCAGCGTGGGCGCCCCGGGGGGCCGGCACCCCAGGGAGCGTCCTCGCACACATCCCCGGGGCAGGGGTCAAGGGGCGAACCGGGTGGGCGGTGGGCGGACAATTCTGAAATAAAATCACGTCACCAGCACACACCGCCTCTGACGCGGCGATTCCCGGCCAGGAATTTAGCCGGCAAATGCTGGCACTTCTGCAAGTGACGGGAACTTCGGCTGCAGCAGGAGCATGCGCCCAGAAACGCCGCTCCGGGGGCACAGGCAGGGCAGGGCTGCAGAGGGGCCTCGGCCCGCGGGGCTCGCTGGCATGTCGCCTGCCAGCCGGCCGGGGCAGAGGGCTGCTTGGCCGCGCTTCTGGTGTGTCTCGGAGCTTCTGGGGGACCGGCCTCGGGTCGGAGGGTGAGCCGCCGGCCTCCCCGCTGTGCGTGGGCACCGGCCAAGCGGCTGAGGCCGGAGGGGCGAACAGGCAGAGGAAGGTGACCCCGCCTGCCCTCTGAGCTGAGACATTGCTGCCCTCCTGGGCCGGTCCAGGCCGCGGACCGGCACTGCCACGTCCCGTTGGCTCTCCGGCTCCCGGCCCGTGCGTCAGCTCTCCTGGGTCCACGCAGCGGTCGGGGTGGGCTTCTCCTCTCCATACGCACGCGCCCGCACCCCTGCAAACTCCCTCCCCACCCGGTGCACGCGCCCCCGCCCCGTTTCCCTGGAGCCTGGCTAACAGTGTGGAAGCGGGGCAGGAAGCACAACGGTGGCTGCCTGTGGGAAGGCAGAGGGTCGGTGCTGGGGAAAGGAAGAGAGAGACGCCACGGAACAGCCTTTCAAATTGAGAGACATCAGTTCAAAGGTCAATAAGCCGTGTGTTATTTACTTAAAAACTTTTAATCGCAAAATCTTACTGAAAAGTTGATGAGAAAAATAAGTAAAATACCATTTTAACTGTTACTCTTATCTCCGTTTTATAACTGGAGCAACTAGGCCGCGGGAGGATAGAGAAGCGGCCAGGGGAGAGGGGGCAGGCCCACCCGGCCAGCGCCCTCGCACTCCGCCCGCCGGGCACCCTCAGGACTTCCCTGGTGCAGAGCCAGGTGCTCATGGGAAGCTAACGGTGCCCCCTACTGCAGACACTCCCTGTGCGGGGTGACACGGGAGGGGTGGCCTGCCAGGGGGCAGCGGCCAGGAAATCAGCTCTAAGCCCCGGCCCACATAGAAGCAGGGAGGCGGGCTAGGGACCTCCCTCCACCCCAAGGACCGGGCGACGTGGCTGAGAGTGCAGGCTCAGCACCCCCGGAAGCAGCACGCGGGGACACCCGCACCTCTGGGTGCAGGGCTGGGAGGCGAAGCGGACCGGAGGTGAACGGAGGGCCCTTCAAACCTAGCTGCCTCCTTAGGCCCCTGATCCAGCCCCTCAGAGTCCCCGTTTGTTTGACCCTAAACCCGGAATAAGGATGCCAGTCTTGCAAGTTTGTGAGAAAGGTTAGAAATAAGGGATGCACAGAACCCAGGACAACGCATGTTCCTTGGTGGGGATGGAGCACATGGAGCCCATGGACCCGGGCGAGCAGCACAAACACCCGTCGTCCCCACACCGCGTGCTGCCGCCTCTGAGGTCCCGGGCCCCACCTCACCACCGTGCCTGGCCCCAGGGAGACCGCCTGCTCCGAAGCCCAGCGGGCACTCACCACTGGGTGGCGTAGGCCAGTCCACTCAGCGCCTCACTGACTTACCTGCACAATCAGGTAGCAATGCCGATGACTGGCACTGAGAGCAGCTCCCACGTGGCAGGGAGAGGCCAGGTTCAAACCACTGCTGGACCCAGCCTGGTCCTCACTCCTCATCCACGCACTGAGCTGAGGCCAGAGGGGAGGCTGTGCTCGCAGCTGAGCTCTTCACACTCTCACCAAGTCTCAGAGACTGGCACCCAACACCCAGAGACAGGCCCCCAACACCCAGAGACTGACACCCAACACCCAGAGACAGGCACCCAACACCCAGAGACAGGCACCCAACACCCAGAGACTGACACCCAACACCCAGAGACTGGCACCCAACACCCAGAGACAGGCACCCAACACCCAGAGACTGGCACCCAACACCCAGAGACAGGCACCCAACACCCAGAGACTGACATCCAACACCCAGAGACTGGCACCCAACACCCAGAGACTGACACCCAACACCCAGAGACAGGCACCCAACACCCAGAGACTGACACCCAACACCCAGAGACTGGCACCCAACACCCAGAGACAGACACCCAACACCCAGAGACTGGCCCCCAACATCAAGAGACTGACACCCAACACCCAGAGACAGGCACCCAACACCCAGAGACAGGCACCCAACACCCAGAGACTGACATCCAACACCCAGAGACAGGCACCCAACACCCAGAGACTGACATCCAACACCCAGAGACTGGCACCCAACACCCAGAGACTGACATC
The DNA here is from genome assembly GCF_963259705.1 of Myotis daubentonii. Classification (NCBI taxonomy): domain Eukaryota; kingdom Metazoa; phylum Chordata; class Mammalia; order Chiroptera; family Vespertilionidae; genus Myotis; species Myotis daubentonii. The sequence continues at coordinate 7,102,636 of NC_081851.1, forward strand.
CAACACCCAGAGACAGGCACCCAACACCCAGAGACTGACATCCAACACCCAGAGACAGGCACCCAACACCCAGAGACTGACATCCAACACCCAGAGACAGGCACCCAACACCCAGAGACTGACACCCAACACCCAGAGACTGGCACCCAACACCCAGAGACAGGCACCCAACACCCAGAGACAGGCACCCAACACCCAAAGACTGGCACCCAACACCCAGAGACAGGCCCCCAACACCCAGAGACTGACATCCAACACCCAGAGACTGGCACCCAACATCAAGAGACTGACACCCAACACCCAGAGACAGGCACCCAACACCCAGAGACTGGCACCCAACACCCAGAGACAGGCACCCAACACCCAGAGACAGGCACCCAACACCCAAAGACTGGCACCCAACACCCAGAGACAGGCCCCCAACACCCAGAGACTGACATCCAACACCCAGAGACTGGCACCCAACACCCAGAGACAGGCACCCAACACCCAGAGACTGGCCCCCAACACCCAGAGACTGACACCCAACACCCAGAGACTGGCCCCCAACACCCAGAGACAGGCACCCAACACCCAGAGACTGACACCCAACACCCAGAGACAGGCACCCAACACCCAGAGACAGGCACCCTACACCCAAAGACTGGCACCTGCCACCTGAAGACTGCACTCACAAGAGCCGAGGTGTTCTCCTGGCTCCCCCAGCATTGCATTCATTTGCCTAATATTTATTAAGACTTTTAGAGGTTCACTCAGTAGAAAAGGAAAGCAACCCAAATAAACTAAACTAACAAAATAGTCCCTGTATCCCCAGAAAAGCAACCTTTTAAACCTGCGCTCCCTTTTGGATGCTGCTGTCCCCGTGGAGTTAGGTAAAATGTTCTCAGAGCCCTTCCATTGGCCCCCTCGGGAAACATTTCTGGAGCCCACGGGTGTTGGCCCCAAGCCAGGCCCTACAGAGAAAGAAGGGAAAGCCCTCCCCGCCTCTGAGGAGCTCTCCTGTGGTCAGAGCAGAGCGGAGGACGGGACAATGCATCTGTCTTGTGTGCACTGAGATAAAAAGAAACCCGATGCAAACCATGTTTAATCTAAAGCACATCCTGCTGGGACACCCCACACTCCCACAGGGTCACCCCATGCTCTCCCGCCAGGACACCCCATGAGCTGCCACTGGATTAAAGCCAAAAACCATGGCAGCATGCACACTCCCCGCTTCTGAGTCTAGAAATGGAAGACATTTAGCTCTCCAGAAACCATCCTATCTAATAAAAGAGAAACATGGTAATTAGCGTACGTCCGCTACCCTTCCCATTGGCTAATCAGCGAGATATGCAAATTAACTGCCAGCCAAGATGGCGGCCAGCAGCCAGGCAGCTTGAAACTAACATGAGGCTTGCTTGCTTCAGTGACGGAGGAAACCAACGTTCCCCGCCTGCCTTGCCAGCCTCTGAGCTTGCAGTTTGAAACATAGTTACAAATATAGAAGCTAAATAAAACCCCAGAAACCTGCTTTCAGTCCGCCAGGATCTCAGAGCTGGAGTTGATACAGTGTTTCAATTATAGAACCCAAACAAACCAGATACCTTCTTTCAGCAGCAGAGGCCTCAGAGCTGGAGCCAGAGCTAAAGCTGGCCCAGAATAAAAAAAAAAAGAAAAGAAAAAAAGGAGCAGTTGGGAGCTTCAGTCACCTGCCAGCCTGAAAACAGCCCTGAGCCCCTCACCCAGACTGGCCAGGCACCCCAGTGGGGACCCCCACCCTGAAGGGTGTGTGACCAGCTGCAAACAGCCATCATCCCCTCATCCAGGCTGGCCAGGCACCCCAGTGGGGACCCCCACCCTGATCCAGGACACCCTTCAGGGCAAACCAGCTGGCCCCCACCCATGCACCAGGCCTCTATCCTACATAGTAAAAGGGTAATATGCGTCCCAGCACCAGGATCAGTGGAGCCGCGAGGCCTCCCAGCACCAGGATCAGCGTGACAGGGGGCAGCACCCAAACCCCCCGATCGCCCTGCAGCTCTGTGTGTGACAGGGGGAGGGGCCACAACCTCCCTATCCGTCCTGCTCTGTTCATGACAGGGGAAGGCACCCCAACCCCCTGATCAGCCCTGCTCTGTTCCTGATAGGGGGGAGCTCCCCAACCCCCTGATCGCCCTGCGGCTCTGTGTGTGACAGGGTGCAGTGCCCCAACCCCCTGATTGGACCCTGCTCTGTGTGTGACAGGGTACGGCGCCCCAACCCCCACCACGGGCCCTGCTCTCTGTGTGACGGGGGGTGGCACTGCAACCTCCCCATCGACCCTGCCTTGAGTGTGACAGGGGGCGGTGCCCCAACCCCCCCCAATCGGCCCTACCCTGAGCATGACTGAGGGTGACATCGCAACCTCCCAATCTGCCCTGCTCTGTGCATGACAGGGGGCCGTGCCCCTACTCCCCAATCGGCCCTGCTCTGAGCCCGACCAGGGCTGCACCTAGGGATTGGGCCTGACCTCTGCCACCCAGAAGCAGGC